>NC_135806.1:114223439-114561254 GCF_964213995.1 Mustelus asterias
TTGGGAAGGTGCTGGTGAGAGGCCTTCTTGAAATGCTGCAGTCATATTGCTATTTGGGAGTGAGTTCCAGGATTTTGACACAGCGACAGTGAAGCAACAGCGATATGTTTCCAAGTCAGGATGGTATGTGGTTTGGAGGGGAACTTCTAGGTGGTGTTCCCAGATATCTGCTGCCCTTGTCCTTCTAGACAGTAGTGGTCATGAGTTTGGAATGTGCTGCCTAAGGTGCCTTGGTGAGTTCCTGCACGGCATCTTGTAGGTGGTACACACAACTGCCACTGTTTGTCGGTGGAGGACGGAGTGAATTTTGTGGAAAGGGTAGCAATCAAGCAGGATGCTTTATCCTGGATGGTGTCGAGCTTCTTCGGTGTTGTTGAAAGTGACTTTAGAGCACAGTCAAAGCTTTCAATTTTTTGAACTGGCCATCAACTCTTGTGTAGAGTTGAATTTACAAAACCATATTTTCCAGACAAGTTTCCATCGCACTCCTAACTTGTGCCTTGCAGATGGTGGATAGGCTTTGGGGAGTCAGGAGGTGAGGTACACACCACAGGATTGTTAGCTTCTGATCTGCTCTTGTAGTCACAGTATTTATATGGTTGGTTCAGTTTCTGGTCAATGGTAACCCCCAGGATGTCGATAGTGGGAATTCTGCGATGGTAATGACCTTGAATGTCAAGGAGCGATGGTTACATTCTCCCTTGTTGGAGATAGTCATTGCTCGGCAGTTGTCTGGTTGCCACTTGTCAACCCAAGCCTGGATATTGGTCCAGGTCTTACTGCTTTCAGACATGGACTGCTTCAGTATCTGAGGAGTCGCGAATGGTGCTGAACATCCCAACTTCTGACCTTCTGATGATGAAGCAGCTGAAAATGATTGGCTTGAGGACACTACTCTGAGGAACTGAGATGATTGACCTCCAACCACCACATTCACCTTCCTTTCTGCTCGGAATGACCCAACCAGCGGAGAGTTTTCCTGATTCCCACTGACTCCAGTTTTGTTTGGGCTCCTCAATGCTGCACTGGGTGAAAAGCTGCCTTGATGTCAAGGTCAGTCACTCTCAACTCACCTCTGAAGTTCAGCTCTTTTGTCCATGTTTGAACCAAGGCTACAATGAGGTCAGGAGCTTAGTGACCCTGGCGGAACACAAACTGAGCTTCAGTGAGCAGGTTATAAAAATATGCAGCTTAATGGCACTTTTAATGACCCCTTCCATCACTTTACTGATGATTGAGAGTTGACAAAATCATTGGCTGGGTTGAATTTGTCCTGCTTCTTGCGTACAGGACATACCTGGGTGTGTTTCCACATTGCTGGGTAGATGCCCAGTGTTGTAGCTGTACTGGAATAGCTTGGCTAGGGACACGGCAAGTTCTGGAGCACACTTCTTCAGTAATATTGCTGGAATATTGTCAGGGCCCATAGCTCTTGCAGTATCCAGTGCCTTCAGCCATTTCCTGACATAATGCAGAATGAATCAAATTGGCTGAGGACTGGTGTGTGTGATGTTGGGGACCTCCAGAGGAGGCCGAGATGGATCATCCACTCGGCCTCCTGTAAGTAACTCTGCAGTAGTGGCTCACCTCAGGTTATTCTCAGTCCCTCTTTCACTTCACTCTTTAAAAAGTGACTCTTTCCCTCATTCTCGAAAACAAGATAGCCCCTTTATGGCAAAGTGTTCCCATTCCCTAACTATTCTTTTACTTGTGTGCTTGTCAAAGTTCTTGGTGCTTCTTTTTACGTTGACTATTTCTCCCGAACATCTTCTACAATTTTTAATGTTTTTTATTATTCCCCTTACAGTTATCATCTGCCTCATTTTAAAAATCTAATGTATGCTCTTAACTCCACATGCACAATCTCCCAAAATCTGAATTAGCTCACATTGAGGTTTTATTTTCCTGAAGAAAATTTTGTCCCAATTTAAATTCCTGATACTCAGAACCCTCTTTTATACCTCACTATCAGAACCCTCTTTGATGCCTCACTATCAGAACCCTCTTTGATGCCTCACTATCAGAACCCTCTTTGATGCCTCACTATCAGAACCCTCTTTGATGCCTCACTATTTTCCAGTGGACAGCCATACTGTAAATACCTAGAAACTTTTGCAAATGGTGTATTTTCCATGTTTAAGTTGCAAGCAGTGTGAAATATTGCATTACTGCTTCAATCTGCATGTTTCCCTGATTCGTCATTTCGTTTGTAATCAGCACTCCCTGTGATTAGAAAGTGTGGTGACTGTAAAACCACCAAAGCAGATTAAATGTCTTCTATATTCATGGGGCTGGGACAAGGCAGTGGACTGGAACTTACTGAACTAAAGTGCCCATGAGCCTAGGGAATGCACCATACAAAATCTGATCAATTGTTTGATTGAGATTACTGAATACCGACTTGAGATAACCCATGCAAATTTGATGTGCAACGTGGGATGCTTAACCTTTCAAATTGTGCTCTATGCTTCTGCCAATGGAACTCATAGGAACTGGACTAGACCATTCACTCCTCAAGCCAACACTCCCATTCAATTAGATCGTGACTGATCTGTACCTCAAATCTGTTCAGCCTACTTTGAATCATATCCCTTGATGTCCTCACCGAACAAAAAAATGCACCAAGCTCAGTGTCAAAAACTTCAATTTGTCCAACGTTTGCCTGTCCACCATCTACAAGGCACAAGTCAGGAGTGTGATGGAATACTCCCCACTCGCGTGGATGGGTGCAGCTCCAACAACACTCAAGAAGCTTGACACCATCCAGGACAAAGCAGCCTGCTTGATTGGCATCACATCTACAAACATTCAAACCCTCCACCACCAACGCTCAGTAGCAGCAGTGTGTACTATCCACAAGGTGCACTGCAGCAATTCACCAAAGATTCTTAAACAGCACCTTCCAAACACATGACCACTTCCATCTAGAAGGACAAGGGCAGCAGATAAATGGGAACACAACCACCTGCAAGTTCCCCTCCAAGCCACTCACTGCCCTGACTTGGAAATATATTGCCGCTCCTTCACAGTCGCTGGGTCAAAATCCTGGATGTCCCTCCCTAACAGCACTGTGGGTCAACCCACAGCATGTGGACTGCAGCGATTCAAGAAGGCAGCTCACCACCCCCTTCTCAACAGCAACTAGGGATGGGCAATAAATGCTGGCCAGCCAGCGACGCCCATGTCCCACGAATGAATAAAAAATATCCACAGCCTTTTGGAGAAGAATGAGGAATTTTCCAGAAGCCTTTGTGTTTAGGAGTGTTTACTGATTTCACTCCTATATGGCCCAGCGTTAATTTTAAAATATCGGCTCCAAAATTTTATTTAAATAAAGAGTCAGCCCAATATCGGATTTCCCCACTGCATCTTTCTACTTGTGCTACCATTTACCTGATTCCTTTCATTCAATCTAATTATTTTCAGTTCCATGCATATTGAATTCCTGTCTAAGTGCGAACTGTAACTCTTAAACCCTTCTGACTATGTTTCTGTTCTTCCTCACTTTTTCTGCCTGTTTCATTATCACCTGAAAGAGATTCTGCTTATTGTACTTTTATCTTAGTTATGCATTTTTTATAAACAATAAAAACAGAATAACTGTATGCACTTCCTAAAGGCCATGTTTTAGAGATTATGTGTGCATATATGTACATTTCTGTGTCTCACTGCATCTCATTAGTTCAAATTAAATACTCCAAAGATTTTTTTTTATTCATTCGTGGGACATGGGCATCGCTGGCTGCCAGCATTTATTGCCCATCCCCAGTTATGGACAGAATTTTGAATAACTGTTCCTGATGACTCTCAGAAGCCCACTGCCATTTCACGCTCAGTCGAGCTCTTATTAGCAGTGGGCAGGACTTCTGTCCACCCTTGAAAGGAGGTCCCACCTTGGACAGCTGTGGGCCAACATTAGAGTAAAAGATCCCCTTGGAAACAGTGATCATAACATGGTAGAATTTAGCATTCAATTTGAGAGTGAGAAACTTGGATCAGAAACTTATAAACTTATACACTTATGTTCAGGTAATTACAAAGGAATGAGGACAGAATTGGCTGGAGCGGATTGGAAATGTATTTTAGCAAAAAGGTGGTTGTTTAACAACGGCAGGTGTTTATGAAAATAGTTCATGACTCACAACAAGGAAATATGTCAGTGAGGAGGAAGGATTCTAGGAAGGGGATAAATCAACCATGATTAACCAAGAAAGTTAAAGATGGTGTGAAACTGAAAGAAAAAAACACATCATGTGGCAAAGATTAGTGGTAAACCAGAGAATAGGGGAAGTTTTAAAAACCAACAACAGATGACCAGAAAAATAAAGAGGGAGAAAATAATCTATGAGGGTAAATTACAAAGTAAAATAAAAGCAGACAATAAGAGCTTCTTTAAATACATAAGAAGGAAGAGGGGCCAAAGTGAATATGCCCCCCTTGGAGAATGAGACAGGAGAAATACTAATGGGGAACCAGGAAATGGCAGAGGAGTTAAATAAGTACTTTGCATCAGTCTTCACAGCAGAAGACACTAATAACATTCAAAAAATACTCAATAAACAAAGGGCAAAATACAATAATCAAAGGATAAATACAATAACTATCACGAGAGAAAAAGTACTAGGGAAACTAATGGAGTCAAGACCAGTAAATCCCCAAGACCTGATGGGTTGCATCCTAGGATATTAAAGGATGTAATGACAGAGATAGTGGATGCACTTGTCGTAATCTTTCAAGAATCCTTGAATTCTGGAAAAGTCCCAGAGGATTGGAAAGCTGTTAATGTAACACCTTTATTCAAAGGGGAATGGAGACAAAAACAGGTAACTATAGCTTAACATCTACTGTTGGGAAAATGTTAGCATGCGTTACAAAGCAATAACAGAGCATTTAGAAATACATAGTATAATCAAGCAGAGTCAACATGGCTTCACAAAGGGAATTTATGCCTGACAAATTTATTAGAGTTCTTTGAGATGGTAACAAGCAGGTTAAAGGGAAACCAGTGGATGTAATATACTTGGATTATGTTGATAAGGTACTGTACAAAAGGCTATCTTACATGAGAAGAGCCCATGGTGTTGGGGGTAGTATATTAGAATGGGTAGAGGATTGGCTAACTGATAGAAGGCAGAGAGTTGGAATAAGAGGGACATTTTCAGGATGGCGACTAGTGGAATGCCACCAGGATCAGTGCTAGGTCCACAATTATTTTAAAGTATGTTACTGACTTGGACGAGGAAAGTGAATATACTGTTGTCAAGCTTGTGGATGAGCTAAAAATAGGTGGGAAGACAAGTAGCGTGATGACATAAAGGGTCTACTGAGGGATTTAGACAGGTTAAGTGAGTGGACAAAAACTTGGCAGATAGAACATAACGTAGGAAAATGTGAAGTTATGCACTTTGGTACGAAGAATAAAGGAGCTGAATATTATTTAAATGGAGAAAGCCTGCAGAAAGCTGCAGCACGGAGGGATTTGAGGGTCATTGTGCATAAAACACAAAAAGCTGGCATGCAAGTTCAGCAAGTAATAGGGAAGGCAAATGGAAAGCTGGCCTTTATTTCAAAAGGAATGGAATATAAAAGTAGAAAGTCTTGTTAAAACTATACAAGATACTAGTTAGACCATACCTGGAATACTCGACCACACCTGGAATACCATGAACAATTTTGGTCCCCGCATCTAAGGGAAGATATACTGGCATTGAAGGCAGTCGAGAGAAGGTTCACTGGTTGATCCCAGGTGTGGAGGCATTTTTTCATGAGGTTAAGTAGGTTGGGCCTGTACTCATTGGAGCTTAGAAGAATGAGGCACAATCTTATTCAGACATATAGAATTCTCAGAGGGCATGACAGGGTAAATGCTGAGAGGATGTTTCCCTTTATGGGAGAGTCTAGCACCAGAGGGCACAATCTCAGAGTCACTCATTTAAAACAGAGATGAGGAGGAATTTATTCTCTGAGGGTAGTGAATCTGTGGAATCCTTTGCCACAGAGAGCTGTAGAGGCTGGGTCACTATGTTCAAGGCTGAAATAGGCAGATTTTTAATCAGTAGGGAATCAAGGGTTATGGGGATAAAGCAGGAAAGTGGATTATAAAGAGATTATAAAGATTGTAAAGAGCATTATCATATCAGATCAATCACGATTCCATTGAATGGTGGAGCAGACTCAATGCGCTAAATGGCCTACTTCTGCTACAAAGTCTTAGGGTCTCTCCAAGTATAGCACTGCAGTGGCCAAAAGAGGTAGTGCAGCGCCATGCGTGGAACTGTCCCGGGAGCATTCTTAAGGTAAGTCCCAGGTGTCCTGGAATGTCGGGAGGTGAGCAATCGCAGCATCATGAGCTTGGCCAGGAGAGGGAGGGAGGGCTGGAGCACCCAGATTCCAGAGGAGAGGGTGCCCCAAATATGAAGTGGCTTTTAGATTGAGCCCCCCACCCGCCCCCAGCCCCACCCCCAGCCCCACCCAAGATAGAAATATAGAATCCCTACAGTGCAGGAGGCCGCCATTTGGCCCATCGAGTCTGTACCGACCACAATCCCACCCGGGCTCTACTCCCGTAACCCCACATATTTACGTTGCTAATCCCCCTGGTACTAGGGTCAATTTAGCATGGTCAATCCACCTAACCCACACATCTTTGGACTATGGGAGAAAACAGGAGCACCCGGAGGAAACCCACGCAGACACAGGGAGAACGTGCAAACTCCACACAGACAGTGACCCAAGGCTGGAATTGAACCTGGGTCCCTGGCGCTGTGAGGCAGCAGTGCCAACCACTGTGCCACCGTGCCGCCACTAAAAACAGAATTGTACAAAAGATGGCAAATTGTTTCCTTTTCATTTTCCTACCCTTCTCTGACCTATGCCCGGCTGCCTAAAAATTGAGGGCAGGTGGGAACGGGTCCTTAAGTGACTATAGAGTGGCCAGTTAAGGGGCTTCATAGGAGAGAAGGTGAGACCCTGCTAGTCCCACTGGGAAATTGCCTTTTCTTCAAAGTGGGCAGATCCCAGAGGGAATCTCGTCCATGGAATTTTACACCCCTCACCCCAGCCTCGGAAACAACTAAGGGAGCATAAAATTCTGCCCCATGAACTGAAGGAAAAAAATCTAGCAATTAAAAAAAAAGGAACTGGTTGGAAAGAAGATTGAAAATCTCCTCAGTAATTGAAATTTCTAGTGGCAATAATGTTTGCACCAATAGAAAGACATTAAGAATGAATAATTTCACAAAGAAATTATACAATTCACCAAAACATTTTGTAATTCACAATAACAAATAAACTGGCCCATGAAAAGGTCAGTGATGTCTTAAAATGTTTAACAGCTTTAAAAGTTTTGCTGCCTTTTGTTTCCAAGATAGGTGCCAATAATTCAGATGAGGCCAATGATGACTGTCCCACCGATCATAACCAATTGTTTCATGCATGCTCTACTCTGAAAAGATTCAATTTTTCCTTTTATAACTAAGTTGTGCTACATCTGTTTAAGCAGTTATTCCGTTTTTAAGATTACAGCAAATATGATGTGGACGGTTTAGTACAATTTGGATGACAAACTAAAGGTTTGTTAATAACCAAGGAAATGATTCTGTGATTCAGTGCGCAGTGCCGAAACATAGTGATCCGTGTTTTTAGAAGGCTTCACTTTTGTTTCCCCTTAGCCCTCACGTTGAGTGAAGAGCCACCTACATGGCCTATATAACCTATGTAGAAAATGAGGACAGTTCTACCAAATTGTGCAGCTAATCATCACAGCACTAAATGATACGGTGGCACAGTAGTTAGTACTGCTGCCTCACAGTGCCAGAGACCCGGGTTCAATTCCCGGCTTGGGTCACTGTCTGTGTGGAGTCTGCACGTTCTCCCCGTGTCTGCGTGGGTTTCCTCTGGTTTCCTCCCACAGTCTGAAAATATGCTGGTTAGGTGCATTGGCCATGCTAAATTCTTCCTCAGTGTATCCGAACAGGCACCGGAGTGTGGCAATTAGGAGATTTTCCCAGTAACTTCATTGCAGTGTTGCTGTAAGCCTACTTGTGACACTAATAAACTTTAAACTACACTGTCAGTTTCTTTCCTAAGCTTCAGCCCCTAAGTTAAATTTTGAAGTGACTTTGAAGGGCATCAGGCAATCCCTTAGAGGGGAAAGGGTTCCCATTCCAGATGCAAACTCCCACTCTACCTGCCCGATCTGGCACATGCACAGCTCTGCACAGCAAAGAGCTCAAATGCAAGTTTACAGTAGACTACCCCAACACTTCAATACTTCTCCAGAAATGATTTTAAAAATCAAGACATCAGAAGAAATGAATGCAACAAGTGCAAGTTCAATGTATCTCATTCTCCACATTAACCTGAATCAGACCACAATCCCAGCGGAAACACCATTCCTGTTCTTTGGTATTGGTTTTAGACATTTATGAGCATGATCTTTTGGCATGATGCTACATGATGCAATAAATTGAAAAGAAAACTTTCTTCAGATTATCCAGGCAGTGTAGTAAGCCAAAAGAAAAATGTTCCAAAGAGCTGGGCACAAAACAGCAAGGTTAGCTGTCAGGAGCTGGATCCAGCAAGTCCTCTCAGATATACAATGTCCTCAGGAGGAAAAGTCCTGGGATTCGCACCAGGACGATTTAAATAATTTCTGCATGCTCGCAAGAGACCCTTGCCCTCGACCAATGTTTGTAGTCCTATTTCCTCCATCAACCAACGCCACCCAAAATACATTGGCTAGTCAGTCAGTCATCCAATTTCTATTTATGGGATCCTGTTGTGCACAGAATTGCTGCTATATTCATTTTTAAAAGTGATTGCCTTTCATAGTAGTTCATTGTCTGTGGAGTGCTTTGGGACATAATGAATTGTGTAGGCAGAAGATAGTTATTAATGGTAGGAGTGTAGAGTGATAGCGGAGTCCATTAGCAATTGGAACAAGGCTTACTGCTCTTCACTACCATTCAGGAAGGGGATGGTGAGGGAACAGTTTACTTATTGCACAAAAGATACGTGTTGGTGATGTTACCTTGCTCGAAACAAATAATTTAAAGGTGGATCTGGGTCCAGCTATCCAGTTGTAGATATTGATCAACTGGGCGGGCCGTTGGCTTATATTTAGTTCCGTAGGCCGAGGAAATTAGATGTGTTAACTGGGATTGGTGGTATGAGTTACTGCGGTCTCCTGGAACTTTCTTGATTATCTTCAGGGACGGAGAGGAATTTCCCAAACCATTCCTAAATTAGACTTAGGATGTTCTCCTTATTGTCTGTCCCAGGAAATTGGGTGGGGTGGGGGGGGAATTGGGAGTCAGGTTGATGGTACAGATCCTGTCCCTCTTTTTCAAATGTTTATGTTTCAAGTTGCCCAGGTAGTTTGGTTAGTAAAAGTTCTGCCCAACATGAAAAGTCCCACTTTGTGCAGCACTGGTAAAACTGGCCCTTGGGCATTTTTTGCTCAATGATGAGACTATCATTTAAACCAATCCAAGTGGATAAGACAAAATTCTCGTACGCCAATGCCCTAGATGAAATGGTTTTATGTGGTTAGTCACATCCCAGTTTTTGTTTGGCACAAGCATATTAAAACGTTTATCTATAATTCTTCATCAATTATAGTTCGGAAGGCAAAATAAAATTAATTTCGGACTGCTGTCCTACAGAAAATACTTGAGACTTGCCTGCGATGGATCAAAGACTGACTGACATTTTGTACCCATTGTCCTCAGCAGTCCCTCGGAATGAGGATGACACCTGCCAAGCTTCATGACTGGATGTCCTCATGTGTCACAGCAGGTCAACACTGGAGCTACAGATCTTTGGGCACTGCAGAAAGGACAACTACTACCCTGAGGAAAGGGGGTTTCTCAAGCCAGGATTCAGTTTTCTCCTCTTCTGCTTTCATTGCCTCCCTACAGCAGAATTTATCTGGTAATTTTCTGGCTGATGAGACACTGCCAACACGGTTCACTTTGGGGAGACTTCTCCCACCCACTCATGTCACTTTGACCCCTTTTCAATGATGCCTTCAGAAATACCTTAAAATGGTTTTTGGGTGCCAATGTTGAAATTGTGAGTAAAGGATCTGCTTTAGAAGTCGATTATTTGGTATGCGGATGCAGTAGCCAGATCAGTGGAGCTGGTTTGCACTACATGGTGGCGATGCTGGAGAAACTGGCTTCAGTGAGAATGCTGGAGTTTGTTCACCTGTCTTCTTACCTGAGTTTGAGTATCCTGCAGATCAGACGCTGCTGGTGGAAATGTTCCAGTGCCTGGAAGTGCCTTTTGTAGGTGACCCAAGTCTCACTGCCAGAGAAGATGGATGGTAATGGCAACAGCGCTGTAAACTAAAGCCTTTGTCAAGCAAGACTGCGTGACTGTGCCAACTCTCTTCACTCTCTACCTCAGCCTAGTCATGGAACTCATTCGTGACCAACTTTCACAAGGGACCATGATTCAACAGACTGAAAGCCAAGACTAAGGTGACCCTCCATCATATCCATGACATCCAAAGTGCTGGTGGCTGCGCATTGCGGCCCACACTGCAAACGACACACAGACCACCTTCAACCTCTTCTACTCCACATGGTCTCTCACTCAACAAAATCCTTCACCAGCCCTCCCCAGACTCACATTCCAGCTATTGTTACTGAAATCGTTGAACACTTCCTTATCCTGGCAGCTACCTCTCTCAAAATGTCACCAAAGAGGAGTTCCAACTTAGAATCAGCTGTGCCATCGCAGCCATCCAAAAGTAAAGTAAAGTTTATTTATGAGTCACAAGTAAGGCTTACACTGCAATGAAGTTACTGTGAAATGCCCCTAGTCACCACAGTCCAGCGCCTGTTCGGGTCAATGCACCTAACCAGCACATCTTTCAGATTGTGGGAGGAAACTGGAGAACCTGGAGGAAACCCATGCAGACACGGGGAGAATGTGCAAACTCCACACAGACAGTGACCCAAGCCGGGAATCGAACCCGGGTCCCTAGCGCTGTGAGGCAGCAGTGCTGACCACTGTGCTACTGTGCCGCCCACTGGGGTCTTCAATAACAGACATCCCCATAAGGTGAAAAAGGCTTTTGTACCCATGCAATATTGGAAACACCTTTTCCTGTAGAGTGTCTTGATGTGGTCTACATAACACAGTGATAGGTGGAATTGTATGTAATGTAGATAGAAGCATGAAATGGCAAAGAGATATTGATAAGATTAAGCGAATGGGCAAAACTGCAGCAAATGGATTTCAATGTAGGTAAATGTGAGATCATCCATTTTGGAACTAAAAAGGATAGAACAGTGTAGTTCTAATGGGAAAAAGCTAGAAACAGCAGAGACTTGGGGATCCAGGTACATAAATCGTTAAACTATCAGGAACAGTAGGGCATATAATCAAAAAGGCCAACAGAATGCTGACCTTTAGATCTAGAGGATTAGAACACAATAGGATAGAAGTCATGCTTCAGCTATATAAAGGTGTGGAGATGCCGGCGTTGGACTGGGGTAAACACAGTAAGAAGTCTCACAACACCAGGTTAAAGTCCAACAGGTTTATTTGGTAGCAAAAGCCACTAGCTTTCAAAACGCTGCTCCTTCATCAGGTGATGAAAGCTAGTGGCTTTTGCCACCAAATAAACCTGTTGGACTTTAACCTGGTGTTGTGAGACTTCTTACTGTGTCAGCTATACAAAGCCATGGACAGACCACACAGAGTATTGAGGGTATATCTGGGCACCACACCATGGGAAGGATCCTGGAAGGACCATAGTGTAGGTTTACTAGAATGATATCTAGACTCCAAGGATAAAATTATGAGGACAGATTACACTGGAATTTCGAAGATTAAGAAATTATTAGATTAATGTTTTCAAGCTATTATTAAGGAGAACAGATAGTTTCTCCCAATCTACGCTATTTTTGTTAGCTGAGGAGTCTAGGACTGGGGGCACAGTCAAACAATTAGAGCCCGACCCTTCAGCAGTGAAATTAAGAAACAAAAGATGGAGAACATTTGAAATTCTCTTCAATAAATGGCACTTGATGTTTGATCAACTGTTACATTTAAAATTGAAATAGATGGATTTTTGTTAGCCAAATGATATGGAACAAAATGAGGTACATAGAGTCCGATCACAGATAAGCCATGATCTTATTGAATGGTGAAATAGGTTCAAGGAGCTAAATGGCCAACTCTTACTCCTGTGGTCCTAAATATGACAGCACTTTGTCTCTGAAACTGGGGAATGACCTATTACTGAACTTAAATGGATAAGGTTATGAAAAATAGGGGCAGCTATAGTTCATTTGAGTCATCGAGTCTCTTGTGTCATTCAATAAGATCATAGCTGAGCTGTCTGCGGCCTTTACTCTACATTCCTGCCTGATTCCCCCATAACCCTTGACTCCCTTGTCAATCAAAAATCTATCTAACTCAGCCCTGAATATATTCAATGACCCACCTCCATTCCTCTTTGGGGAAGAGGACGCCAAAGACCAACAACCCTCAGAGAAAGAATTCCTCCTCATCTCCATCTTCATTGCGACACTCTTTATTTTTAATCTGTGCCCCTTAACTCTAGCATCCCCCCACAAGGGGAGATAATCTCCTAGTATCTATCCTGTCATGCCCCCTCAGAATCTTACATGTCAATAAGATTGCCTCTCATTATTTTAAACTGCAATGAATATAGGTCTAACCAGCTCAACCCTGACTCAAGAGACAACCCTTTCATTCCAGAAATTGTGGGGACGGGGGGGATGGGGGGAGGAGGGGTGGGAACTCGGGGAGGTGAGGTTGCAGTCGGGTGGGGTGCGGGGCAAAGGGGTTGGGTAGGGGTTGTGAGGGGGGGGGGGGGGGGGGTCTGTAATATAGTTACCCAGAAGTTAGAAGCAGTTTACATTCTTCTGACTGTTTCTGGGTAACTATTGATGTAACACTGTAATCGTTCGAAGTTTGCAATTTAAATCACATTTTCCTGTCATTCCCAGCACAGGGCAATTACCCATCAGAAGTTTGCACTCCCCAAGCAATTGCTGTGCAAACCTACCTGGTAAATTGGGGGTTTCCCAGCGCATCTTTGAGGTGCCACCCTGCTACACGGCCCTGGTTCTCAGAAGCTATGGCCCAATCTAATCTGCTGACATACTCAGTACTCCAGTAGATTCAAACGGTCTCACATTCATTTTCCTTTGAAATTTGCTGTGCAAATTCCTATTACCATCAATACTGTTTCATATTTTATTCAACTCTTATGTTGATAGTTAGACAGCTTTTCAGTAAATGCCTTGGTTCATTTACATCAGTGTATACAAGTGGTAATGAGTTGCAGGCATTGAAGCAGCGATTTAATAAATGTTACTTGCCTTTACTGGAACTCAACCTCATCTTGTACCAATCAGTTACACAGATGCCTTTGCTTTGGCCCATTTTGAAACACAAGCAACAACCCTTATGGAAGGAGCAGGGTTGTGTGTACTGGTGGCAATGTCTTATGTATGTGACAAAGGGCAGAATCATTCACTTCTGCCTGCCTGTGGAACATCAAAATGTACAGCTGGTGCTGCAATATCCAGCTGGATCGCAATACACGTCAATATGGTAAAGTCATTGCTAGTCAGCTATGAATCAGCTAATATTACTCCTCCCCTTTTCATTTTCCCCTCACTGTTGTCCCTTCCATTCTCCTGAAGAGAATGCTACACCAAGCACAGACTCACCGATGGCATTGATCTTCCTGTGATGCCGAAATGGTGTCCACAACTGGCTGCCTCTTCAACCACAATGACACCCGAGTCCAAGCCGTTCGCATTCAAAATAAAATGGTATCAAACCACACTTTGTTGATTTGTAAGTTATTTGCAGGTTATGGCATGTCGACAGTGCACCTTTCACCAGACTCTGAGAAATCACCCCTGAGAAATCATCATTCTTTTTACTGATTGCAGATACTGCCTGATACTGGCTCAGTGCATTGTCACCACTGTTACATATTTTCAGATTTTCCTTTTCTCGTTCAAATGTCTACATTCTTATACTTTCAATGAGGGTCACTGGAAAGAGACCAAGAACATAAACGTCATTCTCACTCCTAATCCCAATACATTCTCTCTGGCCTCCTGAGTCAAGTCCAATTACCTAAACACAGGGTGGAAATGAAATCTTGGACTTTCCCCAGGATACGCCACACCAAGTACAGTTAACCAGTGGACAAAGGGGCAACCACATTGCAGGTGTCTGCAAAGGGATATTGATAGATTAAGTGAGTGGACAAAAAATTGGAATATAAAGTGGGAAAATGTGAACATCCATTTTGGCAGAAAGATCAGAAAAGCGGTACATTATTTAAATAGAGAGAGATTGCAGAACTCTTGAGCTACAGAGGGATCTGTAGGGCCTAGGGCATGAATCATAAAACATTAGTACGCAGTTACAGCAAGTGGTTAGGAAAGCAAATGGAATGTTGGCACTTACTGCAAGGGAATGGAATATAAAAGTAGGTGTGTTTTACTACAGTTGGTGAGACCACATCTGGAGTTCTACATACACTTTTAGTCTCCTTATTTAAGGAAGGATATACGTGCGGTGTGAAGCAGTTCAGAGAAGGTCCACTCAACTGATACCTGGGATGGGGGAATGGCTATCTTATGAGGAAAGATTGGACAGGTTGGGTCTGTATCCACTGAAGCTTAGAAGAATAAGAGGTGACCTTACTGAAACATAGAAGATCCTGAGGGGACGTGACTGGAAAGGGTGTTTCCCCTTGTGTTTGAAACTAAAACTAGGGGGCACAGTTTAAAAACAAGGGGAGATGAGAAGAATTTGTTTTCTCTCAGAGGGCCGTGAGTCTTTGGAACTCTCTTCCTCAGAGGGTGGTGGAGTCAGAGTCATTGAATATTTTTAAGGCAGAGGTAGATGGAATCTTGGCTAACAAGGGAGTCAAAGGTCACCAGGAGTAGACGGAATGTGGAGTTGAGGCCACAGTCCAATCAGCCATCACCTTATTGAATGGAGGAGCAAGCTTGAGGGGCCGAATGGCCTAGTCCTGCTCCGAATTCACATGTTCATAAGTATGTTTGTTACTTTTTATTAATTAATCGTTTGAAGTTTGAAAGAGCTTTATTCCAGAATTAGCAAAAAGTGGTTTTAAAAACATAGAAACGTAACACTAAAGCTGCTCGTGAAAATGAGATATGGAAATGTGGAGCCTCACCCTGGGGGGATTAAAAACTTTCACTTTTCCTTTCAAAAAGAGATTTCAATTCTTTTACACTTTGGCCCCACCCTCTGTCAGGTTTGTGAAAAATGTAACGGATTAGTAAAATGTGTATTTAAATGTACAAACTCAACCTCAAATGCTAAGTCCTCCCTCAGTGTACCCGAAGAGGTGCCGGAGTGTGGCAACCAGGGGATTTTCACAGTAACTTCATTGCAGTGTTAATGTAAGCCAATTTGTGACACTAATGAACAAACTTAAACCTCAAATCAAGCTGATTTGGTGTGGGGGGGGAGGAGGGGGGGTCGTTGGAGAGACAGATCTGAGTTGATAATTAGAGAATTAGGAAAACTAAGCAATGGAAAGGCTTTTCCCTCAACAATTGAAGAGTTCAGATAATAACATCGCTGTCATTCTGAACCTGAAGATTTGAAACCTGCCAATTTGGAATGGCCTTTTCTTAATGCTGCACACACTATCAATGTTATGGCTAGGCTGCCTCCTATTGATCCGTGATGACTTTCACACCAGAGGGTTAAGGGCTTGGGCACAATTACAGCCAGTGGGTCAAAAATTAACCGGCAGTTAATTACCAGAAAAATCCACAGTCAACATCCACACATGTTGGAGAACTTTGATCTCCTACTCCCTTATCTCTTCTGCAGTTTGCCCTCCCTTCCCCCCCATCCCACCCCCCCCCCTCCCTATCTTCTTCCTGGACTCTGCCTATAATCAATTTAGCCCCTTCAAAGTGACACTGTAATCTTCAAGGCGCCGCAGGAATCGATACATCACATCAGCCCATCTGATAAAAAAAACGCACACTCCACATGCAACTCTTATCTATCACCCCAGGAGCACTATCCTGGATCAGCCTCCTGTTTCAGGCAGCCACCTCCCCCCTCCCCTCTCTCCCCAAAACAAGGTGCCCAGACCCTCGCAACAGGGGCACAACAGATGTCAGAAGCCTTCCTCCCCCCCAACTCACATTAATCCTCTGCTCTGTATTACTGTGAATCGTGGCACCAAATAAAGAGAGAGGACAGATTGCGGCAGATTTTTCAATGAACGGGTCTCAGAGAGAAGTCCCTAGACTCTCCCCCCACCCAGCACTGGGAGGTCCGGGCAATGCCCAAGGGTCTCGGTGCCCGGACCCAGCCGCTTAGATTGTACTGGTGCCCTCTCCGCTGAAACTTTCTACACTAGGCTGAAGTCAAGTTTACAAAAATAAAAGCTGTAAAGATTTCACTCACTCGATACAACCCGCACAGAGAGGCTGATCTTGTGCACTCACCCCTGTATTATCCTTTCGTTGCAGTTACTCTGCTACAATCGCCTGCCTCTCCCCTAAAAGTGCTGGAACAGCAATTCCCTGCTGTGGCTCCTCAGGAAGCGTTGACTAGAAACAGTTTCCCACCGCCTTTCTGCTCTGTAACTTTCGCCCCAGCCTTTTCCAGCCTCCTGCCAGTTAGTTGCTGGTGGGTTTTCCTCCACCTTCCTTCTTGGTATTTCAGCAGGGGCTGGCTTAGAACAATCTCACTGCAGCTAATGTGTCCCCCCCCCCCAAAAGACTTGCAATGTCCACACACTGTACTCAACCTCTAAGAACACACACTCCCCACTCTGCTGCCTTCCTGACACGTTTTATCTCTAACTTTCCCACACTCGGATCTCACTATCGCTGTAATAAATCTCCCTGCCTCCTGCCTGCCTTTTGTGTCTTGTTTCTAAACCTTCTCGAGCACAGTCTCAGCTCAAAACTCACCAAGTCTCCGGGTGCAGAGGGGCTTTGATCGGTTACTCCAGGTCGATGCCCTCCCTCTCTCGCTGCAGCTGCTTCTTATTTTTAAAAAATCTAAGCGCTTGAATGAGCAGTTCTCAGAGGGCAGGTCTCTCTCTCTCTCTCCCAAACACATGCACCACTGGAGAGGAATCCACTGATGTCACAGCTCCGCCTCCTCTCCTCTCCTCTCCCCTCTCCCCTCCCCCCGCCTCCTGGGACACAGGGAGTTCCCAGCCAGGCTGACCTACCCCCAGTCTGAGCTGGTTATGTCTCAGCCTTAGACGGGGTATATATAACATTGGGAAGGATTCAACAAGCTTCCCATCCAAGAATTAACACGAGCTCAGAAGCAGCCACACACAGACAACTTTTTTTTTGCAATGCACTTATATAAGTGATGTGGAGATGCCGGCGTTGGACTGGGGTAAACACAGTAAGAAGTTTAACAACACCAGGTTAAAGTCCAACAGGTTTATTTGGTAGCAAAAGCCACACAAGCTTTCGGAGCTCCAAGCCCCTTCTTCAGGTGAGTGGGAATAGCCGAGATATTTGAATCATCGATAGTAACGGGTGAGGTGCCTGAAGATTGGAGAGTGGCAAATGTTGTGCCTTTGTTTAAAAAGGGCTGCAGGGAAAAGCCTGGGAACTACAGGCCAGTGAGCCTCACATCTGTGGGTGGGTAAATTATTGGAAGGTATTTTGAGAGACAGGATCTACAGGCATTTAGAGATGCAAGGACTGATTAGGGACAGTCAGCATGGCTTTGTGAGTGGAAAATCAAGTCTCACAAATTTGATTCAGTTTTTTGAAGGGGTAACCAAGAAGGTAGATGAGGGCTGTGCAGTTGATGTTGTCTACATGGACTTTAGCAAGGCCTTTGATAAGGTACCGCAAGGTAAGTTGTTGCATAAAGTTAAATCTCACGGGATCCAGGGTGAGGTATCTAAATGGATACAAAATTGGCTTCTTGACAGAAGCCAGAGGGTGGTTGTAGAGAGTTGTTTTTCAAACTGGAGGCCTGTGACCAGCGGTGTGCCTCAAGGATCAGTGCTCGGCCCATTGTTATTTGTCATTTACATTAATGATTTGGATGAGAATATAGGGGGCATGGTTTGTAAGTTTGCAGATGACACCAAGATTGGTGGCTTGGTGGACAGTGAAGAAAGTTATCTCCAATTGCAACGGGATCTTGATCAATTGGGCCAGTGGGCTGACGAATGGCAGATGGAGTTTAATTTAGATAAATGCGAGGTGATGCATTTTGGTAGATTGAACCAGGGCAGGACTTACTCAGTTAATGGTAGGGCGTTGGGGAGAGTTACAGAACAAAGAGATCTAGGGGTACAGGTTCATAGCTCCTTGAAAGTGGAGTCACAGGTGGACAGAGTGGTGAAGAAGGCATTCGGCATGCTTGGTCTCATTGGTCAGAACATTGAATACAGGAGTTGGAACGCCTTGTTGAAGTTGTACAAGACATTGGTAAGGCCACACTTGGAATACTGTGTGCAATTCTGGTCACCCTATTATAGAAAGGATATTATTAAACTAGAAAGAGTGCAGAAAAGATTTACTAGGATGCTGCCGGGACTTGATGGATTGAATTATAAGGAGAGGCTGAATAGATTGGGACTTTTTTCTCTGGAGTGTAGGAAGCTGGGGTGTGACCTTATAGAGGTCTATAAAATAATGAGGGGCATAGACAAGGTAGATAGTCAATATCTTTTCCCAAAGGTAGGGGAGTCTAAAACTAGAGGGCATAGGCTTAAGGTGAGAGGGGAGAGATACAAAAGTGTTCAGAGGGGGAATTTTTTCACACAGAGGGTGGTGAGTGTCTGGAACAAGCTGGCAAAGGTAGTAGTAGAGGCGGGTACAATTTTATCTTTTATAAAGCATTTAGATAGTTACATGGGTACGATGGATATAGAGAGATATGGGCCAAATGCGGGCAATTGAGATTAGCTTAGGGGTTTTAAAAAAAATAAGGGCGGCATGGACAAGTTGGGCTGAAGGGCCTGATTCCATGCTGTAAACCTCTATGACTCTATGACTCTAAAGACTGACTGGTTGTGCATGTGACCCGCCGAATCAAACTCTTAAGCATGACTCCATGCAGCTATGGGGCAACTCTGGAACTGCCTCAGTCATATTTATATAAAAGGTGTAGTTACAATACTGAAACAGGCTGTTAGTCCTAATCAGTGCTTGTGATGGTGTTTCATAGAGCCATAGAATGTTTACGTGACAGAAAGAGGCCACTTGGCCCATCGTGTCTGTTCCAGCTGGAGAATGAGCCCCCAACCTAAACCCACTTTCCAGTATTTGGTCTGGAGCTCTGCAGGTCATGGCACTTGAAAAGAATGTCCAGACAACTTTTAAATGAGTTGAGGGTTTCTGCCTCTTCTTTCAGGCAGTGGAATCCAGAGCCCCACAAACCCTCTGGGTGAAAAGGTGTTCCTCATCTCTCCTTTGAAACAGTAGCCCTATGCCCACTTACCTGTCCTGTTGCCATAACCCTTTATTCCTTTAACCACCTATCTGACCTATTTTTGATTTGATTTATTTGATTTATTATTGTCACCTGTATTAGGATAGAGTGAAAAGTATTGTTTCTTGCAAGCTATACAGACAAAACACACAGTTGATAGGGGACAAGGAAAGGAGAGGGTGCAGAATGTAGTGTTACAGTCATCTGTCAGAATTTTACCGCCTCGCCCGCCCAAGGCTCGTAAAATCCCACCCGAGGCCAATGGAGAATACCGTTCTGCGAGCCTCGCCCATCCTGATTCCAGGGCAGGCGCGGCGGTAAAATTCCAGCCATACTGTGGGTGTAGCGAAAGATCAGCTTAATATAAGGTAGATCCATTCAAAAGTCTGATGGCAGCAGGGAAGAAGCTGTTCTTGAGTCAGTTGGTACATGACCGATTCTTCAGTGTTGACAAAGGGCTGGATTTTCCTGGTTGGGTTGCAATCCTGACTTTAGCCTCAATTCCCGAAGCAGGACATTGCTCACCACCTTGCCGGAGGCAGCCAGTCAAGACACCGCCTTCAGGAGCCCCACCCAATGAAAAGAGGGCAGGCTGACCTTTTGATTTGATTTGATTTGATTTATTATTGTCACATGTATTAACATACAGTGAAAAGTATTGTTTCTTGCGCGCTATACAGACAAAGCATACCGTTCATAGAGAAGGAAATGAGAGAGTGCAGAATGTAGTGTTACAGTCTTAGCTAGGGTATCGAGAAAGATCAACTTAATGCAAGGGAAGTCCATTCAAAAGTCTGACGGCAGCAGGGAAGAAGTTATTGAGTTGGTTGGTACGTGACCTCAGACTTTTCTATCTTTTTCCCTAAGGAAGAAGGTGGAAGAGAGAATGTCCGGGGTGCTTAGGGTCCTTAATTATGCTGCCTGCTTTGCCGAGGCAGTGGAAAGTGTCGACAGGGTCAATGGGTGGGAGGTTGGTTTGCGTGATGGATTGGGCTACATTCACGACCTTTTGTAGTTCCTTGCGGTCTTGGGCAGAGCAGGAGCCATACCAAGCTGTGATACAACCAGAAAGAATGCTTTCTATGGTACATCTGTAAAAGTTGGTGAGAGTCATAGCTGACATGCCAAATTTCCTTCATCTTCTGAGAAAGTAGAGACATTGGTGGGCTTTCTTAACTATAGTGTTGGCATGGGGGGACCAGGACAGGTTGTTGGTGATCTGAACACTTAAAAACCTGAAGCTCTCGACCCATTCTACTTCGTCCCCATTGACCTGTAAAGCTCAGCAGCTCAATGAGAGACCCACTGTCATGTCCAGCTGGCAGCTGCACCAGGAGAGGTAGGTGCTGCTGAGCCAGGCAGCAGACCCTGAGGGTCCCTCAAACTGGAGGCGGTCACTGGAGCATTGGGAACAATTATAAACTCGAGTAGTGCTCCCGTAGCTTTGCAACCCCTTTGGTGTTTGTGAGGTTCAATATCCTGCTCTCTTCTTTCAAATCTCTTGCATTTAATGCTTTATTCAAGGATGTCATATGACGCAGTGGCTAGTGTCCCTGCCTCTGAGTCTGATGTTCTGGGTTCAAGTCCCACTCCAGATGTGACGACCAAAAAAGATGTCTCCATAACGCAGTCTGGCCTACATGTGACTCCAGATCCACAGCAATGTGGTTAACTTCGAGAAGGCCTAGCAAGCCACGCAGTTCAAGCGCAGTTAGGGATGGGCAATAAATGCTGGCCCAGCCAGTAATGCCCACATACCATGACTGAATAAAAAAATAATCAGCCCATCAAACCTGCTCAATAAGATCATGCCTGCTCTGATTGTGGCCTTAATGCCACTTTCTTGCCAGCCCTTCGTGGGTGGTACGGTGGCACAGTGGCTAGCACTGCAGCCTCACAGCTCCAGGGACCCAGGTTCGATTCCGAGCTTGAGTCACTGTCTGTGTGGAGTTTGCACATTCTCCCCGTATCTGCGTGGGTTTCCTCTGGGTGCTCCGGTTTCCTCCCACAGTCTGAAATATGTGCTGGTTAAGTGCATTGACCCGAACAGGTGCCAGAGTGTGGCAACTAGGGGAATTTCACAGTAACTTCATTGCAGTGTTAATGTAAGCCTTACTTGTCACTAATAAATAAACTTTTCTAAAACCTTTGACTATCCCTTGTAGATCAAAAGTCTGTCTAACTCAAACTGGAATATAAACAATGATACATCCTCCACTGGTGTCTGTGGAAGAGAATTCCAAACACTGAGGACACTTGAAGAGAAGAAATTCGTCCTCAGCTCCATCTTAAATGGGAGACCCCTCAGTTCTAGTTCGCAGACTTAAATTAATTGGCTGCACGCTACAAAAATTTTAATTAAAGTCCAAAAATTACATAAACACCACGAAAACCAGATTAAGTGATGTGGTAAACCAAACCCACTCAGGGTTTTCTATAGCTCTGCATGGTCAACCGGGTCAAAAGCATTTGCCTAGACTAGAAGGTCTACCCACTAAATTCAGAATCAACTTGTAAATTTTTCCAACATATGCCAATGGCGGGTGTTAATTTGGGAGAGATTTCTGGTCAACCATGCGATGGAAAGAAAATTGGAGCCTCTACTATTACAACATGTGTGTAAAAGTGCCTGTTGCCATAGGAACGAGGAATCCTTGGGGAGGCTAGTTAGCTGGATAACAATCGTGAATTAGATTGGATCCAACAGCATGGTGTTCAATCCTCGTTCTGGCTTGCCCTACCTGGGGTAGAGATTGTGGTGTTGTGGGCTGGGCCTGTTTTCCAACAGATAACTGAAGAAGGTCCCTTTATTCCCAAATTTTTCTCTCTTCTCTATCCCATTCCTTCAGAATTTTAAACAGCACTATCAAATAATCTTTTAACAGCCTTCATTCTAAGAACCACAGACCCAATTTTTCAGTTTTAGTATTTAAATTTTCTCACACAAGACAGCATCCTAGTGAATGTATGTTGTGCCTTCTCTCATCCTAGTGGAATCTGGTTCAATAGTAACTTTCAAAAGGGAAACAATTGCAGGACTATGAGGAAAATAACCTCAGGGAAGTGGGACTAATTAGATAGCGTGTGCGTTGAATGGGCTGAATGGCTTCTTTTTGTGCAATGGCATTCTGAGATATTGCTTCACAATCCTTACAATAGTGTGGAAACAAAACTGCACAGAGTATTAAAACTGTAGTCTCACTGAAGTTTTATATTGATTCTTCATTACACCTCAGCCTTTGTACTCTAGGCATCTTGCCAAAAACCTAGCATTCTGTTGGCTTTCTTTATGGTTTATACACATGAGATGTTGCTTTTAATCTCTTGTAAACCAGGATTCTTCCAACCACTTCACAATCTATTCATCCACTAAGGATTTGGAAAAGCAACCTCAAAATTTGTAAATAAAATCACAACATCATTAGAAATAACAAATAGGAGCAAGAGTAAAAACCATCTGGTTCATTAATAGGGGAGAAAATCTATCGTCCTTACCTGGTCTGGCCTACATGTGACTCCAGATCCACAGCAATGTGGTTGACTTTGAGAAGGCCTAGCAAGCCACTCAGTTCAAGGGCAGTTAGGGATGGGCAATAAATGCTGGCCCAGCCAGTAGTGCCCACATCCCATGAACGAATAAAAAAATAATCAGCCCATCAAACCTGCTCTGCCACACAAATGCCAGGCAATGACCATCACCAATAAGAGACACTCGAACTACCGCCTTTTGACATTCAAAGGTGTTACCACCACTGAATCCCCCACTGTCAACATCCTTGGGGTTACCATTGACCAGAAACTCAACTGGACCCACTACATTTAAAGTAAAGTTAAAGCTTATTTCTTAGTCACAAGTAAGGCTTACATTAACACTGCAATGAAGTTACTGTGAAATTCCCCTAGTCACCACAGTCTGGCGCCTATTCAGGTCAATGCACCTAACCAGCACATCTTTCGGACTGTGGGAGGAAACCGGAGCACCCGGAGGAAACCCACGCAGACACAGGGAGAATGTGCAAACTCCACACAGTGACCCAAGTTGGGAATCGAACCTGGGTCCCTGGCGCTGTGAGGCAGCAGTGATAACCACTGTGCCGCCCCACACACAGTGTGAGGGTGGCACGGTGGCTACAAGAGAAGGTCAGGAGCTCGGAATACTGCGGCAAGTAGCTCACCTCCTGACTCCCAAAGCTTAACCACCATCTACAAGGCCATGTCAGGAGTGTGATGGAATACTCCCCACTTGCCTGGATGGGTGCAGCTCCAATAACACTCAAGTAGCTTGACACCATCCAGGACAAAGCAGCCCGCTTGATTGGCACCACATCTACAAACATTCAATCCCTCCATGACCGACGCTCAGTAGCAGCAGTGTGTACTATCTACAAGATGCACTGCAGCAATTCACCAAGGATCCTTAGACAGAACCTTCCAAACTCACGACCACTTCCATCTCGAAGGACAAGGCCAGCAGATAAATGGGAACACCACCATCTACAAGTTCCCCGCCAAGCCACTCACCATCCTGACTTGGAAATATATCACCATTCCTTCGCAGTCACTGGATCAAAATCCTGGAATTCCCTCCCTAATGGCATTGTGGGTCAACCCACAGAACATGGACTGCAGCGATTCAAGAAGGTGGCTCACCACCACCTTCTCAAGGGCAACTAGGAATGGGCAATAAATGCTGGCCAGCCAGCGATGCCCATGACCCACGAATGAATAAAATAAAGAAAAGCTTCTTCCCTACTACCATCAGATTTTTGAATCATAGAAACCCTACAGTGCAGAAGGAGGCCATTCGGCCCATTGAGTCTGCACCGACCACAATCCCACCCCACATATTTACCTGCTAATCCCTCTAACCTACACATCCCAGGACTCTAAGGGGCAATTTTTAACCTGGCCAATCAACCTAACCCACACATCTTTGGACTGTGGGAGGAAACCGGAGCACCCGGAGGGAACCCACACAGACACGAGGAGAATGTGCAAACTCCACACAGACAGTGACCCGAGCCGGGAATCGAACCCGGGACCCTGGAGCTGTGAAGCAGCAGTGCTAACCACTGTGCTACCATGCCGCCCTTATGGACTTACCTAATATGAAGCTGATCTTTATCTAGCTATGACTGTTATATTGTATTCTGCTTTCCTTTCCTTCTCCCATATGTACTCTATGAACGTATATTTTGTCTGTATAGCATGCAAGAAATACTTTTCACTATATTCCAGTACATGTGACGATGATAAATCAAATCAAAATGAAATCAAAATTTATTTCATGACTTTGATTTCCATTGCTCTGCCAACTTTCAGAACTTCAACAAGCTTGTCATCTAGTCCTGCCACTTTGCTGTTCTCAAGCTTCTTTTTCAACATCTGGAACATCAGTTTTACCGGTGACACTACCCTAATGTTCGGAGACAACCAAGAACTGGGATTTGGGGATCCTTGGACCTGAATCACAAAATGTTAGCATGCAGATACAGCAACTAATTAGGAAGGCAAGTGGAACGTTGGCCTTTATTGCAAAAGGGATGCAATGTAAAAGTAGAGAAGTCTTGGTACTACTATACAGGGCATTGGTGAGACCACATCTGGAGTACCATGTACAGTTCTGGTCTCCTTACCTAGGGATAAATATATCTGCTCTGGAAGCAGTTCAGAAAAGGTTCATTAGGCTGATTCCTGAGATGAAGAGGTTGTGTTATGAAAAGAGATTGAGCAGGTTGGGTCTATACTCTTAATGAGAGGCGGTATTATTGAAACATATAAGATTGTGAAGAGGCTGACAGGGTAGATACTCAGAACATGTTTCCTCTTGCGCAGCAACTTAAAAAACCCTTGGGTTGCTGGGAATTAGTTCTGGAGCTTTGGGAGAACATCACTGCATTTCCTAGGTGTCAGTAAATGGCTGGGCTTCCTGGGAACTTCACTGCTGTGACTTCTCTGAAAGTGTGGCAGAAAGTTTGTTTACGCACTTAAGCTGGTTAACAGCGACAGAGTGGGTGCAGCCCAGGGTAAGTTATGCAATAGTTATGCAACCAGGAGCAACATCCAATAATGACAATCCCACAGATCATCCTAAGCAATTACAGAAACATTCATATAAGGTTACCATTACAAAATGGTGACAAAAACGATTGACGAAGGAAGGGCCGTGGATGTAGTCTATATGGATTTTAGTAAAGCGTTTGACAAGGTCCCTCATGGCAGGCTGGTGCAAAAGGTTCAATCTCACAGGATAAAAGGTGAGCTAGCTAGATGGGTGGAGAACTGGCTTAGCCATAGAAGACAGAGGGTAGCAGTGGAGGGGTCTTTTTCCGGTTGGAGGTCTGTGACTAGTGGTGTTCCGCAGGGCTCTGTACTGGGACCTCTGCTGTTTGTGATATATATAAATGATTTGGAGGAAGATGTAGCTGGTGTGATCAGTAAGTTTGCGGACGACGCGAAGATTGCTGGAGTTGCGGATAGTGATGAACATTGTTAGAGAATACAGCAGGATATAGATAGGCTGGAACATTGGGCGGAGAAATGGCAGATGGAATTTAATCCAGATAAATGCGAAGTGATGCATTTCGGTAGATCTAATGTAAGGGGGAGCTATACAATAAATGGCAGAACCATCAGGAGTATAGACACACAGAGGGATCTGGGTGTCCAAGTCCACAGATCCTTAAAGGTGGCATCACAGGTGGAGAGGATGGTCAGGAAGACATATGGCATGCTTGCCTTTATTGGACGGGGCATAAAATATAAAAGTTGGCATATGATGTTGCAGCTGTATAGAACGATAGTGAGGCCACATTTGGAATACTGCGTCCAGTTCTGGTCGCCACACTACCAGAAGGATGTGGAGGCTTTGGAGAGAGTACAGAGAAGGTTTACCAGGATGTTGCCTGGTATGGAGGGTCTTAGCTATGAGGAGAGATTGGGTAAACTGGTGTTGTTCTCCTTGGAAAGACGGAGGATGAGGGGCGACCTAATAGAGGTGTATAAAATTATGAAGGGCATAGATAGAGTGAACAGTGGGAAGCTTTTTCCCAGGTCGGAGGTGACGAACACAAGGGGTCACGGGTTCAAGGTGAGGGGGGCAAGGTTCAACACAGATGTCAGGGGGACGTATTTTACACAGAGGGTGGTGGGGGCCTGGAATGCACTGCCAAGCAAGGTGATTGAGGTGGACACGCTGGGATCGTTTAAGACTTGTCTAGATAGCCACATGAACAGACTGGGAATAGAGGGATTCAAAAGAATGGTCTAGTGGGCACATGAGCGGCGCAGGCTTGGAGGGCTGAAGGGCCTGTTCCTGTGCCTTATTGTTCTTTGTTCTTTCTTTGTACAAGATCAGGGCGCACCAGCAGATTACCTTTACGCTTTAGAGACTCATAGGGCCCGATTTTACCATTTTCATTCTAAGTGCTGAATCTGGGCGCAATTCAGATCCGACTTGGAAATCTGCTTTCAGGTGCCTCCATTAGCATTTAGCCTGAAAAATAATTCACGGGTCTGAATCGCGGGGCTTATCGTGCCTGAAACGATCGGGGCTCTGGACTGCGCATGCACAGTTAAAAAAAAAATTTGAAAATCGCGCCACTGTCACATTGTTCCCGGGCTGCAAAAAGCAGATAAAGCGGCCCGGGAGCGATAGGCCCCACAGACATCACCCCCACCCCTACAACATAATTTTCCCCCTTATCCACCGCCCCCCCTCCCCCCCCCCCCCCTTACCTCCCAGCTACCCAGACCGATCGCGAACCCTCTGCCCTCTTTCCCTCCCACTGATCACCCACAGAGTGGCAGCGGACTCCCCTGCCCTCCTGCCCCTTCCACCAGAGATCCATCTGGCCTTCCTCCCCAACCAGAGATCTATCTGGCCTCCCTCCCAGTATATTTCACATACTCACAGCCAAGTACTTTGACAGTTTCACTAATTAAGCGCACGTGCACTATTATAGCCGTGGAATCCCTTCTCTCTGCTGCCTATACTTGCAAAATCCACCCAGGTACATATCCAGGCCTTTATTGAAGTTGTGTAATGAAACATATAGGTATATGTACAAACAACCGTTGCTTGATTCAACAACCTTTGCAATTGTGTTTAGCAACAGCCAACATGCAGTAAATTCTAAGAGCTGCATTTCCAAGTTTAGAAGATAATTTGGGAAATGGTAATAAGATAATTTCTATTTCTTCTGAACTGGCTGGTGTAGGGGTAAAAAAACAACATTAATGGCAAGTGAAATATAATCTAAGTATCATTTATAACAGGAATGATCAGAATTAGAAATGTGATGGGATAGAATTAACTCCCCGCCCCCCTCGCCCCCCCCAGAGAATGATTAGGCCTTCCCCCACCCACCCCAAAGAAAGTTTGGGCCTCCCACCTGCCACCAGACAACGATCTGCCCTCCTCCCTCCCCCCCCCGCACCAGAGATACATCTGACCCGCCTCCTCCTCCCTCTCCCCCACCAGAGAATGATTGGGGCTGCTTCCCCTCCTCCCCCTCCCCAACCAGACAACAATCTCCCCCCCCTCCCCACACCCCCCTCCCCCACCCACCAGACAACGATCGGGCCCGCCTCCCCTCCACCCCCCACCCCCCCACCCCAACAGACAACAATCAGCCCTCCTCCCCTCCCCCCCACCAGACAACGATCAGGCCTCCCTCACCCCCATCCACCAGAGATATATCTAACCCGCCTCCCCCCCCCCGCCCCCCCCCCCCCACCCAGAAAACGATCGGGCCTCCCTTCTCCCACCCCTCCCTCACCAGAGAATGATCTGGCCCGCCTCCCCCTCCGCCCCCCACCGAAATGAGTCAGAGGGCCATTGGAAGTTCTGAACTTACCTCTTCAGAAGCTGGAGCGCCCGAAATCGCCCTTTGCCGAGCAGCTCTGTTTCGTGCCGAATCTGGACACGCGAACCTGATGGTAAAGGGGGAAGTGCTGATAAAGTTGGGCGGGCAGTTCATTAATTCAATCTAAATGCATGCATTTGCGCCCGTTTCGGGTGCGAATCAGATTGCGGCCATTTTCGAGACTTGGTAAAGTGGGCATCTGCGCGTGCGCGGATCGTGTCAATGGCCTCACGCCCGATTTAACCACGTTATCGCGCCCGATGCAATGGTAAAGTCGGGCCCATAGATTCATCAGTCCTATACGTGAATGATGGTGATAAACATTAATGGTAAATAATTATACTGCATTGGAAGAGGGGAAAATTTAAAAAGGGGGATGTTGCAACATGCCTTTAGGGGATAGCAGCACGCCATCACTTTAAGGAAGTGTGGTGTGATCCAGCCTCAGTTTCACTTTGGCCTGGAGCAGAACACAACAGACACAGCCCCGCCGCTGATATCTTCAATCCTTCTACCCGTGTATGTATCTTCACATGTGCCTGTTCTGAATGAATGAACCCACAAACATGTTTGGCTTTTAATTGCTTTTTTTTCTCTTCGCTATGTCCTCTGCTGAGGTATGTCTGTTGAAAGGCATGCTTGCATGCTTGTTGCACATAACCTCGGGTCCATTTGGTAGATGGTACAGGTGGACAGTCTTGCTGGATTCTTTAAGATGGGTCACTTTCTCCTGCACCTGCTCCTAAATCCTGGAAGTACCATCAGCAGCAAATAAATATTCTTTACGCTGCTATTGCCGGAGGGTACTGATGGGATGATAGTTTGCCAAATGCTTAAACTCCATCCCTTCATCCTGTGAAAATATTAATTTAACAATTAAAAATGCTCCAAAGGAGGGGATGGGACGAATGTTTGGAACAGCCATGCTTTCTGTTTATGTGACAATAGGATCTTTCTGGTGTGACCATTTTTCAATCAATAGGAAAAATTACAATCATTAAGCTAATAGTTTCATTAAAACACAGCAGGCTAACTGAGTGCGGCAGAACACGTGTTCCATTCAGGGACCTGTTTGTTGGTTCCTGCAGCATACTGGAGCCCTGCACAGCCTTCCGCCCTCAGGCTGTTAACTTTCTCACCCATTCATTATATCATTTGACTCAACTGCCTCTTTGTTCCTAATAAAACAGTTCTGAGCCATTACTGAGGGTTTAATTAATAACTTAACCACAAACATGTTTCTCGCACATTTTCATATCTTAATAAACTATCATCCATCCTTTCAAAACAGCGCACAAACACTGCCAAGGTCATCGCCGCGTTTGGCCATTGCGGGGAATGTACTGGGCCCACTGTACAATCGTAAAAACTGCAGAAATACGTCTGGTGTATAACTGGAAAGACCTGTTCCAAAGGGTTTTACATCTGTATGTGGTGAGCTATTCCTGACACCACAGTGCAGTGGCAGTGTCTATCATAACCCTTGTCATTAACTGATTAATGCGACTCTCCGAGCAATTTTGTTTCATTCTTTAATGCTTGTGATTGTTGATATTGTTTGAATGAGCACCTTGGTACAACTCAAGCAAGAAGCAGAGCAGGAGAGTGAACAATAGAATCTGGTACAAAAGCAAAATCTGAGAATGCTGGGAATACTCAGCGGGTCTGGCAACATTCGTGCAGAGACAAAGAGAATTAACTTTTCAGGTCTTTAACCTTTCACCAGAACCCATTCCAATTATTTTTCGTATCCTGACTAATATTTAGAGTGACAAATGCCAACATTTGGTAGCCAATTAAGGCCTCACAATTAACAGCAGGTTTCAGACACCAACAGCACCTTACTGACATCGGACAGACTCCCTGATTGGTCCAGAAGCCAGTAGCACCTTAGGCATGGCCACCCTGCTGTAGGCCCAATGGCCATTGATGCCTGCTCTGCTGGCCCAAGGAATGAACTGCAGGAATACAAAGGCCTCAGCTATAGTCCTTCCTGTGGAGATGGCCCTAAGACAGTACAAAGAACAGAGAACAAAGAAAATTACAGCACAGGAACAGGCCCTTCGGCCCTCCAAGCCTGCACTGGCCGTACTGCCTGACTTAACTAAAACCCCCTACCCTTCCGGGGACCATATCCCTTTATTCCCATCCTATTCATATATTTGTCAAGACGCCCCTCAAAAGCCACTACCATATCCACTTCCACTATAGAACATAGAACATTACAGCGCAGTACAAGCCCTTCGGCCCTCTATGTTGCGCCGACCAGTGAAACCAATCTAAAGCCCATCTAACCTACACTATTCCAATATCATCCATATGTTTATCCAATAACCATTTAAATGCCCTTAATGTTGGCGAGTCCACTACTGCTGCAGGCAGGGCATTCCACGCCCTTACTACTCTCTGAGTGAAGAACCTAGCTCTGACATCTGTCCTATATCTATCACCCCTCAATTTAAAGCTATGTCCCCTCGTGCTAGCTATCACCATCCGAGGAAAAAGGCTCTCACTATCCACCCTATCTAATCCTCTGATCATCTTGTATGCCTCTATTAAGTCACCTCTTAACCTTCTTCTCTCTGATGAAAACAACCTCAAGTCCCTCAGCCTTTCCTCATAAGACCTTCCCACCATACCAGGCAACATCCTAGTAAATCTCCTCTGCACCCTTTCCAATGCTTCCACATCCTTCCTATAATGCGGCGACCATGACCGTACGCAATACTCCAAGTGCGGCCACACCAGAATTTTGTACAGCTGCAACATGACCTCCTGGCTCCGAAACTCAATCCCTCTACCAATAAAAGCTAACACTCTGTATGCCTTCTTAACAACCCTATCAACCTGGGTGCCAACTTTCAGGGATCTATGCACATGGACACTGAGATCTCTCTGTTCATCCACACTATCTCCCCCGGCAGCGAGTTCCAGGCACCCACCACCCTCTGTATAAAAGATCTGCCTCATACATCTCCTTTAAACCTTGCCCCTCGCACCCTAAATCTGTGTCTCCTAGTAATTGATTCTTCCACCCTGGAAAAAAGCTTCTGACTATCCACTCTGTCCATGCCTCTCATAATCTTGTAGACTTCTATCAGGTCGCCCCTCAACCTCCGTCGTTCCAGTGAGAACAAACCAAGTTTCTCCAACTTCTCCTCATAGCTAATGCCCTCCATACAGGCAACATCCTGGTAAATATTTTCTGTACCCTCTCCAAAGCCTCCACATCTTTCTGGTAGTGTGGCGACCAGAATTGAACACTATATTCCAAGTGCGGCCTAACTAAGATTCTATAAAGTGGCAACATGACTTGCCAATTTTTAAACTCAATGCCCCAGCTGAAGAAGGCAAGCATGCCGTATGCCTTCTTGACTACCTTCTCCATCTGCATTGCCACTTTCAGTGACCTGTGTACCTGTACACCCAGATCCCTTTGCCTATCAATACTCTTAAGGGTTCTGCCATTTGCTGTATATTTCCTATCTGGATTAGACCTTCCAAAATGCATTACCTCACATTTGTCTGGATTAAACTCCATCTGCCATCTCTCCGCCCAAGTCTCCAACCTATCAAAAGTGGGGAATTATGCTTGGAGCCCAAAGAAGTAGGGGAGATCCTAAATGAATACTTTGCGTCGGTATTCACAAAGGAGAGGGATGTGTTGACTGGGAGTGTCTCGGAGGGGAGTGTTGAACCGTTGGAGAAAATCTCCATTACAAAGGAGGAAGTGTTAGGTTTGTTAGAGAATATAAAGACTGACAAATCCCCAGGGCCTGATGGAATCTATCCAAGGCTGCTCAGGGAGACGAGAGATGAAATCGCTGGGCCTCTGACGCAAATCTTTGTCTCATCACTGGACGCAGGTGAGGTCCCAGAGGATTGGAGGGTAGCTAATGTGGTCCCGTTATTTAAGAAGGGTAGGAAGGATAACCCGGGTAATTATAGGCCGGTGAGCTTGACGTCCGTGGTGGGGAAGTTGTTGGAGAAGATTCTTAGAGATAGGATGTATGCGCATTTAGAAAGGAATAAACTCATTAACGATAGTCAGCATGGTTTTGTGAGAGGGAGGTCATGCCTCACTAACCTGGTGGAGTTTTTTGAAGAAGTGACCAGAGTGGTTGACGAGGGAAGGGCCGTGGATGTCGTCTATATGGACTTTAGTAAAGCATTTGACAAAGTCCCTCATGGTCGGCTGGTGAAAAAGGTTGGATCTCATGGGATAAAGGGGGAGGTGGCTAGATGGGTGGAGAACTGGCTTGGTCACAGAAGACAGAGGGTGGTAGTGGAAGGGTCTTTTTCCGGCTGGAGGCCTGTGACTAGTGGTGTTCCACAGGGCTCTGTATTGGGACCTCTGCTGTTTGTGATTTATATAAATGATCTGGAAGAAGGTGTAACTGGGGTGATCAGTAAGTTTGCGGACGACACAAAATTGGCAGGACTTGCAGATAGTGAGGAGCATTGTCAGTGGCTACAGAAGGATATAGATAGGCTGGAAATTTGGGCAAAGAAATGGCAGATGGAGTTCAATCCTGATAAATGCGAAGTGATGCATTTTGGTAGAAATAATGGAGGGAGGAGCTATACGATAAATGGCAGAACCATGAAGGGTGTAGATACGCAGAGGGACCTGGGTGTGCAAGTCCACAGATCCTTGAAGGTGACGTCACAGGTGGAGAAGGTGGTGAAGAAGGCATATGGCATGCTTGCCTTTATAGGACGGGGCATAGAGTATAAAAGTTGGGGTCTGATGTTGCAGATGTATAGAACGTTGGTTCGGCCGCATTTGCAATACTGCGTCCAGTTCTGGTCGCCACACTACCAGAAGGACGTGGAGGCTTTGGAGAGAGTACAGAGGAGGTTTACCAGGATGTTGCCTGGTATGGAGGGGCTTAGTTATGAGGAGAGATTGGGTAAACTGGGGTTGTTCTCCCTGGAAAGACGGAGGATGAGGGGAGACTTAATAGAGGTGTTTAAAATTATGAAAGGCATAGATAGGGTGAACGGTGGGAAGCTTTTCCCCAGGTCGGTGGTGACGTTCACGAGGGGCCATAGGTTCAAGGTGAAGGGGGGCAGGTTTAACACAGATATCAGAAGGACATATTTTACACAGAGGGTGGTGGGGGCCTGGAATGCGCTGCCGGGCAAGGTGGTGGTGGTGGACACACTGGGAACGTTTAAGACTTATCTAGACAGCCATATGAACGGAGTGGGAATGGAGGGATATAAAAGAATGGCCTAGTTTGGACCAGGGAGCGGCGCGGGCTTGGAGGGCCGAAGGGCCTGTTCCTGTGCTGTATTGTTCTTTGTTCTTTGTTCTTTGATCTATATCCTGCTGTATCCTCTGATGGTCCTCATCGCTAACTGCAAATCCACCAATCTTTGTGTCGTCCGCAAATTTACTAATCAAACCAGTTACATTTTCCTCCAAATCATTTATATATATTACAACCAGCAAAGGTCCCAGCACTGATCCCTGAGGAACGCCACTTGTCATGGCCCTCCGTTCAGAAATGCACCCTTCCCTTGCTACCCTCTGTCTTCTTTGACTGATGTAACGGATGACTTTGTAAATTGAGTTTGTGTCTTTATATGCCCTGTTTGTGAACAGAACTCCCACTTACCTGACGAAGGAGCAGCGCTCCAAAAGCTAGTGGCTTTAACCTGGTGTTGTGAAACTTCTTTCTTTGACTGAGTCAGTTTTGTATCCACCTTGCCAGCTCACCTCTGATCCCATGCGACTTCACCTTCTGCACCAATCTACCATGAGGGACCTTGTCAAAGGCCTTACTGAAGTCCATGTAGACAACATCCACTGCCCTACCCTCATCAATCATCTTTGTCACTTCCTCGAAAAACACGATCAAGTTAGTGAGACACGACCTCCCCTTCACAAAACCATGTTGCCTCTCACTAATACATCCACTTATTTCCAAGTGGGAATAAATCCTGTCTCCAATACTTTCCCTCCCACTGATGTAAGGCTCACCGGCCTGTAATGACCTGGATTATTCTTGCTACCCTTCTTCCCAAAGAATTTTCCAGGATGACGCCATTAGAAAACTTGAAAATTAACACAACCTCAGCAGGGTAACATTCAGGATATAATTATGAAAACCCGTGTATCGTGCATCAACATATAACATTTAAATAGGAACATTTATGTTTTTAAAGTCACATGGCCCAGATGTAATACCTTGGAAAGAGCGGCAAACACCAAGTGGAGTAACTAAATAACTATTTATTAACAGGAATAACTATATACAGAGAGTGAGAAAGATGTTTAAACATGTTTAACATTAAAGCTTATTTATTTATTAGTGTCACAAGTAAGCTTACATTAACACTGCAATGAAGTTGCTGTGAACATCCCCTAATCGCCACACTCCGGCGCCTGTTCGGGTACACTGAGGGAGAATTTAGCATGGCCAATGCACCTAACCAGCACATCTTTGCGACTGTGGGAGGAAACCAGAGCACCCGGCAGAAACCCACGCAGATATGGGGAGAATGTGCAGACTCTGCACAGACAGTGACTCAAGCCGGGAATCGAACCCGGGTCCCTGGCGCTGTGAGGCAGCAGTGCTAACCACTGTGCCACTGTGATGCTACCGATTACATCCACTCCAGTGCTGACTGTCTGGGTGAGCCACGCTCAGCCCCAGAATTCGCACGCTTCAGTCTGATTGGCCAAACGGGTCACGTGACCCTCCAAAACCTCACCCCTTAAAAGGCTCACTACTACATCGGGGAACTAATCGGGGAGCAAGGTTGAGGATCATCCTGGGCAGTACGGACTTCTGTACTCAGAGCCACTTAAGGCATAGGTTCAAGGTGAAGGGGGGCAGGTTTAACACAGATATCAGAAGGACATATTTTACACAGAGGGTGGTGGGGGCCTGGAATGCGCTGCCAGGCAAGGTGGTGGACGCGGACACACTGGGAACGTTTAAGACTTATCTAGACAGCCATATGAACGGAGTGGGAATGGAGGGATATAAAAGAATGGTCTAGTTTGGACCAGGGAGCGGCAGAGCCAAGTCAAGTCGACCGAGTATCCGATTAAATAATGCATCACTAGTATACAATATGGAAGAGTCTAGCACCAATGATTTAAATATTCATTCACTATTCAATATAAAAGTAGGCAAGACAACCCTATTACTGTAACGCTCCAGGTAAATGGGAAGCCTCTTAAGATGGAAGTTGATACAAGGACATCAGCTACTGTGATAGGTGAGCATACATATTGGTACTTGAGAGAAGGAGTTCAACTATTGAATTTGAAGAGTACTGTGTCCAAGTAACAAGTTGTACTGGAGAAGCAATAAAAATAGTGGGCACTGCAAAGGTACCTGGAGACTATGGGTCTCCAGTCTGCCCAATTCCTAGTGATCAGGGTGACAGGCAAAGGACCAAGGCCTCCTTCCGCACTGTAGGGTTTCTATGATTCTATGATTCTCGGGAAATCATGTTAAATTGGACTGAGATTTTCCAAGTACAGGCAGGAGGACTGCTCGAACTGATGAAGAAATATGAGAGTATCTTCAAGAATGAATGAGGCAAAATAAAAGGCCTACAAGCGAAGATCTGTCTGGACCCAGAGGCGACCCCTCGATTCTTTAGGATGAGACCAGTATCATATGCTTTATGAGAGAATGTAGATACTGATTTAAAGTGATTGGGAGACTGGGCATTATCCAGCCTGTTCAGTTCACGGAATGGGCAACACCCATAGTTCCTGTCTTGAAATTGGACAACACTATTTGCATTTGTGGTGATTACAAGTTAACAGTTAATTGGATAAATATCCATTCCTGAAGATTGAAGTCCTGTATGCAAAGCTGGCTGGAGGTCAATCCTATGCAAATCCAGATATGAAACAGATACATCAGCAACTCTAATGAGACGATGCTCCCTAGGGTTATGTCACAATAAGCACACACAAAAAGACGTTCCATACACATGCCTGCCTTTTGGTTTGTCTCAGCATGTGCAACTTTCCAGAGGATAATGGAGAGTCTGCTGCAAGGGCTGCCACATGTTGTGGTATACCTTGATGATGTTCTCATAACTGGTCAACAGAAACCGAGCACCCAGCAAACTTCGAGGACGTACTGAAGGGATTCCAAGAGGCTGGAGTTCACCTCAAGAAGGAGAAATGTACTTTTCAAGCTACTGAGGTAACCTTCCTGGGGTACCATGTGGATGCACAAGGATTAGACCCAATGGAAGACAATGTCAAAGTCATAAAGGAGGCACCGGCCCCCAAAAGGCATAGGTGCAGTTCAAGTCATTTTTGGGAATGGGAAATTACTATGGGCGGTATTTTTAACCAAACTTGTCATTATTGGCCTCCTTGCATATTCTGCTAAAGAAACACCAACATTGGTCTTGGAAGACTTCCCAGAAAGAAGCTTTCAACAGAATAAAATAATTGCTGCATTCTTCAAACTTGTTCTTACATTTTGACCCATTTAAGGAACTGGTGTTGATCTGCGGTGCCTCTCCATATGGCGTTGGTGTGGCGTTGTCCCATGAGATGGACGACAGATCTGAAAGGGCAAGAGGCTATGTCTCAGAAGCTGAAAAAAGCTTCTCACAAATTGAGAGAGAAGGATTAGCAATAGTTCTTAGTGTCAACAAATTCCACCAGTACCAGAAACATTTTTTAAATTTAGTTCAGGCATCATGATTGGCACAGGCTTGGATGGCCGAAGGGCTATTCTTTTGCTGTACTTTCTTTGTTCTTTGTTCTTTATTCTACTTATGTGGTCGGCACTTGTCAATTGTTTTCGACCACAAGTCGCTCTTGGATCTTTTTAAAGATGACAAGGATATTCCACCAATCGCATCAACAAGAATTCAACGTTGGGCATTAATTCGTCTGCCTACAAATATACATTCAAGCACCACCCTGGAATACACATAAAGAATGCAGATGCATTTAGCCACCTACCTTTACACAAAAGTGTAACAGCTGCTCCACTGCCACTGGAAATTGTCATGGAGATTAACGTATTGGACACACTGCCAGTCTCGGTGAAGCAAATCAGGTACTGGATCCCTTGGGATTCACCTATGCTCAAAGTGAGACACACGATCTTACAGTTTGGGCCAATTAACCAGTTTCCGAAGAAATGAAACCATTTGTTACCTGCAAGGATGAATTAAGTTGCCGGGATGGCATCATACTCTGGGGAGCAAGAACAGTATCAGGCAGAGAACCGCTCCTCGTGGAATTACACAATGCTCATCTGGGCATAGAATCATAGAATCTACAGTGCAGAAGGAGGCCATTTGGCCCATCGAGTCTGCACTGACCACAATCCCACCCAGGCCCTATCCCTCTAACCTCACATATTTACCCTAGCTAGTGCCCCTGACACTAAGGGGCAATTTAGCAATATCAAAGATGAAGATACTCGCCAGAGGTTAAGTGTGCTGGCCTGGCACTGATGCCAACATCGAGAGGCCTAATCAAGCACTGTGAAGAGTGCCAGTTGCAACAAAGGTTGCCTGCTGCAGCCCCACAGCACCCTTTGGAATGGCCTGGCCGGCCATGAGTACATACTGATTATGTTGGTCCATTCATGGGCACAATGTTTCTGCTCATTGTTGATGCACACTCTAAGTGAATGGACATTTTTGAGGTGAAGTTTCCTACATCACACACGGAATAGCTGAAGTCATGGGGCCCTATTTTACCATTTTGATTCTCAGTGCTGGGTGGACTTGAAACTGGGAGTGTTTCAGATCCGACTTTTAGATCCGTTATCAGGCCCGCCCCTGTATGCACTCTCCCTGAAAAAATATCAGCAATTCCAAATTGTGCTGCAGAAGCCTCTGGGCGGGGCTTAATGTGCCCGAAATCCTGCAGGTCCGATCGGCAACTCCAACTGCGCATGCGCTAAAAAAATGATAGAATAACGCTCCCATGCCACATCCCTCCCAGGCCAGCTAATGCCTCCCGCTGGCCCCCACAGACATTGCCCCGCCCCCACAGACATTGCCCCACCCCCACAACATTACTGACCCCCTTATCCCCCCACCCTCCACCATCCAGACCGATCACGGGCCCCTCCCGTCCTCCCCCCACCGATCTCAGGCAGAGTGGCAGCGGACCCCACCCTTCCCCCTAACTGATCTCAGGCAGAGTGGCAGCAGACCCCCCTTTCCCTCCACTGATCTCAGTCAGAGTGGCAGTGGACCCCCTTCCCTCACTGATCTCAGGCAGAGTGGCAGCGGACCCCCCTTCCCCCTCACTGATCTCAGGCAGAGTGGCAGTGGACCCCCTTCCCTCCACTTATCTCAGGCAGAGTGGCAGCGGACCCCACCCTTCCCCCTCGCTGATCTCAGGCAGAGTGGCAGCGGACCCTCCTTTCCCTCCACTGATCTCAGGCAGAGTGGCAGCGGACCCTCCTTTCCCTCCACAGATCTCACAGAGTGGCAGTAGACCCCCCTTGCACCCCACCAATCACAAGTAGAGTGGCAGCGAACCCACCTCCCCCCACCTCCGCCGATCTCAAGCAGAGAACCATCGGACACTCGGCACCTACCCTCTCACTAACTGGAGTGCCTGAATCGGACTTCTATGGAGCATGTCTGTTTCGTGCTGATTCTGGATGGGTGAATGCGGTGGTACGGGGGAAATGCTGGTAAAGTTGGGCGTGCTGCCCATTAAGTCAATTTAAACGTGTGCAAATACATTTAAATGGCCGTCGTGTCCATTTTAGGCACATTCCCAATCACGGCCATTTTCAGGCCTTGGTAAAGGCACAGAGGCGGGCACGGATTGCGCTACTCGTCTCATGCCCAACTTTACCAAGTTTTTGCGCCCGAAAACGGGTGCAACACAATGGTAAAATCGGGCCCATGGTGTCTGACAATGGAACCATATCACAAATTGTATTAATCCAGATATTCAGCTAATATTCTGGGGACCTGGCTTTCAATCCAGCCACAACAGATGGAATTTGAATTCAATAAGAAAAATATCTGGAATTAAGAATCTACTGATGACCATGAAACCATTGACAATTGTCAGAAACCCATCTGGTTCACTAATGTCCTTTAGGGACGGAAAGCTTGGTATGGCTCCTGCTCCGACCAAGACCGCAAGAAACTACAAAGGGTTGTGAGCGTAACCCAGTCCATCACTCAAACCAGTCTCCCATCCATTGACTCTGTCTACACTTCCAGCTGCCTCGGAAAAGCAGCCAGAATAATTAAGGACCCCACGCACCCCGGACATGGGCGGCGTGGTGGCACAGTGGTTAGCACTGCTGGCTCACAGTGACTTGGGTTCGATTCCCAACACGGGTCACTGTCTATGTGGAGTCTGCATGTTCTCCCCGTGTCTGTGTGCATTTCCTTCGGGTGCTCTGGTTTCCTCCCACATTCTGAAAGACGTACTGGTTAGGTGCATTGGCCATGCTAAATTCCCCCTCAGTGTACCTGAACAGGGGCCGGAGTGTGGCGACTAGGGGATTTTCACAGTAATGTCATTGCAGTGTTAATATAAGCCTACTTGTGGCTAATAAATAAATAAAATGAACATACTCTCTTCCACCTTCTATTGTCAGGAAGAAAATACAAAAGTCTGAGGTCACATACCAACCGACTCAAGAACAGCTTCTTCCCTGCTGCCATCAGACTTTTGAATAGACCAACCCTGCATTAAGTTGATCTTTCGCTACACCCTAGCCATGACTGTAAACTATATTGGGCACCCACTTCTTTCCTTCTTCCCTATGTACTCTATGAACGATATGCTTTGTCTGTATAGTGCGCAAGAAACAATACTTTTCATTGTATACTAATACATGTGACAATAATAAATCAAATCAAACCAAATCAAAAAATCTGCCATCCTTACCCAGTTTGGCCTACATGTGACTCCAGAGCCACAGTAATATGGTTGACTCTCAGTTGCCCTTGGGCTTCTAAGGATGGGCAATAAATGTTGGCCAGCCAGTAATGCCCATGTCTCACGAATGAATTTTTTAAAAACGCTGAGTTTCAAATCTTCACCACCCTCAATGGTATCAAGCACATTAGGACTGTGCCATACCAACCTGCATCCAATAGATTAGCTGAGTGAGCCATCCAAACTTCTAAGTCTTGCCTAAAGAAGCAGTCAGGAGGAAGCCTGGAGACCAGAATCTCACGCTTCCTTCTTGGCCACTGGACCACCTTACATGCAACAACACGAGTCCTGCTCGCAAAGTTGGTAATGAACCGTCAACTTAGAATGAGACTGAGCCTCATGTTTCCAAATTTGTCGGGGTGGTTAGAGGCCAGCCAAGGCAATCAGAAGCCAAGTCATAATTCAGATTCCAGATTTTGTTTCAGATTCCAGCATCCACAGTAATGATCATAAGTCATGATTCATGTCAGTCAACATGGTCGTTTATGGTGGATGATGCCTTGACATTCAATGGCATAACCATCACTGAATCCACCATTATCAACATCCTGGGTGTTACCATTGAACAAAGACCAAACTGGGTAGCTCCAACAACAGTCAAGAAGCTTGACACCATCCAGGACAAAGCAGCCTCCTTGATTGGCATCACATCCACAAACATTCACTCCCTCCACCACTGATGGACAGGGCAGCAGTGTGTACCATCTACAAGACGCTGTGCAGGGACTCACCAAGGCTCTTTAGACAGCACCTTCCAAACTCCTGACTGTTGCCATCTGGAAGGACAAGGGCAGCAGAAGCATGGGAACACCTCCACCTGGACGTTCCCCTCTAAGTCACTCACCATTCTGACTTGGGTCTTCATGAACAGGTAATCAGTGTATGGTGCATGTACTTGGAGGCAAAACAAAGTCACTCAATTTCTTCCAAAGGATTCAGACATGAATGTCTGCTTTCACCACAACGTTTCAATGCAATGGGAGAACAGGTCATGAGAGGTCAGCTCTGCTCTCCCAGAACGACCCGGGGCTAATATTGGTGGTCACCTTCTGAACATAGCTTGTTTACGACAAGCGAACTCCTGGGTAAACCTGAGCATAGGAGTTCGTTTAGACTCAAACTGGAGTCAAATTGTAAAACTTGAGTCCATCAATTAAAGGCTGTGTTCAATTGTCAGATCTTTGATTAATGAGCCCATAATCTTTTCTTTACAAGTTAACTAGATTTTCATGTTGGCAAAATTCTGTATTTTAAAATTGTACCAAATGGATCATTTTTCACAATATGTCTTTACTACTCGAATCTACATTACATGGAAGCTTCATGTGAGCCAATGTGGCCTCAAACATGACTGAAAGCCAACATGAGAAATAATTGGCAAACAAGTTGCTCCCATGGTGGCTGAATGTAATAGCACTGAACGGTTCAATCAAAACCTAGTTAGAACATCACTAACACTGAATTGCACTCATAGGCCGGAATTTAACGGCACGCCCGCCCCAATTCCGGGGGTGGGCGAGGCTCGGAGAACGGCATTCTCCATTGGCCTCGGGCAGGATCGTACGAACTTCGGGCGGACGTGCCGGTAAAATTCCACCCATAGAATCTCAAAACATAAATATTGCATATATAAAATGATCACCCTGAGATCAATCACATTGCCAAAAATATTTCTGTAACATTCCTCTCTCAGTGATATTAGAGATATAGCCTGCCCCGCCCGCCCCGCCCGAGAATCAGAGTGGGCGAGGGGCAGACCATGGAAAGGTCCGTTGACCTTGGGTGGGATTTTACGGTTTCGGGACGAGTGAGGCAGTAAAACCCAGCCCACTATATACCAAGAGTTTCACAGACTTTCTGGCTACTTATAAAACAGAACTGGAAAAATGGTTTTCAAATGGTTGAAATGTTTGTTAAATTGTAGTGGGGGGGGGGGGGAGTGCTTTGCATCCCCATTTGTCAAGAGTGTAAATGGCAACAGGGACACAAAATCTCCTGAGAGGCCACAAACATGTATTATGCACATGTGTTGTATAGTAGTAAGTGGGAGTGACAAGTTTTCCCAGTGAAACACACACACACAGAAATTTTGACACAAATGTTTGGAAGCCAGTTCAAGTGCAGAGGGATAGGTCTCTGGCCTGTTTCAACAATTTTTTAATGACATTGGGCGGGATGTTCCGGCCCGCTCACCCCTAAACCGGAAAATCCCACCCGAGCTCAATTTCCATGGTCCGTCTCCCGCTCGCTCCGATTCCCGTGGTGGGCAGAACAGGAAAATCTGCCCCATTACGTATAATGGCAGAGAAGAGGCAAGAGTAAATAAGAAATAGGGGAAAGTATAAATGAAATCAAGTGACTGGGCGATACAATATTCTTTTATTCTTTCATGGGATGTGCACGTTGTCGGTTCCGATGAGAGGTCACAGATCTGAAATGTTAACTCTGTTTTTGGACTTTTGACATGTTAATGAGTCTTTAGGAAGCTGCAAAGATTGTGAACCAGATTGTTTTTTTGCACTCCATCCAAATTTGAGATGAGTTTCTCATCAAGCCCTCTTCCCTGAGTAACAATCATGTGAAGAGTTATGGGGATAGTGTGGAGGAAAGGCATTGAAGTGTCTGATTGACCATGCTCGCATTGAATGGCGGAATCAGCCTGATGGGCTGAATGGCCTACTCCTGTTCCTATGTTCCACATAGACTGCCTACTTCCACCTCCATGACATCATCTGCCTCTGATCCTACCTCAGCCTATCCACCACTGAAACCCTCATCTGTTCATTTGCACTTAAGGTGAGAGGGGAAAATTTCAAAGGAAATGTGAGGGGCAAGTTTTTTAAACAGAGAGTGGTAGGTGTCTGGAACGCGTTGCCAAGGGGTGGTGGTGGAGGCAGATATGATAGGGATGTTTAAGAGACTTTTAGATAAGCACATGAATATGCCAGGAATAGAGGGATATGGACCAAGAGCAGGCAGAAGGGATTAGTTTAATTTGTTGTCATGTTCGGGAAACATTGTGGGTCTGTTCCTGTGCTGTATTGTTTTATGTTCTATGTCCTATTTGCCACCTTAATGATCCTGCTGTTATTGAACTGCATTCCCTGTTGTATAGATAAATACAGTGGCCAATTTGTGCACAGGTCCCACGCACTGTGGTAAGTTAAATCACCAATAAATCTGTTTTGTTGGTGCTAAATAATTTAATTAAATTAAGTACCTTAACTGGCCAAGAGATAGTTGTGCGATAATGATTTGGAAACTGTAAGAGAGACACCTGTTACATCTACTGGAAACTCTGATTTCTCGAGTTCGACCTCATGTACTCTCTTCAGTCTTTTCCATGCTTGTGCAAACTGAATTTCCTCTCAATCCATGCCCATAAGTATTTTTGTGTGCTGCTCCGGATTTCAGTCCATTACGTCCAGCTCCTTTTTCAGGCTCTTTAACCCTCTTGGCCTCTTTCCCCCATCTTCTAACTTTCCTCTGGCCTAGTCATGCCATGGTCATGTTGCTCCCTCATTCCCGATCATCAGTCTATCTCCCTGCCATAGTCTGCCTAGTATCCTGCTGCTCGGAGTGAAATCCCTTGAATAAATTCATAACTACCCCATGTTCTCACCTCACCCACCACTGTTCTCTTGCACTTGGTCAGTGGACCAATAATCACCACCACTCTCCACATTTCCCTCCAGAATGTTTACTTGCTCACAAGAAAGGCCCTTGCCATCCATTGCGAATGATTGCATTGACATCATGTGGTAACGTGGCCCCATTAATGAGTGATCCTTTGCAGGTAACATGACTGGGTCAGAACCAATGGAGCACGAGCCTGGGTCTATCAGGAGCAAAGGCCCATCTCCGGGGCTGGAGGCTGCGATTGGAGTCAGGGCGTTGTTAGGAGTAGACTTGTATAGTTGTGCCGTTAAACCCTTCATTGTATATAGATTTTCTCAATCAATAAATTCCTTTCGTTTGTTGGGAGAGAAACTTGATTCATGGTTGCTCCTTGTTGGGGCCTTCCTTCATGGCTATATTCATCTCCCCAAACTGCATAACACCAATGTAGTCCTTCTCACCAGATCTTAGCTTGGTTTGTGCTACTGCTCCTTTAGTACCTTCTCCTGCTTACCATGTTCCAATGTAAACTAAGAATGGTCACTGCTATCTCTACACCATCTCCCTCAACCTCTGCACTGCCACTGTGTTGTCAGGCTGGCTTGACATGCTGCCTTGGAAGAGCCGTGACTGATGGATTGGGGAGACCGAAGCCATTATCTTCAGCCTCTACAACAATGTACTGACCAACTCACCCTGACTGCCCAGAAAGACCTCTCCGTCTCTCTCTGTGTTTCAAACTACCTGTCCTGAGGGAGAGACAGAAACTAAAGACTGGCACCATTCCTTACGCTGTGTATTGAAGATTTGTTCAGAACATTCCCCATCAAAGTTTACACTTTAAAGGAAAAGCCTTCCCCATGGTTTGAACCTGCAGCACCTGTTTCCCTCATTCAGCCAAGCCGTCTCCTGGGTATATTAAATGAAATTCTGTCGACCACAATAACAAAAAAAACCTAAAACCAAACATTAATGATTGATGTGGTAACATGGCCCCTTTAATGGGCAATCCTTTACAGGTCACATGATCGGGCCGGAACCAATGGAGCACGAGCCTAGGCCTATCAGGAGTGAGAGCCTGCATTCCCAGGGCTGGGGGCTGCGGTTGGAGTCAGGGCGTTGTTCGGAGTAGACTTGTATAGTTGTGCCGTTAAATCCTTCATTGCATATAGTTCTTCTCAATCAATAAATTCCTTTAGCTTGTTGGGAGGGAATAGAGCCAACGTTTCGAGTCTAGATGACTCTTCGTCAGAACCATGGCTGATACATTGGGGAGGCTGAAGCTATTATCTTCAGCCTCTACAACAATATACTGACCAACTCACTCTGACTGCCCAGCGAGATCTCTCTGGGCCCTACTTTACCATTTTGATTATAATTGCTGGGCGAACTTGAATCTGGGAGTGTTTCAGATCCGACTTTTAGACCCGTTCTCAGGCGCCCCCATACGCACTCTGCCTGAAAGAAAATCAGTGATTCTGAATCGCGCTGCAGAAGCCCGAAACGCTGCAGCTCCAATCGGAGCCTTCAACTGCGCATGCGCAATAAAAGAAAATAGAAAAACCCTCCCCTGCCACATCGCCCGTCCTTCCCCCCCCACCCATCGCACGCAGAGTGGCAGCGGACCCCCCCTGCCCCCTCCCCTACCAGAGAGCCATTTGACCCTCCCCCCTCCCCCCCTCCCCCACCCTCCCTGCACCGATCTGCATCAGAGAGCTGCCGGAAGCACTGAACTTACCTCCTCAGAAGCTGGAGCGCCCGAATCGGACCTTTACCGAGCATGTCCGTTTCTTGCCGAATCAGGACAGGTGAACGCGGTGGTAAAGGGGGAAATGCTGGTAAAGTTGGGCGTCCAGCTCATTAATTCAATTTAAATGCATTCAAATGCATTTAAATTGCCGTCGCGCCTGTTTTGGGCACGGTCCCGATCGTGGCCATTTTTAGCCATTGGTAAAGGGGGAACCAGCATGGAGGTGGTTACGAATCACGCTACACACCTCACACCCGACTTTACCAAGTTTGCGTGCCCGAAAATGGGTGCAACTTGATGGTAAAATTGGGCCCTGTGTCTCTCCGTGTTTCAAACTGACAGAGGATCATCTAGATTTGAAACAATGGCTCTATTCTCTCCCCACAGATGCTGTCAGACCTGCTGAGATTTTCCAGCATTTTCTGTTTTTCTTTCAGATTCCAGCATCTGCAGTATTTTTCTTTTACCTTTTAGTTTGTTACTTCGCACATCGAGTTATTACAATTAAAGCCAAATGATCTTTAAGGTAATATAGCATGAAAAAGTAAGCAGCAATTCTATCAATAAACCAGCCCGGTGGCACAGTGGTTAGCACTGCTGCCTCACAGCGCCAGGGACCCAGGTTCAATTCCCAGTGTGGGTCACTGTCCGTGAGGAGTTTGCACGTTCTCCCCATGTCTGCGTGGGTTTCATCCGGTGCTGCGGTTTCCTCCCACAGTCCAAAGTTGTGCAAGTTAGGGGGATTGGCCATGCTAAATTGCTCCTTAGTGTCAGGGGAACTAGTTAGGGTAAATGCATGAGGTTATGGGGATAGGGCCTGGGTGGGATTGTGGTCGATACCAACTCTATGGACCAAATGGCCTCCTTCTACACTGTAGGATTCTATGATTCTATGAATGCTGGTTGGCCTATCTGCTATTCCAATTAGAAACTATCCTAATCAACATTCTATCATGATCATGGGGTTAACCCTTTGAAAACTGGTTCTGATCTGCCACATCATGAAGTAAAATACAATCACTTTGAGGCCAGATAAACATCCCAAGATGATATCTGGAATGGGACATCCGGACCGTTGCAGGATTCCTCAAAGAGATGAATGTTCAGCAGGTCGTGAAGTTAGGCACTTGTGGTTTTCCTATCAGGAGGGCTACATCCTGTCATAGTTATTAATAAACAGTTACTGTTCACCAATACAAGCCACCAGACCTCTTCATGAGACAACATACAACCCTACAACAGGAAGATAGATGTGACACTCTTACAAAGAACAAAGAACAATACAGCACAGGAACAGGCCCTTCGGCCCTCCAAGCCCGTGCCGCTCCCTGGTCCAAACTAGACCATTCTTTTGTATCCCTCCATTCCCACTCCGTTCATATGGCTATATAGATAAGTCTTAAACGTTCCCAGTGTGTCTGCCTCCACCACCTTGCCCGGCAGCGCATTCCAGGCCCCCACCACCCTCTGTGTAAAATATGTCCTTCTGATATCTGTGTTAAACCTCCCCCCCTTCACCTTGAACCTATGACCCCTCGTGAACGTCACCACCGACCTGGGGAAGAGCTTCCCACCGTTCACCCTATCTATGCCTTTCATAATTTTAAATACCTCTATTAAGTCTCCCCTCATCCTCCGTCTTTCCAGGGAGAACAACCCCAGTTTACCCAATCTCTCCTCATAACTAAGCCCCTCCATACCAGGCAACATCCTGGTAAACCTCCTCTGTACTCTCTCCAAAGCCTCCACGTCCTTCTGGTAGTGTGGCGACCAGAACTGGACGCAGTATTCCAAATGCGGCTGAACCAACGTTCTATACATCTGCAACATCAGACCCCAACTTTTATACTCTATGCCCCGTCCTATAAAGGCAAGCATGCCATATGCCTTCTTCACCACCTTCTCCACCTTGTTCAAGAAATGGTGCAAGAACATTCCTAGTCAATGGGCATGGAGTTTGGGATCAGGATGGAGGTTTTCAAAAGACTTTGCAGTGCCCTAGTTCTTAAAAAGCAAAGATGACTCTGCCTTTTCTGTAGCTGCTGGCTCTTTCTTTGAGGACTGCCCAGGTCCTTTCTGGGTCCTGTGGGTCAAAAATCGTTATCTGCAGCTGTTTTCAGTCACATGACATAACTGGTATTCACAGAATCACAGAATCACAGAATACCACAGTGCAGAAGGAGGCCCTTCGGCCCATCAAGTCTGCACTGACACATGAAATGCCCTGACCTGCCCACCTAATCCCACTTGCCAGCATTTGGCCCATAGCCTTGAATGTTTTAGCGTGCCAAGTATTCATCCAGGTACTTTTTAAAGGATGTGAGGCATCCCGCCTCCACCATCCTCCCCGGCGGTGCATTCCAGACCATCACCACCCTCTGAGTAAAAGGGTTTTTCCTCAAATCCCCCGTAAACCTCCTACCCCTCACTTTTAACTTGTGTCCCCTCATAACTGACCCTTCAACTAAGGGGAACAGCTGCTCCCTATCCACCCTGTCCATGCCCCTCATAATCTTGAACATCTCAATCAGGCCATCCCTCAGTCTTCTCTGCTCCAACAAAAACAACCCAAGCTTATTCATAATTTAATCAGAATGGTTTAGTAGTCCAAGGCCATCACTATAGAATAGGAGATAGGTGGTGGTATTTCACAGTTAGCTTGAAGAGAAAAGCTAAAGTAAATGCTGGCTCTTTAGAGGATAATACTGGTGAGGTATTAATGGGGAACGTAGAGATGGCAGAGGCACTAAACCAATATTTTGCCTCTGTCTTCATGGTAAAGAATCATGAAGATTTTCCAAAAACTGTCGTTAATGCAGAGCAACTTGGTGCAATAGTCATCACTAGGGAGAGGGTATTGAATAAACTAATGTGATTAAAGGCAGCTAAGTCTCCAGGACCCGATGGCCTGCTCCTAGGATATTAAACAAGCTGGCAGCAGAAATGGCTGATGCATTGGATGTGATATTTCAAAATTCCTTGGATTCTGGTAAGGTCCTGGTGGATTGGGAACACGCTAATATCCTGATCTTATTCAAAAAGGGAGAGAGGCAAAAAGTAGGAAACTATAGGCCGGTTTGCTTGACCTCTGTGGTGGGGAAGTTGCTGGAATCAGTCATTAAGGAGGTGATGATTGAACATTTGGAAAGACAAAGCTCAATCCACCATTATCAGCATGTTTTATGAAGGGTAGGTCATGCTTGACAAACTTGCTTGAACTCTTTGAGGACATAACCAGCAAGGTGGATAGTGGGGAACCTGTGGATGTGCTATACTTGGACTTCCAAGTGCTGTATGATTGGGACTGGGAGCACGTCCAAAAAATCGGCATGATTCTCTCCCAATTTCACGCTCGTTTGGCACTTAGAATGTTTTTGGTAAGATTGCTCCCGAATTTAGAATCATAGAATCCCTACAGTGTAGGAGGCCATTCGGCCCATCGAGCCTTCAACAACAATCCCAGCCAGACCCTATCCCCGTAACCGCCTGTATTTACCCCGCTAATCCCCCTGACACTAAGGGGCAATTTAGCACGGCCAATCAACATAACTTGCGCATCTTTGGACTGTGGGTGGAAACGGGAGCACCCGAAGGAAACCCACAGAGACACGGGGAGAATGTGCAGACTCCACACAGAGAGCCACCCGAGGTTGGAATTGAACCCGGGTCCCTGGCGCTGTGAGGCAGCAGAGCTAACCACTGTGCCACCCCTTTATTGTCAGCAAAGCTTGGTTCACATTCTCTGGCATGTTTAGACATTGTTCAAGATATCAGAGTTGAGGGTCACTTTTCAAAGGGTTCCCACCCTTTCTTGCAAACACAATGCACCTCCCCCCTCTTAATGCTATTAAACAGCGCTAGCCAAATGCAGCATGCTGATTCATGCTGCCAGTGAGCAGTAGTAAGAATCATGTTAAACGGCAGACAGGGTGAATTTAATACGCTGCCTGCAATGTGATGAACAGGTACGGGTAAGCGGCGTACTGAAATCCCCGCTAACTTTCAATTTCACCACTGTCGGGCCTTCTCTGGTGTAACAGCTCCGATGTTCCCACACAATCGTCCGCTAAGTAGCCTTTTTTACTTTATGACTAGTCTGGCTGGAGTCATCTCGTGCACCAAAGATATAAATCACACTAAGTTGCCACATTAACTTTACATCATTGGTAATATCCACTTTTGGCCGGAATGCTGTAATCCCCTGATTTTCATCAATGAACTTGAGCCAAAACCAATTTGTCACTTCAATAGCTGGAAAAGATTGACTGACTGCAGAGAAGGGCTTTAACAATTACCCTTCAGCACAGCTCTTATCAATGTACCCGTGCGGCTCAATAAGTACCTTCAGCTGATTGTATTTTGAACAGACATGCTCCCTCTGATAAATTGTATCATATTTCAGCAGTGATGTTTGGCATATTTCTCCATGTTGCAAATTGGGATTTAATTAGTACTGGCGCAGTGATATTTATTTATTTTTTGCTGCAAGTTTCAAACACTATTTGTGTTTAAGTGCAATGTGTTTTTCTCCACTCTTTTGAAACCTACGTCACTGGGGAGGCTATTTGGCCCAACATGCCACTGCTGGATCTAAGAAAAAGCAGTCATATTTAGTCACTCACTCCCGCTTTCTGTCTGTAACCATTTAATTTCCTCATCCACGTGTACCTGTCCAACCCTCTTAAAACTATTTATGGAATCAACACTTTTGCAGGTTCAGTGTTCCAGCTCCCAACAGCATCCTAGTGAAAACATTTCTCCTCATCGCCCCTCTGGATTAAAGTTTATTTATTAGTGTCACAACTAGGCTTACATGAACACTACAATGAAGTTATGTGAAAATCCCCTAGTCGCCACACTTCGGCGCCTGTTCGGGTAACACTGAGGGAGAATTTAGCATGGCCAACGCACCTAACCAGCAGACCTTCCGGACTGTGGGAGGAAACCAGAGCACCCTGAGGTAACCCATGCAGACACGGGGAGAACGTGCAGACTCCACATAGACAGTGATCCTAGGCTGGAATTGAACCTGGGTCCCTGGCGCTGTGAGGCAGCAGTGCTAACCACTGTGCCACCGTGCCACCCTGATCTTTTGCTAATGATTTTATATCTATGACCTCTGGCTCTTGAGCCATACTCCAGGAGTGGGGTTTTGCCCTATCTCCACTATCGTACCCTTTCATTATTATGAAACCCTCTATTAGTTCAGGTCTTAACCTGTTCACTTCCAAGGAGAACAATCCTCACTTTTCCAACTGAAGCTCCTCAGCCCTGGTAACATCAGGGTAAGCCGATCTTTTTAAAGTCCTTTACATCTCTACTGAAGTGCAGTGCCCAGGATGGTCCAGAGTACTCCATCTTACTTACCAGTTTCCTTCATTTAAAGAACTATCTGGTGCCTTTTGTTTGTGTATTTCACTGTAGCTTTGTACAGTATTTCTGACAATGAATGCCCTTGTTCTCTCGTTAGGTAATAGGGATAGTTTTAAGAATCATAGAATAGAATCATAAAATCTCTACAGTACAACAGGAGGCCATTTGGCCCATCGAATCTGCACCAACCACAATCCCACCCAGGCTCTATACCCTTGACCCCATGCATTTACCCTGCTAGCCCCGCTGACACTAAAGGGCAATTTAGCATGGCCAGTCAACCTGACCCGCAAATCTTTGGATTGTGGGAGGAAATCGGAGCACCCGGAGGAAACCCACGCAGACACGGGGAGAAAGTGCAAACTCCACACAGACAGTGACCCGAGGCTGGAATTGAACCCGGGTCCCTGGCGCTGTGAGGCAGCAGTGCTAACCACCGTGCCACCGTGCCGCCCAAGTAAGTTATATTTGTATTTGTGGGTGTTGGGAATAAGGAATGGCTTTAAGTTCAATCTTAATTTGTATTTCTGCAGTTGAGTGTTAACGAAACTGGAGTTCTAGTTTCACTTTTTTAAAAAGGCCTGCATTTTAATGAGGTTTCACAACGGTTAAAATGGAAAAAGAATGTGGTTCCCTGGCAACCAGGGGTCCATAGAGACAACAAAAGCAGTTTGTAGCTCTGCTGCTGATTCTGCTCTAAGGTGAAGGGAGCAGTTTAAATCTTGCACCCTAATGGGTATTCATAAAGACACCATCAACTGAAGATACCAGCAAAGCCTGATGGTTAAAAGGGCTAACTTTACATTAGCATAAGAATTGTGGTCTGCAGTAAGGAACAAGGTGCACAGACATGGAGTGAGCACAGGAGCTGATTGGACAGTGGCTGTTGCTATGCCTTGAATGGACGGTGATTGAACATTGACCCCTGTGTCATGCTCCTGAGAGAATTACAACCACATGATAGAGGCACGACTCCCTGAGCAGTCTTAACCAAAAACACAGTGATTAATTAGTAATTGTCCTGTGAGTATGTGATGGAAACATATCAATGCCAGTAAGATCTGTATAAGAAGGAGAGATAAAGAAACATCAGGAGCAACATCATGCAAGATTCACAATAACAAAACCCTGAGTCTGGGACTCAGAGAAGACATCAGAGAAGTGTATTGAGGGCATACCCCTGTGTATATCAATGGGGATGAAGTAGAAAGGGTCGAGAGCTTCAAGTTTTTAGTTGTCCAGATCACCAACAACCTGTGCTGGTCCCTCCATGCTGACACTATGGTTAAGGAAGCCCACTAATGCCTCTACTTTCTCAAAAGGCTAAAGAAATTTGGCATATCCACTACGAATCTCACCAACTTTTATAGATGCACCATAGAAAGCATTCTTTCCTGGTTGTATCACAGCTTGGTGTGGCTCCTGCTCTGTCCAAGACCACAAGAACTACAAAGGGTCATGGACGAAGCCCAGTCCATCACTCAAAGCAGCCTCCCATCCACTGACTGTCTACACTTCCCGCTGCGTTGGAAAAGCATAATCAATGACACCACACACCCTGGACATACTCTCTTCCACCTTCTTCCATCGGGAAAAAGATACAAAAGTCTGAGGACACGTATCAACCAACTCAAGAACGGCTTCTTCCCTGCTGCCATCAGACTTTTGAATGGATTTACCTAATAAAGTTGATCTTTCTCTACACCCTAGCTATGACTGTAACGCTACACTTTGTGCTCTCTCCTTGCCTTTTCCATGAACGGTATGCTTTGTCTGTATAGTGCACAAGAAACAATACTTTTCACTGTATACTAACACATGTGACAATAATAAATCAAATCAAGTCAAATCAAACATCGGAACCAATTGGGAAGGAGATTGATCACTTTGCTTCGTCAAGGTTGGTCTAGTTGGACCAAGGAGTGGCGCAGGCTTGGAGGGCCGAAGGGCCTGTTTCCTGTGCTGTACTGTTCTTTGTTCTTTGTTCTTTAAGGTAATATCAAAGTTCAAGCTGAGTTTTATTTGTATAATGAAGTTTGGATCTTTTTGTTAAGTCTTTGATATCTTTTGGATACTTTATATATAAAGATGCAGGTCAGAGGTTAGATACTTTGGCCGGAATTTTACTGGCACACCAGCCCTGGAAAACGCATTCTCCGTTGGCCTCGGGTGGGATCGTACAATCCTCGGGTGGACGTGCCAGTAAAATCCCGCCCTTTGTGTATAACAAAGTAAGACAGAGATTGAATACTTGGTGCGTAACAAAGTTTTGATTCATAGAATCCTGACAGTGCAGAAGGCGGCCATTTGGCCCATCGAGCATGCACCAACAGCAATCCCACCCAGTCCCTATCTCCATAACCCCTGCTAATCCCCCTGACACTAAGAAAGAATTTAGCATAGCCAATCCACACACCTTTGGATTGTGGGAGGAAACCGGAGCACCTGGAGGAAACCCACGCAGACACTCGGAATCACAGACAGTGACCGAGGCCGGAATTGAACCCAGGTCCCTGGCGCTGTGAGGCAGCAGTGCTAACCGTTGTGCCACCCTGCTGATTCCTTGTGTGGAAAGTTTATGTAGTAGAGTTTTTTACTTTTATGGTAACTTGGTAGAGTACAATAAAGGAGATTTGTTGTACAATAATTTGAGAGTTTGAATGTCTTTGTCCATGGCGTCAGTTGACTCAAGTTCAAGGAGCAGCAGTCTCTCTCTAGCTGGACATATTAGCAGGTTGCTGAGAAAAATAGGGTGGGACTTTCCATGCAACACACCCGTGTTTCGCAGCAGCAGATGTGGCCTGCCATTGGCCAGAGACGGGATCTTCTCGTGCTGCCATTGAATGCACCCCTTGCTGCTGGGAAACCCGCAGTGGGGTGCACCATCAGCGGGACCAGAAGACCCCACCAGTGTGAATGGCCACAAATTTCCTGTCAAAGTAAGTTCTCAGAAGACCTTCTCATCAAAGGGAAAGAACAAGAATCTGGAAAAAGGTCCTGTTAAGTAGGGTTAAGAGTGAGGAGTGGAGGCTCCGAATTAAAAGACAGGGCTATAAGGTGCAGATCTGGAATAATGTGGGCTTGCAAGAAGCCAGTGATCCAAGGAGACTCAAACGTTGGTGACTCCTTACTACAGACCTGTGAAGCGATGGTGTTCTGTTGACATGGATGCATATCTCAGAGATTGTGTGGAAGGTAATGTTTTAATGGAACCAGGGCCATCAGAAGGAGAGGTTGAAACCTTGAAGAAGGACTCTTGGTGAAAACATCTGAGAAAAAGCGTCATTTAGGAGAAGATTCCAAGAAGTGTTCTTCAAGAGTGGAAGTGGGAAACTCGTGTGAAGGGCAGAGTTCCAGTGAGACTAGTTGGATCACAGTGTGACAAACATCTGGGGGGATTTGATGAGAAATCGACAGAAATTGCTTTGGGTGGCACCTGCCTGGGTTTCATAGTGTGGTGTGTCTGACCACGTTTTGCCCATTGATTTACATGGACTATGTACTTATATAAATAGATACATAGAATATGGAAATTAAGAGTGGGAGTAGGCCATGTGGTCCTTTCGACCTTCTTCACCTTTCAATATGATGGTGGCTGAGCCTCTATCTCAGTGCCATGTTCCCGCTTTCTCCTTATACACCTTGATGCCATTAAAATCTAACCAGTTATCCATCTCTTTCTTAAATATATTCAGTGACTTGGTCTCCATGGCTTTCTGTGGTAGAGAATATCACAGGTTGAATACCCTTCTTAGTGAAGAAAATTTTCCTCACCTCAGTCCTAAATGGTCTATCCCATACTTCCTGAGAACATTAGAGTATAGGACAGATCTTGTAACTTGTGTTATTGTTACAAATTTCTATATATCTGCAAATGTATAGTGAGGTGAAGGAGTAGTGTAACTTAGTTCATAAAGCTCTTGTTCAATTAATATTTTATTCTTTTGTTAAGAGTAAATCACCAGACTCTGTGACTCTATTCAGTAGCCACATTTGAAAACAAAAAATAAAATCATAGAATCCCTACGGTGCAGAAGGAAGCCATTCGGCCCATCGAGTCTGCACCAACAACAATCTCACCTCGGCCCGATCCTCGTAACCCCACATATTTTACCCCCCTAATCCCTCTAACCTACGCATCCCGGGACACTAAGGAGCAATTTAGCATGGCTAATGCACCTAACCAGCACGGTTTTCAGGAGAGGATGGCACCTGTACAAGAGGGAGGGGTCACAACTAAATTGGAAGGGCACAAATATCCTGGCTGGGAGCTTTGCTAATGCAGTTCGGGGGGGTTTAAACTAGTATGGCAGGGGGGTGGGGATCAAACTATTAGGTCTATAAGTGTGGTGGCTGGGGACGAGCTTGGGGCTGGGACAAGGCTGGCAAAGAAGAAGAGCACTCTGGGGGAGGACGACCTCACTGAGCCTGGGGGTCTGGAGTGCTTATACTTCAATGCAAGGAGCGTAGCAGGTAAAACAGACGAACTTGGGGCCTTAATGCGCACGAGGAATTTGGATTTGGTTGCGGTGACGGAGACTTGGTTGAAAGAGGGACAGGACTGGCAGCTGAATATTCCAGGGTACAAGTGTTTTAGGCGAGACAGAGGAGGGGCCAAAAGAGGTGGGGGAGTAGCGGTATTGGTTGGAGAGCATATTACAGCGGTGCAGAGGGAGGACAATTCGGAGGAGTCGTGTAGCGAGTCACTCTGGGTGGAGCTTAGAAACAGGAAAGGCGCAGTCACTATGTTGGGGGTGTACTACAGGCCCCCCAACAGCCTAAGGGAAGTGGAAGAATGGATATGTCAGGAGATACTGGATAGGTGCAGGAAATATAGGGTTGTTGTAGTGGGAGACTTCAATTTCCCTGGTATAGACTGGAAATCGCTGAGGGCAGGGACTCTGGATGGTGAGGCATTTGTAAAATGTGTACAGGAGGGTTCGTTGGAACAATATGTGGACAGCCCAACTAGAGAGGGGGCTATACTGGACCTGGTGCTGGGGAATGAGCCCGGTCAGGTCTTCAAAGTTTTGGTCGGGGAACATGTGGCAAATAGTGACCACAATTCTGTTAGCTTTAGGATAGTGATGGAAAAGGATGAGTGGTGTCCCAAGGGTAAGGTGTTGGATTGGGGGAAGGCTAACTTTATTGGGATCAGGCAGAAATTGGCAGCTCTTGATTGGGAGAGGCTGTTTGAGGGTAAATCCACATCTGGTATGTGGCAGTCTTTTAAGGAACGGTTGTTAGGGCTACAGGACAAGCATGTGCCTGTAAAAAAGAAGGATAGGAAGGGTAGGATTAGAGAACCGTGGATAACCAGGGAAATTGAGGGACTGGTCAAAAGGAAAAGAGAGGCGTATGTTAGGTCCAAGCAGCTAAAAACGGAGGGAGCTCTGGAGGAGTATAATGAAAGTAGGAAAATACTCAAACGGGGAATTAGAAGAGCAAAAAGGGGTCACGAAATGTTCTTGGCAGACAGGATTAAGGAGAATCCCAAGGCATTTTATTCATACGTTAGGAACAAAAGGGTTGTAAGGGAAAAAATCGGACCTCTCAGGGACAAAAGTGGGGACTTATGCTTGGAGCCCAAAGAGGTAGGGGAGATCCTAAATGAATACTTTGCGTCGGTATTCACAAAGGAGAGGGATGTGTTGACTGGGAGTGTCTCGGAGGGGAGTGTTGAACCGTTGGAGAAAATCTCCATTACAAAGGAGGAAGTGTTAGGTTTGTTAGAGAATATAAAGACTGACAAATCCCCAGGGCCTGATGGAATCTATCCAAGGCTGCTCAGGGAGACGAGAGGTGAAATAGTTGGGCCTCTGACGCAAATCTTTGTCTCGTCACTGGACACAGGTGAGCTCCCAGAGGATTGGAGGATAGCCAATGTGGTCCCGTTATTTAAGAAGGGTAGGAAGGATAACCCGGGTAATTATAGGCCGGTGAGCTTGACGTCCGTGGTGGGGAAGTTGTTGGAGAAGATTCTTAAAGATAGGATGTATGCGCATTTAGAAAGGAATAAACTCATTAACGATAGTCAGCATGGTTTTGTGAGAGGGAGGTCATGCCTCACGAACCTGGTGGTGTTTTTTGAAGAAGTGACCAAAATGGTTGACGAAGGAAGGGCCGTGGATGTTGTCTATATGGACTTTAGTAAAGCATTTGACAAAGTCCCTCATGGTAGGCTAGTGAAAAAGGTTGGATCCCATGGGATAAAGGGGGAGGTGGCTAGATGGGTGGAGAACTGGCTTGGTCATAGAAGACAGAGGGTGGTAGTGGAAGGGTCTTTTTCCGGCTGGAGGCCTGTGACTAGTGGTGTACCGCAGGGCTCTGTATTGGGACCTCTGCTGTTTGTGATTTATATAAATGATCTGGAAGAAGGAGTAACTGGGGTGATCAGTAAGTTTGCGGACGACACAAAACTGGCAGGACTTGCAGATAGTGAGGAACATTGTCAGAGGCTACAGAAGGATATAGATAGGCTGGAAATTTGGGCAAGGAAATGGCAGATGGAGTTCAATCCTGATAAATGCGAAGTGATGCATTTTGGTGGTAATAATGTAGGGAGGAGCTACACGATAAATGGAAGAACCATAAAGGGTGTAGAGACGCAGAGGGACCTGGGTGTGCAAGTCCACAGATCTTTGAAGGTGACGTCACAGGTGGAGAAGGTGGTGAAGAAGGCATATGGCATGCTTGCCTTTATAGGACGGGGCATAGAGTATAAGAGTTGGGGTCTGATGTTGCAGATGTATAGAACGTTGGTTCGGCCGCATTTGGAATACTGCGTCCAGTTCTGGTCGCCACACTACCAGAAGGACGTGGAGGCTTTGGAGAGAGTACAGAGGAGGTTTACCAGGATGTTGCCTGGTATGGAGGGGCTTGGTTATGAGGAGAGATTGGGGAAACTGGGGTTGTTCTCCTTGGAAAGACGGAGGATGAGGGGAGACTTAATAGAGGTGTATAAAATTATGAAAGGCATAGATAGGGTGAACGGTGGGAAGCTTTTCCCCGGGTCGGTGGTGACGTTCACGAGGGGTCATAGGTTCAAGGTGAAGGGGGGGAGGTTTAACACAGATATCAGAAGGACATATTTCACACAGAGGGTCGTGGGGGCCTGGAATGTGTTGCCGGGCAAGGTGGTGGAGGCGGACACACTGGGAACGTTTAAGACTTATCTAGACAGCTATATGAACGGAGTGGGAATGGAGGGATACAAAAGAGTGGTCTAGTTTGGACCAGGGAGCGGCGCGGGCTAATTGTTCCTTGTTTCTCGTTTCAAGGCTTCATTCTACGATCATCTTGCTGGTGCCAGTACAGAGTGAGACTGCGGATAGTTGGGAACCTGTCTCGGGGGCAGGGAATTCATATGGTGTTCGTGGAAGTGGAAATGACTAGGGTTGGGAAGCATTTTCCGATCGGGGCCATTGTGATCTCCTGGACTCGTTTCGATCGCCTCAGGGGGTCGGAGAGGAATTTCCCAGATTTTTTTTTCCCCATATTGGCCCTGGGGTTTTTCGCTATGGGTTTTCGCCTCTCCCTGGAGATCACATGGTCTGGAATGGGGGGGTGGGGGTAAGTTAATAGGTTGTAATGAACAAAGCATCGTAGCTGTGAGGGACAGCTCGGTGGATAGGATATTGGTATGTAGATAGGCTGGAAAATTGGGCGGGGATCCTGGATTCAGGATTCAATCCTGGACCGGGGAGCGACGCGGGCTTGGAGGGCCGAAGGGCCTGTTCCTGTGCTGTATTGTTCTTTGTTCTTTGTTCTTTGTCTTTCAGATTGTGAGAGGAAACCCACCCAGACACAGGGAGAACGTGCAGACTCCGCACAGACAGTGACCCAAGCCGGGAATTGAACCCGGGTCCCTGGGTGCTGTGACGCAGCAGGGCTAACCACTGTGCCACCCCAAAAAGTTAGGATCTATCAAGCCGATTTCCACCCTGGGATCCGATTTGTTCAGGAGTAACATCAGCTGGGATCACTCGTTCCCTCCTAAAAGTGGCAGTGATTATATTTTAAGTTTTTCATTTGTACTCAGCACAAACATGTACAAAACTCAGGTTTCAAAAGGTTCACAATTCAAAGAATAAATGTAACTGAGAAACCTGTACGGTAAAATAGTCATTGTGTCACTGCACTAGAAATCGAGAGGTCTGGACTAATGATCTGATGACATGAGTTCATATCCCATCAAGGCAGCTGTGGAATTTAACTTCAAACATTAATTAAATCTGGAATGAAAAGTGAGTCTCAGTAATGGTGACCATGGGCCAGATTTTTCAAGTTTGAGGGGTTTCCTCCCTCTGGTGGGGGGATTGTGGCGGGGGAGGGGGGGGGCGGATTTGGAAACAAGGCTCTTGAATAAGGCGCGTGCCCCACTTTCATGCCCAATGTTTGAGTTGGGCTTTCTGCCCAGGTTCTCTGCCTAGCAGGAAACAGCCCTTAACTTAGAGGTCTCAGTTGGGGTGATGGTGGGTAGGCCACCCTAGATCTTGTTCGAGCAACACCACCCCCACTCCCACCTTCTCTGTAGCACAGAGCCTGTAACATGAAGCCTGTATGGAGCCCGTAACAGGGAGTCTTCCTGCAAACTGCCCCTGAACCTGGAGCTGTTTGTACGGCTACAGCAACAAATCATCAGAAGAGTGTGAGCTCATCTAGTTTAGCGCCAACTCAGGAAGACACAGCAAAGCAGCAGCTTTACTGAATCACTTTTTCCTCTTCTCTCATTGATTTATTGAGAAATCCAGCTACAAGCTTTGTTACAAATTGCTGCTTCCCCCACGTTTTAGTTGGATTTTTGGCTGACCTTTGGCCTCCCACATGAACGTGCAGATGGAGCACCTGAGCCCTTACACGCTGCACAGGAGGTTTTCCTGTTCCCAGCCTTTCCTATCATTATAATCCTACAGTGCAGAAGGAGGCCATTCAGCCCATCGAGTCTGCACCGACTACAATCCCACCCAGGCCCTATCCCCACAACCCCATGCATTTACCCTAGCCAGTTCCCTTGACACTAAGGGGCAATTTAACGTGGCCAATCAACCTAACCTGCGCATCTTTGGACTGTGGGAGGAAACCAGAGCACCTGGAGGAAACCCACGCAGACTCGGGGAGAAACTCCACACAGACAGTGACCCAAGCCAGGAACCGAGCCCGGGTCCCTGGCGCTGTGAGGCAGCAGTGTTAACCGCTGTGCCACTGTGCCATTTCCTGTGCCCTGGGCAGGGATTCCATCCTGGGTTTTAATTAGGGCAAATGGGAATTAGACAGGTACTTTCCCCAAGTAAACAAAGCTGTCGATCATCTGTAGGATCGAAAGTACAGAGATCGCAGCTCATCATGCATTCACTACTTTTGGTATGTCATGGACTCAAATTGATTTTCTTTGTCTCCTTCCTGCGATCAGATAGGATTTTTTTTATCATTGGGAAGATGTTGCCTCATTCAGTGGACAATTATTGTGATTAGTTTCAGACAAAGCAGGCAGCCTATCTTCAGAGATAAAGGTTAGATTCAAGACAGGGTTAAATATGGATTCTGCTTGTCAATGTTCGAGTGACTATTGAACACCTGGAAAAGAATATTGGGGGATTGTAAATGGGGAGGTCTGCAGCTGCAACTGGAAAGACACTGTATTGTGTGGGGCTCAATTATTAAAAAGTGAGATCATCTCAGCCAACTCCCCCCCCCCTCAACCACCACAGTGTGTCTGAATCAGCTGAATTAAGAAAGTTCAGTTCCCAGGCTGACTGACGCCCACCCCTCCAGCCTACACTCACATAAACTGTTGGTAGCTTTCAAAAATCGACAGGAAATCCCCCAGTCATTAAGTGTCTTTCAACCTCACTTGTCTGCGTCCAAGGAGTGAGTAACAACCCCTGATGTCTGTATTAAAATATTGTATCAGCTCTTAAGGAAGTAACAGTCCTTGTATATGTAGCTTGAAATACTCCCATAAGCGAATCAATCAAACAAATCAGCCAGCGCATTACCGTCTGACAAAATTCTGAGTTGCTTCCATCCACCTCGGACCAGCAAGTACAGGACCATTTCTAAATGGGTTGGATTATTTGCCCGCAAGAGGATATAACAAAGAACAATACAGCACAGGAACAGGCCCTTCGGCCCTCCAAGCCCGCGCCGCTCCCCAGTCCAGGATTGAATCCTGAATCCAGGATCCCTGCCCAATTTTCCAGCCTATCTACATACCAATATCCTATCCACCGAGCTGTCCCTCACAGCTACGATGCTTTGTTCATCACAACCTATTAACTCACCCCCACCCCCCCCATTCCAGACCATGTGATCTCCAGGGAGAGGCGAAAACCCAGAGTGAAAAACCCCAGGGCCAATATGGGGAAAACAAAATCTGGGAAATTCCTCTCCGACCCCCTGAGGCGATCGAAACGAGTCCAGGAGATCACAATGGCCCTGATCGGAAAATGCTTCCCAACCCTAGTCATTTCCACTTCCACGAACACCATCTGAATTCCCTGCCCCCGAGACAGGTTCCCAACTATCCGCAGTCTCGCTCTGTACTGGCACCAGCAAGATGATCATAGAATGAAGCCTTGAAACGAGAAACAAGGAACAATTAGCCCGCGCCGCTCCCTGGTCCAAACTAGACCACTCTTTTGTATCCCTCCATTCCCACTCCGTTCATATAGCTGTCTAGATAAGTCTTAAACGTTCCCAGTGTGTCCGCCTCCACCACCTTGCCCCGCAACACATTCCAGGCCCCCACGACCCTCTGTGTGAAATATGTCCTTCTGATATCTGTGTTAAACCTCCCTCCCTTCACCTTGAACCTATGACCCCTCGTGAACGTCACCACCGACCCGGGGAAAAGCTTCCCACCGTTCACCCTATCTATGCCTTTCATAATTTTATACACCTCTATTAAGTCTCCCCTCATCCTCCGTCTTTCCAAGGAGAACAACCCCAGTTTCCCCAATCTCTCCTCATAACTAAGCCCCTCCATACCAGGCAACATCCTGGTAAACCTCCTCTGTACTCTCTCCAAAGCCTCCACGTCCTTCTGGTAGTGTGGCGACCAGAACTGGACGCAGTATTCCAAATGCGGCCGAACCAACGTTCTATACATCTGCAACATCAGACCCCAACTCTTATACTCTATGCCCCGTCCTATAAAGGCAAGCATGCCATATGCCTTCTTCACCACCTTCTCCACCTGGGACGTCACCTTCAAAGATCTGTGGACTTGCACACCCAGGTCCCTCTGTGTCTCTACACCCTTTATGGTTCTTCCATTTATCGTGTAGCTCCTCCCTACATTATTCCCACCAAAATGCATCACTTCGCATTTATCAGGATTGAACTCCATCTGCCATTTCCTTGCCCAAATTTCCAGCCTATCTATATCCTAATTTCCAGCCTATCTATATCCTATGTTCACTTTACTCATACTGTGGAATTTAAGAACATAAGAACATAAGAACTAGGAGCAGGAGTAGGCCATCTGGCCCCTCGAGCCTGCTCCGCCATTCAATAAGATCATGGCTGATCTTTTCATGGACTCAGCTCCACTTACCCGCCCGCTCACCATAACCCATAATTCCTTTACTGTTCAAAAATTTATCTATCCTTGTCTTAAAAACATTCAATGAGGTAGCCTCAACTGCTTCATTGGGCAGGGAATTCCTCAGATTCACAACCCTTTGTGTGAAGAAGTTCCTCCTCAACTCAGTCCTAAATCCCTTATTTTGAGGCCATGCCCCCTAGTTTAGTTTCACCGCCAGTGGAAACAACTTCCCTGCTTCTATCTTATCTATTCCCTTCATAATCTTGTATGTTTCTATAAGATCTCCCCTCATTCTTCTGAATTCCAATGAGTATAGCCCCAGTCTACTCAGTCTCTCCTCATAAGCCAACCCTCTCAACTCCAGAATCAACCTAGTGAATCTCCTCTGCACCCCCTCCAGTGCCAGTATATCCTTTCTCAAGTAAGGAGACCAAAACTGTACACAGTACTCCAGGTGTGGCCTCACCAGCACCTTATACAGCTGCAACATAACCTCGCTGTTTTTAAACTCTATCCCTCTAGCAATGAAGGCCAAAATTCCATTTGTCTTAATTACCTGCTGCACCTTGTGCCCAGGTATCCAATTGAGGGAGAAATATTAACTTCAGTGGAAGTTTATCTGTTACTCACCCCATCCCATATTTCTTTCTATTGGTCAATACTTCCACTTAGAGTCATGGAGTCATGGAGCAATACAGGCCCTTCGGCCCAACTGATCCATGCCAACCATGGTGCCCTCCCAGCTAGTCCCAATTGCCCAAATTTGGCCTCTACCCCTCTAATCCTTTCCAACAATTTTATAAATGTGCAAAACCAATACCATTGGAACCTCTTTGAAACCATTATGTTTGATCAATTGCCCCCTATTATAAATTACAGAATCATAGATTCATAGAACGCAAAAGATGTCCTTCTGCCCATCGAATCTCCACCAACACGCGAGAAACACCTGACCTCCCATCTAATCCCGTTTACCAGCACTTGGCCCAGAGCCTTGAATGTTATATAAATATTACAATGAGGGTCTTCCTACAGTTAGAAGTCAAAGATATTATTCTGTTTGATTATCAAAGCACACATTGTGCAATCACAAATAAATTCAGAACTTTGGACTTCCCCTCCTTAAGTATTTTTTGTTCCTTCGGATATAGTGTTATAGAGCAATGCAGCACAGAAACAGGCCCTCAGCCCAACTGGCCCATACCGATCGTATTTAACAATATTCCTGAGCTGAGATTTTCTTTTAATATGTGCGCTTAAAATTTGCATAATTTCAGCTACTAACATTCATCGGTAACACTTATCGAATAAGTTACACAAAGAGGTATGAAGAAGTTTGGTCTTATCAGCAACACACAGCCCAGTCAAATAGGTTAAACTGAATTGGAAGCAAGAAGTTCAAGAACACGCAGGAGCTATTTGCGAAGGTTGGAACATGTATGGCACTCGACAAGTAGATGTGGTTTTCAGTAAGCAGGAAGTGTAGTTAAAGAGATGGAATGTGAAGGAACACTATCAACGTCTCACCTTTGCTTGTGTAACCTGCTTAATCTCCACTGAAGCTAACCATGATTTCAGCCAACAGATTTCCCTGTTTCTGCCGACTGCAAGTACGTTTTTACAACGTGACATGCTACCCCTCTACGTTTGTTTAGAAAAAGCAGCGATATTTTATTCCGTTAGTCAGGCCTTTGGCCTCTTCTCCTGCAGCCAATCAGTCATGGTGGTCTGCAGTTCCACAGGGGTTGGTAAACATCTGGTCCCTCACCCACGTGCTCACTTCCCTGCTCACTGCGGAGAGCATTACAGCTGAGCTCAATCCTGCCTTCAACCAGGATTTAGACATGTAGATTTCCCTTTAGGAGTTATTGGACAGAAACCAGTAGGAAAATATGTGGTAACAATTAGAATAATACTGCAGAACAACCTGGCTAAGCACATGCGTTGCAGACTCACTCATAAAACAACTTATCTGTAAGACAACATGCCTGATTTTTTTTTTATTATTCATGGGACATGGGCATCGCTGGCTGGCCAGCATTTATTGCCCAAACCTAGTTGCCTTTGAGAAGGTGGTGGCGAGCTATCTTCTTGAAACCCTGCAGTCCGCATGCTGTGTGTTGACCCACAATGTCATTAGGGAGGGAATTCCAGGATTTTGACTCAGTGACTGTGAAGTAACGGTGATATATTTCCAAGTTAGGATGGTGAGTGGCTTGGAGGGAAACTCGCGGGTGGTGGTGTTCCCATGTATCTGCTGCCCTTGTCCTTCTAGATGGAAGTGCTCATGGGTTTGGAAGGTGCTGTCTAAGGATCTTCTGTGAATTGCTAGAATGCATCTTGTAGACGGTACACATTGTTGCAATTGAGCATCGGTGGTGGAGGGAGTGGATGTTTGTGGATGTGGTGCCAATCAAGTGGGTTGCTTTGTCCTGGATGGTGTCGAGCTTCTTGAGTGTTGTTGGTGCTGCACCCATCCAGGCAAGTGGGGAGTATTCCATCACACTCCTGACTGTGCCTTGTAGATGGTGGACAGGCTTTGGGAGTCAGAAGGTGAGTTATGCACTGCAGTATTCGTAGCCATTGCCCTGCTCTTGTAGCCACTGTGTTTATGTGGTGAGTCCAGTTGGATTTCTGTTCAATGGTAACCCCCATAGATTCAGTGTATTCAAGTTCAATCAAAATAAATTTTAGGCACTCTATTTAAGACAAGTATTGATGTTACCATAGTTACATTGACTCTCCTGGCCCTAGATTGTATAATCCTATCTTTGAACAACTTCAAATATTTGATCATAATTATACTGAGGTCTCAGGTATGTTTAGTCTATTTTTGTCCTCTTAATTCATGGAATGTGGGTGCCACTGGCTAGGCCAGCACTTAGAGCCTATACCTAACTGTCCAGTTGAGAAGGTGGTGGTAAGCTGCCTTCTTGAACCATTGCTAGCCTTGTGATGAAGACACATTGAGCATTGTTGTGGAGGGAATCCCAGGATTTTGACCATGTGACAAGGAAGAAATGGCAAAGTGAGCTGCTTTGTCTTCGATGATGCCCAGATTCTTGAGAGTTGTTTGAGCTCTGTTCATCAACGTAAGTGGTAAGTATTCCATCAACATTCCTGTTTTGTAGCTGGCGAAAAGGGTTTAGAGAATTAGTAAGTGAGCTACTTGTGTGCAGAATACCCAGCCTCTGACTTGCTCTTATAACTACAGCATTTATATGGCTGGGTCAGTTAAGTTTCTGGTTAATGGTAACCCCCAGGATTTTGACAGTGGGGGACTCAGTGATGGTAATACAGTAGAGCATCAATGGGAGTTGGTTGGCCTCTCTCTTATTGGAAGTGACCATTGCCTGGCATTTGTGTGGCACAAATAGTATTTGCTACTTACCATCTCAAGCCTGAATGTCGTCCAAGGCCTGGTGCAGACATGGACTACTTCATTGTCTGAGGAATTGCGAATGAACTGAACACTGTTCAGTGAACATCCCCATTTATCAGTTACAAAGCAGCTGAAGATGGTTGGGTCTGGGACATTATCCTGAGGAACTCCTGCAGTGAAGTCCTGGAATTAAGATAAGTGACCTCTTACAGGCACAATCATCTTTCTTTGTGCTGGGTATAACTGGTCAATTTCCATTGAAGTCAATGTTACTAGACTTTCGGGATGCCACACTCGGCCAAATGCTGCCTTGAAGTAACTTGGCAGGAAGGTCGTGTAACAATATGCGCCTCGGAAGAGTGAGAGAGACAAATAGCACAGGAGGAACAAATAGTAAGGTATTTGGTGGGATCAGAGTAAGGGGCAATGTAATAAGGTCTAAGTTATGTTCACAGTGTATGTATGAAAACGCATGAGACGTGGTAAATAAGATTGATAGGCTGCAGAGAGCCACATAAGAATATGACATTGTTATGATAACGGAGACCTGCCTCTAAAATGGGCAGGACACTAAATATTCCTGGATACAAAGGTGTTCAAGAAAGAGAGGGAAGAAAAGAAAGGGGAATATTAATTAAGGAGAACAATTCAGTGCTGGAGAGAGAGTGTGTTCTAGCGGGGTCAAGGACATTGTCTATTTGATTAGAGGTAAGCAACATTTGTGGTATCACTACATTACTGGCTGTGCTCCAACGACCACCACAGGGAGATACAACAACTACAGAGTACAGAACTTGAATACTGCTAAACAAATTGGGTGGTGGCACAGTGGTTAGCACTGATGCCTTATAGTACCAGGGACCTGGGTTCGATTCCTGGCTTGGGTCACTGTCTGTGGAGTCTGCACATTCTCCCCGTGTCTGCATGGGTTTCCTCTGGATGCTCCAGTTTCCTCCCACAGTTTGAAAGGTGTGCTGGTTAGGTGGATTGGCCATGTTACATTCACCTTCAGTGTACCCAAACAGGCGCCGGAGTGTGGCAACTAGGGGATTTTCACAGTAACTTAATTGCTGTGTTAATGTAAGCCTACTTATGACACTAAATAAATAAACTTTAATGTTGCTGAAGTTTTTCATCTTGCATTCATCAGAACAAACCCAAAAATGCCAAATTTCAAACAATCACAACAATGTATAGTACAAGAGAAAAAAGTGCTGATTGATTGGCAAGTTGACTCTAGCTATTGCCATGGAGAAAGCTAGCTTCCTGGTAATTTTTTAAAAAGCATAAGGCTTGAAAATGTTCCCTTTGCTTGTGGAAAATGGGTTCCTGCGTACAAATGTATGTTGCTGCTAGTAAATGTAAATGAACCACATTATAAGCTTGACTGATTAACTTAAATCGGGTATTAATAGACAATGTCCTTGACCCCGCTAGAACACACTCTCTCTCCAGCACTGAATTGTTCTCCTTAATTAATATTCCCCCTTTCTTTTCTTCCCTCTCTTTCTTGAACACCTTTGTATCCAGGAATATTTAGTACCCAGTCCTGCCCATTTTAGAGGCAGGTCTCCGTTATCATAACAATGTCATATTCTTATGTGGCTCTCTGCAGCCTATCAATCTTATTTACCACGCCTCATGCGTTTTCATACATACACTGTGAACATAACTTAGACCTTATTACATTAGCTATAAGCACACTCAGGATTATTCAGCAAGTGCTGCCATTCACAGAATCACATCTAACAGTGGATGTTTTGATTTGGGTTTTGTAAGCGCAGCTTTGTTGAGTACGATCTGCTCTGCCTTTTACAAACAACTAAACAACCAAAGGCACATATTGCTTGATGCAAATTAGCTAGTCGCTGGGACATACGTTCTATTTGGCCACACTGGCACTGAAATTCATACACGATGTTGCTCGAATATGTGGTGGGCATAACATCTTTTCCACTAACAGTTAGTTCACAAAGATGTTCAGTCTCTGAATCCCTGAGTATACTGTCCCTCGACAAAAACACAATGTTATCCTTGATCAAAACTACTAACCTATGTTCCCTCTAAGCTGTGCAGGTCACAGCTGTGTAGAAACCTGGAATGAACCGTGCAATGCAACCAATAGGCCTTTTAAAATATGTGTGCATGCCTGCGCTGCAATCTTAAAGGGAACACACCACATAACAAACATGGCATGCACAATAAAATCAAATTAGAGGTAATCTTGCTACTAACCAAATCCCCTCCCCCTTTATTTTTTCCTTCCCGATCGCTCTTTATAACCAGCAATGTTTTGTTCTCACTCCTGCTCATGTTCGAGCCAGGCTTCTGTTACAGTCACTGAATTATAATCCCATATGGTAAACTGTGCCTGCAGCTCCTCAACCTTATTTATAACATTCCTTGCATTAACACACTTACGTTCCAACACTATGCTGGTTGGCTTTCTCTCTTCCTCCATCTCAAAGAACAAAGAACAAAAAAAGGACAGGACAGGAACAGGCCCTTCGGCCCTCCAAGCCTGTGCTGATCATGATGCCCTAACTAAACTGAAAAAAACATTCTGTCCTTACTCGGTGCGTATCCCTCTATTCCCTCTCTAGTCATGTACCCATCCAGATGCCTCTTAATTGTTGCTATTGTGCCTGCTTCCACCACCTCCTCTGGCAGCATTTTTCAGGCACCCACCGCTCTCTGCGTGAAAAACTTCCCCTGCACACCTCCCTTAAACTTTCTCCCTCTCACCTTGAACCTATGCCCCCTTGAGATTGACATTTCCACCCTCGGAAAAAAGCCTCTGACTATCCACCCTGTTTATGCCTCCCATAATGTTGTAGACTTCTATCAGATATCCCCTCAGTCACTGTCTTTCCAGTGAAAACAATCCTAATTTATTCAATCTCTCCTCATAGTCAACACTCTCAAGACCAGGCAACATTCTTGTGAACCTTCTTTGCACTCTTTCTAAAGCTTCCATGTCCTTCTGGTAATGTGGTGACCAGAACTGCACGCAATATTCCAAATGTGGCCTAACCAAATTTTTAGCTGCAACATGATTTCCCAACTCCTGTACTCAATGCCCCGGCTGATAAAGGCAAGCATGCTATATGCCTTCTTGGCCACATGTGTTGCCACTTTTAGGGACCTATGGACCTGCACACCCAGATCCCTCTGTATGTTAATGTTCCTAAGGGTTACGCCATTTACAGTATAATTTACACCTAAATTTGATCCTCCAAAATGCATCACCTCGCATTTGTCTGGATTAAACTCCATCTGCTATTTCTGTGCCCAAGTCTCTCATCTATCTACGTCCCGTTGTATCCTCTAACAATCCCAGGCACTATCAGCAACTCCATCAACCTTCATGTCATCCACAAACTAACTAATCAAACCACCCACATTTTCCTCCAGATCATTTATATATACTACAAACAACAGAAGTCTCAGCACTGATCCCTGCGGAACACCACTAGCTACAGATCTCCACCCTGAAAAACACCCTTCCACCGCTCCTCTCTATCTTCTATAACCAAGCCAGTTCTGTATCCATTTAGCCAGCGCATTCCTAATCCCATGTGATTTTACTTTTTGTATCAGTCTGTCATGTGGGACCTTGTCAAAGGTCTTACTAAAGTCCATATAAACTACATCCACTGCCCTTCCCTCATCAATTATCTTTGTCACCTCTTCAAAAACTCAGTCAAGTTCCTGTTCTTCTTATTCTGATCTTTCTGTTACTATTTCACCCCTCTTAATTTTCTCTGCACCCTGTCTCTCCTCTCTGCTGCCATGCCCCAGTTTGCTTCCCCTTGTCAAGTTCGATTAAAAACTCCCCCACGTGATTATTTAATCTTCCTGCAAGGGCATTGGTCCCAGCCCTGTTCAGGTACATTCAGTTTGTACAGTTTCCTCTTGCTTATAATTGGTCCCAATGTCCTAGGAATTCAAAGCCCTTCCTCCTCTATTCTCCAACCAGGCTTTCACTTACATTATCTTGTTTTTTTGCCCTCACTTGCACATGAGGCAAACCAGAGATTATCACGTTTGGGGTGCTGCTGTTTAACCTTTTTTCCTAGCTCTTGAAATTCTATCCATTGGATCTCAACCCTCTTCCTGTTTTAAAATAGGCTACAATTTTTGTCTGTACCCCTACCCCTTGCAAAAGGTCCAGTGTCCGTTCAGTGACATCCTTTACCCTGGCATCAAGGAGACAACACAATATTCGGGCCTCATGTCTCTGGTTGCAGAGATGTCTGTCTACCCCCATGACTTTTGAATCCCCTGTGACAACAACAGATTCCTTTATTTGCAATCTGTTTCTACCATTGGAACTTAATCAAACAAGCATAGCACACATTCCACGTGGTGTTTTGAACCAGTAATTGAAGACCCTGGTTTGAAATACTCTCAGGGAATTGATTTGATTTGATTTGATTTATTATTGTCACATGTATTGGGATGCAGTGAAATGTATTGTTTCTTGTGCGCTATACAGACAAAACATACCGTTCATAGAGTACATAGGAGAGAAGAAAAGGAGAGAGTGCAGAATATAGTGTTACAGTCATAGCTAGGGTGTAGAGAAAGATCTACTTAATATATGCTAGGACCATTCAAAAGTCTGATGGCAGCAGGGAAGAAGTTGTTCTTGAGTCAGTTGGTATGTGTTTTCAGATTCTTCTATCTTTTTTCCCACGGAAGAAAGTGGAAGAGAGTATGTCTGGGGTGCGTGGAGTCCTTAATTCTGCTGGCTGCTCTTCCGAGGCAGCGGGAAGTGTAGACCAGTAGGAGGCTAGTTTGCGTGATGGACATTCACGATCTTTTGTAGTTTCAAGTTGTTTAAAGTTAGTGAAAGCGCAGCCTATAATTGACCGAATGCATGCATCAATCAGAGCTTAGATTATTCAAACTAGACAAAAGAGAAAAACAAGGCATTTGTTTGACATTGGCATTGGTAAATTGCCCCTTATTGTCTTAACACGGGTAGGCCTGGGTAAGATGCACTTTCGGAGAGTTGGTGCAGACTTGATGGGCTGAATGCCTCCTTCTGCACCGTAGGGATTCTATGACATAAGATGCATAAGAAAGGAGAAAATTCTGGAGAAATTCAGCAGATCAATCAGGCAGCAGCATTGAAAGGAGCAGCTGTTCCTAGCATCCACCCATGGTTAAAATTAGTGGATATTGTACATCACAGAATCATGGAATGGAACAGGATGAGGGCTTTGGCTCTCCGAATGAGCAATATCGAGTGCCATTCCCACTGCCTTATTCCCATCACACTCTTCCTTTGCAGATAATTATCCAATTCCCTCTTGAAAGCCTTGATTAAAGCTGCCTGTTCCACACTCTCAGACAGTGCATTCCAGATCCTAACCACTCACTGCATGAAAAAGTTTTTCCTCATGTCCCCATTGCTTCGTTTGCTAATTACCTTAAATCTGTGTCATCTGGTTCTCAATCCTTCCACCAATGTGAACAGCTTTTCCCCATCAACTCTGCTCAGACCCCTCATTATTCTCAAGAACATTTTAAAAATAGAACACAGAGAATGAAGAGGAGGAAACCACATACACACACACACAAGGATACAGACACACACCCACACAGACGCTCACACACAGACACACACACAAGGATACAGACACACACCCACACAGACGCTCACACACAGACACACACACAAGGATACAGACACACACCCACACAGACGCTCACACACAGACACACACACAAGGATACAGACACACACCCACACAGACGCTCACACACAGACACACACACAAGGATACACACACCCACACCCAAACAGACGCTCACACACAGACACACACACAAGGATACACACACACACCCACACAGACGCTCACACACAGACACACACACAAGGATACACACACACAAACGCTCACACACAGACACACACACAGATGCTCACCCACATACAGGCACACAAATACATACACACTCACACAGATACACACACATAGACATACATGCTCAGACACGCACACATATACACATGCACACATAATCACACACACACATACAGACACACACAAATATATACACATACAGACACACATGCGCACACACACACATGAAATAGAACAATTTGTTAAGTGCTTAAATTGTTAACAGATAATGGCAAAATTACAAAAGCAATGTTAACATGAGGCAACAGGAAGCATAATGAGTGAAATTAAGGAAACCAAGGACAGTTTACGAGACACACAAAATGTGTAAATAGCTGAGGCAGTACCACTGTGGATAAGGCTGGAAAGAACAGAGGCACAAACGATGTCACAGTGTAGTAGGCCCAGGAGGACAGGAACAGGAGTAAATCTCGAGCTTCTTGGGAATACAGCAGTGCCAGGGAATGCTGAATAGAATCAATGCTGGAGTGATACCCAGCCTGCATAGTTATTTTTAGCTACCAGCAGACTGAAATGAAAGTTATAATGACAACCTTCAAACGACTGCACACACAGATAGGCGCACGTGTGGTTCTGTCTGATCCAGCCGACGCTGCAGAACCCATCAACAAAAAACCACAGCATCTTAAGCAAACTCCCAGTGGTTTGCAGAATGTGAATAGGACGTGAGCCTAGTGTGTGGCCAATTTGATCTGGATTCTCACTGTAGCCGGGTCCTGGCATATTGTAAGTGAGATGTGACATCTGCCCACTGCAGTGAAGAGCTCCTGACACTGGTCTTCAAGACCATTTACAGTTTTAAGACGTATCATTTACCGGGGAACCTGTCTGGAGGATTTGGTGATGAACTCTGGTCTGGTTTGGCAGGCAGCCTGTTGAAATAAAACAATGCCATCAACCTCTGCTCTGTGAACAAGTTTCCCTGTGCCCAGCATTGCCATGTCATAGGAAATAACAGGGATGGGGCCTGGGTAAAGTGCCCCATCAGAGAGTCGGGGTGAACTCGATGGGCCGAATGACCTCATAGAATCATAGAACCCTGCAGTGCAGAATGAGGCCTTTCGGCCCGTCGAGCCTGCACCGACCATAATCCCACCCAGGCCCAATCCCTACACATTTACCCTAGCTCGCCCCCCTGACACTAAGGGGCAATTTAACATGGCCAATCCACCTAACCTGTACATCTTTGGACCGTGGAAGGAAACCGGAGCACCCGGAGGAAACCCATGCAGACGCAGGAGAAAATGTCCAAACTCCACACAGATAGTAACCCAAGCTGGGAAAGGAAAGGAACCTGGGGCCCTGGTGCTGTGAGGCAGCAGTGCTAACCATTGTGCTATGTTCCATGAATATATGTTCATCCTTTGCATGTTGTTCAAATATACCCACACCAACCTGCGGCCTGCATTAAATGCCCAATCCTACTGCTGCCAGAAAATACTGCAAATGGTATACAGCAAGCGGGGAGACAGAGCAAGCTTCTTAACTCTGTTCACCATAACCCTTCATTTACAAAGCGGAGACAAGCTGCATGTGGCTTACAATACACAAACCTGAGTCTGGAGACCTACATTATTTTCTAAATTGAGTTTGTGTCTTTATATGCCCTGTTTGTGAACAGAACTCCCACTTACCTGATGAAGGAGCAGCGCTCCGAAAGCTAGTGGCTTTTGCTACCAAATAATACTTTAACCTGGTGTTGTGAGACTTCGTACTGGGCCTACAGAACACCAGCCCAGGTTAAGGCAGTGGGAATTAAACCCCCGCTGCCCATCTCCCACTGGGTGAGCCCTCGCTTGCTCAATACGGGAGTTCATACTCCGCGAAGCCCAAAGGGAGATCTATTAACAATATCCCATGTCCTTCAAGGCCACCAGAACATGCTCTTTGTGAGTATTATTATCAGCAAGGAAGGCTGCTCTTCACACTCCACCCTCTCTGCTTCTCAGGATTTGGTCCCCATTTCTACCAAAACTGTTCAGATGCATTTTTCCCTTCGTTACTTTTTCACAAATATCAAACTTTGCACCGACTTCTCTTTGTTTGCCTCCGGAATGAACATATCTTATCTAAAATTCTCTGTAAACATTCCTCATGTTTCTCTAATCTGACACAGATTCCGACTTCTAACACATTCTTTCAGATCTGATTTATCTCTCATTCAGAGCAGATTCTGCCACTTTCTATTTTGTCTGATCCTGGTTAAGTTATACCCTGGACTTCCTTTAGTACACATGCACACATTTCAGTACACGGCGAGTTAGCTTGGATTCCCACAATAAATTATTCATTTCTCTGCAAATCATGAAACCAGAGCAAACAGCATTGGGATTAATCAGTGCACCTTCATCTTCGCTATCAAAAACATATACCATCATATCTGCCATTTTAACTTGCTGTCTTTACTGTTTCTAGCAGGAGTCCTGAAATGAAACTATTTTGTGATATTGGCCAGAATTTGACTGCCTTGCCCGTCCCAGAATCGGGTCGGGCGAGGCTCGCAAAACGGCATTCTCCGTTGGCCTCAGGCGGGATCTTACGAGCCTCGGGCGGGTGAGGCGGTAAAATTCCAGCAATTATCTCCACTCGCTGCATTGTGACAAAAGTGTAGGTTGTGCCCTTCATATTTTTCATAATGATACACAGAGAACATGACTAATAAGGCCATAAGGTAGAGGAGAAGTAGATCATTAGGGCACCATATCATTTTTTGGGGGCGGGGGGGGGGGGGGCGGGGGGTGTCCGTCTCCAAGCACGGAGATCAGGGCGCCCTTTAAAAATGGCACCCCAATCTCTGAACAGTGGGGCTGGCTGGCGGGTTCCCTGAGATGAGCTCATTTGCATATTTCAGGTGGGTGAAGCCCACCTAACAGATGCTGCCAGCACCAGTGGGAAGCACTTCCATAGTGTAGTGATATTGTCACTAGACTAGTGATCCGGAGACCCAGGGTAATGTTCTAGGGACCAGGGTTTGAATCCCACCACCTGCAAATGGTGAAATTTGAATTCCATTTTTAAAAAATCAGAAATTAAAAAGTCCACTGGTGACCATTGTTGATTGTCATAAAAATCCATCTGGTTCACTGGTATCCTTTAGGGAAGGAAATCTGGTCATCCTTACCTGGTCTGGTCTACACACCCACAGTAACATGGTTGACTGTCAGATGGCCCAATACTAAGCCAGAACAAATAAGGATGAGCAATAAATGCAGGTTCAGCCGGCGATGGCCACATCACTCACATGAATTTAAAAAGTCCTCCTTCCTCATTGGAATAAATCTTTGTGAGTGATGAACTGTTTTCTTAAATGTCTGCCATTGCTGATCAACTGTCTTTTCTGCTAAACTCCTTTCCCAGCCCACTCCTGCCAACTTTGCCCTCATTGCTTTGTAATTAACCTCCTTTAAGTTGAGCACAGTTGATTCTAACACAAGTTTCTCACTCTCAAAATGAACGGTAAATTCTGTCATGTTGGCTATGATTCTTCCAAAAAGATTCTGAGTCTCCAATGTACGGGAAAATGGGAGTAAATCCCACCAGTTTTTTCAGCGTGATTTCCAGAATGAATCTCCAACACTCTGTGCATCACAGAATGCCCTAGCGGGATTCACCCTGGAAAACTGGGGCCGGGGCCTATTCCTGTCAGAGAGGCCGGCAGCATAACGCTGAGTCAGTGAGAAGATTGATGCATGCGCAATGGCCTCCCATCACCGGCCTCTAGATCGCTGACAAGCTCGATTGCTAGCCAGCCTTGCAACCCGCCATTGCTGGCCTTCTGACCCCCCCACTCCCCCCCCCGATTGCTGGCTTCCTGGACAGGCCCCGATTTTACCCCCCCCCCAGCCAGCCCCGATCTCCCCTAGCCCCTTCCAGACAGTCCCGATCCCTTCCCAGCCAGCCCTGACCGCCCCCCACCACACCAATCACCAGCCCCAATCATCATCCTCCCCCCTGCCACCGATCGCAGTGCAGAGTGGCAGCGGGATCCTCCATACCCCACGTCCCCAATAGGCCCCACCCCAACAGGCTTCATAGACCTCCTTGTAACCACATCTCTATAGTGGTTGTAAGATCAAAGAACAAAGAAAATTACAGCACAGGAACAGGCCCTTTGGCCCTCCAAGCCTGCACCGACCATGCTGCCCACCTTAACTAAAAACCCCTACCCTTCCAGGAATCATATCCCTCTATTTCCATCATATCATACTCATTAACCTAATTTGTGCCATTGATTCATTTATTTTGTGCTGAATATTATCTAAAGTTTATTTATTAGTCACAAGTAATGCTTACATTAAGACTATAATTAAGTTACTATGAAATTCCCCTAGTCGCTACACTCCGGCGCCTGTTCGGAACACCCGGAGGAAACCCACGCAGACACGGGGAGAACGTGCAAACTCCACACAGACAGTGACCCGAGCTGGGAGTTGAACCTGGGTCCCTGGCGCTGTGAGGCAGCAGTGCTAACCACTGTGCCATCATGCCGCCCATATTATGTGCACTTAAGAGTCAATAACTTTGCCTTTTTACCATTTTTCCCCCCTTTGACTCTATTTGCTGCTGTTTTTAATGTTCGTACACTCTGTCCCTTCCTGTCACACTCTGGGTATCAATACCTAAACAGATGCCTTGTAATGCTGCCATGTCTTTTGCTTTGTAAGCCTCCAGAACTATCACCCCCTTTATTCATTTAGTTTAAACTCATACATTTGGGACGGATTTGGCTCAACTTAAACAGTTGAAAAACTCAATGAATTACCACATGATGTGGGATGGTGTCGAAAGCAGGTTACTGAACCATTTGAAATTAAACAGTATCTTTATACCTGAGAGAAAAATCACAATTTTAGCATTGATCCTAAGTTCAGAGTGTGTGGAAAGTCCTTCTGTAGAGCAAAATATGTTTAAGACTGAATTTATTTAGAGAAATTTGGCCACCGATTTGTGATCTGCTGCTTTAGGTCAATGTGGGTGAAACAGCAATCAATGTCTCTCCAGTTGAAGAATTGATTTTACAAACTCTCAGTGTCAGAAGAATGTTTCACTTTAGCAGATTAGAGGAACTGGAAGATTTGCTGCTTGCTGGAAGATCAGATCATATGAACAGAAGTAGATTATTCAACCCTTCAGGCATGTTCAATAGGTCATGGATGATCTGACTCGTAGAATCCCTACAGTGCAGAAGTAGTCCATTTGGCCCATCGAGTCCGCACCTATTCTCCGACAGAATATCTTACTCAGACCCACCTCCTATCCCCCTAACCCCACACACTTACCCTGCTAATCCCCCTAACCTACAAATCTTGGGACACTAAGAGGCAATTTAATATGGTCAATCTACCTAATCCGCACATTTTTGGAGTGTGGGAGGAAACCAGGCCACTCGGGGGGAACCCACACACACATGGGGAGAATCTGCGAACTCCACACAATCACCTGAGGCCGGAATTGAACCCAGGTCCCCGGAGTTGTGAGGCAGCAGTGCTAACCACTATGCCAACACTTAACTCCAAAAACTTGCCTTGGTCCGTTAATCTATTATAATTTTGCTGAACAAAATTCTATCATTCTCAGTTTCAAGGTTTTTAATTTACCGAGTATCAGCAAGAGTGTTCCAAATTTCCATCATCCTTTATATTTTCTGAGAACATAGCTGACGTGCCTAGCTCCAACTTTGAGGTAATTAATGCCTCTTGTTCTGGATTCTTTCACCAGCAGAAACGGTTCTCTCTTTCTACCCTATCCTATCCTTTACTGATCTCATACACCCCAATTAGAACATCCCTTAGCCTTTGGAACTTGGAAATACAAACTTAGCCTATACAACCTGACCTCACAATTGAATCCTTGCAACTCCAATATTGTTCTGCTGAATCTGCTTTTCTTTCTTATTTTCTGCACTGTACCCACTCCAAAACCAACACATTCTTCCTGAGGTGTGGTACACCAGATGTAGTCTAACCAGAGCTCTGTACAGTTATAACAGGACATCCAACCCTCTTGAGATAAAAGCCAACATTCCATTAGGCTTTTCAGTTTCTTTTTGTACCTGCTCACTAGACTTCAGTGATTTATTTTCTTGGACCCCCTAACTCACTCCACCCTTCCACAATTTTGAAAATACTCTATTTTATTTTCCTTGGGTGCAAAGTGAATGGCCGCACCCTTTCCCACATCACACTTCATCTGCCCACTTCACTCATTCAATCTACCGATCTCCATTTGCTCCCATGTACACTACTAATCGTGCTCATTTTTTAGCATCTTCAGTGAACTTAGCTCTCTGTGCCTTCATCCAGGACATTTATAAATGCAATAAAAACCACGGCCCCAGGGCAGATCCCTGCGGACACCATGGGCGCGATCTTATCTGACATTCATGCCACACTCTTGCTACAGTGAGGTCAGAGAATTTGGCGGCCAGCCAAATCTCCGTTCACTGCGGCGGGATAAGAAAACGCTGCCGGCGTGAACGGTGCTAAGATTTCACCCCATGTGCAACATTCTACTATTAGGGGTGGCGACTGCACTCATAAACTGCACTCTAGCTGGGGAAGGGAGACCATGCTACTGCCATATGTTTGACTACTATTCGAAGAGGTTGACCTACACATCTATGAGTGAGATATGGAACCTGGTGTTGCCCAAACACCCTACTTAGAAATAACCACTGCTACCTGCTGAAAGTCATTATTTTGTGTGTGTTTTCAATTCCATTTGGGTGTATGCATTAATACATAATTGCTGGATAGTTTGCAATTCCTGCTTTAGTTATTACCTGCATTATTCCAGGATCCTATGATGTTTAAAACATACAGATATAGCTCATAAAGATGATCTTTCGTGCTGGATCATATAAAAGAGCATGTGATTTCGAGATAGAAGAATGAGAGGTGACCTTATTGAAACATATAAGATTCTGAGAGGGCTTGATAGGGTGGATGCTGAGGGGGTGCTTCTCCCCCACCCCACTGTGGGGGAATCTCAAAGTTCGGGGTTATAGTTTCAAAGCAAAGGATCTTCTATTTAAGATGGAGATGAGGGGGAATTTCTTCTCTTGGCGGGTTGTCAAGTGTTTAGAATTCTCTTCCCCCGCCTGGAGTGGAGCTTAATCATTGAATATATTCAAGGTTGAATTAGATTCTTGATCCACAAGAGGGTCAAGGGTTATGGGGAACAGGCAGGAAAGTTGAATTCCGGCCACAATCAGGTTAGTCATGATCCTATTGAATGGCAGAGCAAGCTCGAGGGGCCGAATGGCCTACTGCTTCTCCTATTTCTAACGTTCTCATTTTGTTGACAAGAGGGTAGAGACTGTGTGGTGATTGTCCCTTGAAGGGCAAAGCAGCAGATTAAGGGTCACCTGCCCTGGGGGACCAATTGGAACTCAGAGTAGTGAATCACCCCAGTGAGTGGAGTCCTCTTAGGCAAGAGACATTTTGGGAGCTAGTGACAATCATGAGGCTGCTGAACAATTCTTATTAATAAATACCTTTTGTGTTCATTCATGAAATCTGTGGAAGTGAATCCATATGGACTAACAGAGGTGGAAGGATCCTCAACATGGGCAGGATACATGGTCTGAAACTAAGCTCAGTATCAAACAGGACTTTGGCCAGGAGACACACCAGCATGGGTCTCTCCCCGGTGAATGCAGTGATCCATTTAAATTGATGTTTACTTTGGTGTGACCACAATCTCCTGCCAGGTAGGAGGGGCTGTAAAATCCTGACTACTAAGCTGTGAATAGGGCGGCACGGTGGCTAGCACTGCTGCCTCACAGCGCCAGGGACCCAGGTCCAATTCCCAGCTTGGGTTGCTGCCTGTGTGGAGTTTGTACATTCTCCCCGTGTCTGCGTGGGTTTCCTCTGGGTGCTCCGGTTTTCTCCCACAGTCTGAAAGATGTGCGGGTTAGGTGGATTGGCCATGCTAAATTGCCTCTTAGTGTCAGGGGGACTAGCTCAGGTAAATGCATGGGGTCATGGGGATAGGCCCTGGGTGGGATTGTGGTCAGTGCAGACTCGATGGGCCAAATGGCTTCCTTCTGCACTGTAGGATTCTATGATCTATTCTATGATTTATGATAGTCTGGCTGAGCCGGAACCAGAGGCCAGAGAAAGCAACTTACAAATATATACATAGCTTTAGGAGCAAGAGTAGGCCACTTGGTGATTTGTTGGAAAAAATGTTCATAGTAACACCAAAATACAAGTTAAGCATGGCAATGTGGTTATGGCAATGAAAATGACCACTCCCATATCTCTTTCACTTGCCGTCGACTCCATCTCTTCTCGAACCATTCACTCTGCCATTTTGTTCAGCGCAGAGTAGAACTTCAAAACGTGTCCATCAAGACCATGGGTGGAATTTTACTTGGGCAAGACTGAAAATTCCCGCCTGAGGTTAACAGAGATTTCCATTGTCGGACCCTTACCCGTGTCCATTCTGTGGCAGGCGAGGTGGTAGAGTTCCGGCCTATTTATTTCCATCTCTGCTCATCTTTGTCCTTATCTCAGCGTCACCACTCTTGAAACCTTTCATCATGTTTTTGTCACCTCTACATCGAGGTTCTTCAATGTCCTCCTTGTCCTCCAGCCTCATTCCTTCACCCTCCATAAACTTGAGTTCTAAATTCTGCCACCTGTAATATGTCACATCCCAAATCCCAATATCATATGAATTTAAAATGACTAAGTTTAAAAGCCTACCATCATCTACAAATGGCAGATCTGCATCCTTTTCTAGCTTTCACACTCTTCCGTTCTCTAGCGGTGGCCGTTTGGGGTGTTCCCCTCCTGCTCCTGGCTTTTAACCCACAATTAGTGTCCCAAATCCTTCACCTTAAAAAAATCATTTCAGCCAAACTTTCAGTCTTAAAATTCAACCTATTTCATCTGCCCCTTTTATCTACTTCTAGCCCTTTCTTTGGTCTTCCAAGGACATTATTTGTAGTAGATGGTTGAGAGGAGATTTGATAGAGGTATTCAAAATCATGAAGGGTCTGGACAGAATAGATAGGGAGAAACCGTCCTCATTGGTGGAAGGATTGAGATTGAGAGCACACAGATTTAAGTTAATTGGCAAAAGAAGCAATGGAGAAATGAGGAGAAACATTTTCATGCAGCGAGTGGCTGACATCTGCAATATGCAGTCTGAGAGTGTGATGGAGGTAGAGTCAATCGAGGCATTCAAGAAGGAATGTATTAACATCTGAAAAGGAGGAATGTGTAGGGTTATAGGGTGAAGGTGAACTAATGGCTCTCCATCGGAGAGCCAGCACAGATGCAATGGGCCGAATGGCAACTTCCCTGCGATGTAACCATTCTGTGAATCTGTCTGTCCCTCTATGAAATGCTTTGGAATATTTCTTGCGTTAGACCACTCCACAAAGGCAAATAGTTCTTACCAAATCTCAGGGCTCAGATATTTATTTGTCATCCAGTCATCCCCCTTTGAAGTTCTAACATCATCTGAAACCAAATATTATTCAATTAACTCACATCTTATCATCCACTGTACTTCAAAACTCGACATGAGATTAACCAATGAACATAGCATTTCAGGAGCGGTATTGACAAAACACATCTAACCAAATTTTCATGTGGGAATATTTGAGGTGAGATTTTAATTGTGACATCTTTTTGTTGAGTTTAGTTAAAAAGAGACTTACATTTCTTTCAAGCCGACTGAATGTCTCAAAGCCCTTAAACAGCCAATGAAGTACATTTGAAGTCCAGTCACTGTTATAAGATAAACAATCTACAGGGTACCTCACGATTTCTTACAAACTGAATTAGGAGCAAAAGTAGGCCATTCAGCCCCTCGAGCCTGCTCCACCATTCAATAAAATCATGGCTGATCTGATTGTAACCTGAACTCCACATTCCCACTCACCCCCGATAGCTTTTCACCTCGTTTATCAAGAATCTCTCCAGCTCTGCGTTAAAAATATCCAAAGACTTTTCTTCCACTGCCTTTTGAGGAAGATGATTCCAAACACTCATAACTCTCAGCAAAAAAGTTCTCCTCATCTCTGTCTTAAACATTAACCCTTTGTTCTGGATTCTCCAACAAAAGGCAACATCCTCTCCACATCCACCCTGTCAATACCCCTCAGGGTCTTATATGTTTCAATCAAGTCGCCTCTTACTCTTCTAAACACCAGCGGATACAAGCTCAGCCTGTCAAACCTTTCCTCATCGGACAACCCGCCCATTCCAGGTATCGGTCTAGTAAACCTGTAGTAATCCAAGACAAAATTGCAATGGTGATAGGTATGAAATCATTGATCTGTTTAGTATCATTCTTTTTCTTATTGTATAAACATAGAATCATAGAATCCCTACAGTGCAGAAAGAGGCCATTCGGCCCATCGAGTCGGCACCAACCACAATCCCACCCAGGCCCTACCCCCATATCCCTACATATTTATCCACTGATCCCTCTAATCGACGCATCTCAGGACTCTAAGGGGCAATTTTAGCATGGCCAATCAACCTAACCCACATATCTTTGGACTGTGGGAGGAAACCGGAGCACCCGGAGGAAACCCATGCAGACACGAGGAGAATGTGCAAACTCCACACAGACAGCGACCCAAGCCGGGAATCAAACCCAGATCCCTGGAGCTGTGAAGCAGCAGTGCTAACCGCTGTGCTACCGTGCCGCCCAGTTCTGTAACCAACCAATTAATTATCTTTGACAACTTTTCAAAGTTATCATACAACCTAATACATTGTTCCTTTTGCCTGTCCTGAACCATAACATGAATATGCATTTCAGCATTTTCAGGACGTGGTGTATCTGGATTTCCAGAAGACATTTGACAAGGTGCCGCATAAAAGGCTGCTGCATAAGATAAACATGCAGTGTTACAGGTAATGTATTAGCATGGATAGAGGATTGGTTAACTAACAAAGTGGGGGTAAATGGATGGTTGGCAATCAGTGACTAGTGGTGTGCCTCAGGGTTCAGTGTTGGGACCACAATTGTTTACAATTTACATAGATGATTTGGAGTTGGGGACCAAGTGTAGTGTGGCAAAGTTCACAGATGACACTATGATGAGCAAAGTGTGCAGAGGACACAAAGTTGCAAAGAGAGGTAGATTCTATTAAGTGAGTGGGCAAGGGTCTGGCAGATGGAGTACAATGTTGGTAAATGTGAGGTCATCCATTTTGGTAGGAATAACAAAATGGACTATTATTTAAATGGTAAAAAATTGCAGCATGCTGCTGTGCAGAGGGACCTGGGTGTCCTTGTGCATGAATTGCAAAAAGTTGGTTTGCAGATGCAGCAGCTAATTAAGAAGGCAAATGGAATTCTGTCCTTCATTGCTACAGGGATGGAGTTTTAAAACAGCTCTATAAGGTGCTGGTGAAGCCACACCTGGAGTACTGTGTACAGTTTTGGTCTCCTTACTTGAGAAAGGATATACTGGCACTGGAGGGGGTGCAGAGGAGATTCACTAGGTTGATTCCGGAGTGGAAAGGATTGGCTTATGAGGAGAGATCGAGTGGCCTGAGACTATACTCATAGGAATTTAGAAGAACAAGGGGGGATCTTATAGAAACATATAAAATTATGAAGGGAATAGATTAGAAGCAGAGAGGTTGTTTCCACTGGCAGGTGAAACTAGAAATAGGGGACATAGCCCTAAAAATAAAGGGGAGCAGATTTAGGACTGAGTTGAGGAGGAACTTCTTCACCCAAGGGGTTGTGAATCTGTGGAATTCCCTGCCCAGTGAAGCAGCTGAGGCTACCTCATTGAAGGTTTTCAAGGCAAAGATAGATAGATTTTTGAACAGTAAAGGAATTAAGGGTTATGGTGAGTGGGTGGGTAAGTGGAGCTGAGTCCACAAACAGATCAGCCACGAGCAGGCTCGATGGGCCAGATGGCCTACTCCTGCTCCTAATTCTTATGTTTAATAATTATGGCAAGAGGCCAGAATGAGGTATTTCACAGAGATAATAAGGTGAATAACCACCAAATCAAATAACATTGGGGAGGATAGGCAAAAGTGGGTTTTGAAGAGGGTCTTAAAGAAGGAAAGTGAAGTTGAAGTTGTGAGCAGAGATTGGATAGATTGGGGTTATTTTCCTTGGAACAAAGAAGGTGTTAGAGGTGTACAAAATTATGAGGGGAAAGGTAGAGTGGGGAAGATAAAATTGTTTTCCTTGGTGGAGAATTCTAGAACCAGCGGACATAGATTTAAGATAATTGGCAGTAGGTGTAGAGGGGACACGAGGAAGAACTTTTTTTATGTAGAGGGTGATGTGTGTCTGGAATTCGCTGCCTGAGTTGGTGGTGGAGGCAGAGACCCTTAACTCTCTTAAAAAGTACCTGGATCTGCACCTTATGTGCTGTAAGCTACAGGGCTATGGGCCAGGTGCAGGAGGGTGGGATTAGAAAGGGCCCCTGGGCGTCTTTGGACTGGCTGGACAAGAATGGCCTCCTACTGTGCTGTAACTTTTCTCCAGTTCGATGGATTGGCGGAGAGGTTTAGCGGGGGAATTTCAGAGTGCAGCTTAAATGACTGAATGTAAGCAGTGAAAAGCTACAGAGGTGTCGAGGACAAGAAGAAACAATATCTAATGGTTCTGGTCATAAATAATGTCATTGGTGATTTTGGTTAGAATTGCTGTGATGATGTGAAAGGAGTGAACTCGCAGGGATTCAGGCAGTAGCTGTGGGAGACATGGAAGCAGACCGGGAAGCTGGCAACATATTGGAGGACTTTGCAAACTTCCCTTTTCTATCCAATAGGACGATAGTTAGAATCATAGAAATCCAACAGTGTCGAAGGAGGCTATTTGGCCCATCGAGTCTGCAACGACAACAATCCCACCCAGGCCCTATCCCCGTAATCCCACATATTTATTCTGCTAATCCATCTCATTTGCGCATCCCGGGACACTAAGGGACAATTTAGCATGGCCAATGCACCTAAACAGCACGTCGTTTGGACTGTGGGAGGAAATCGGAACACCCAGAGGAAACCCACGCAGACATGGGGAGAATGTGCAAACTCTATACTTGGGTCCCTGGTGCTGTGAGGCAACAGTGCTAACCACTGTGCCGCCCATGAATTTATGAAGTTATCAAAATTTACAGCAGAAATGACATTTAACCAGATAGTAGACGCAGCTGCTGCACAGTGGAGTATTGAATCTCAGTCAGCTAGGGCGCTCTCTCTCTATAATTCTTCTACCTTCTTTCTCTGTGCATAGTCTCACTGAAAAGCAGACCTTCCCAAATCACAGCCACAGCCTGATCAGTGCTATCCCTGAACTATGATTGGTCCATGTTGTACATGACGAGATTCTGATTGGCGAGGTGAGGCACGTACAGTGCATGGTCATCGCCTGATGTCTATTCTTCCAGGATAGGAAGCATGATTAGCAGTGGCAGAGGTGGGTACAATTACAACATTTAAAAGACATTTGGACAGGTACACGGATGGGAAAGGTTTCGAGGGATAGGGGCCAAACGTAGGCAAATGGGATTAGTTCTGTTTAGGAAACCTGGTCGGCATGGACCAGTTGAGCTGAAGGGTCTGTTTCCGTGCTGTATATCTCTATGGCTCTATGGTCTCGGACGTTGCATACTTATTGGTAATTAAATCAGACAGTTATCATAGTGTCTGTAAGTGTTGTTGTTTCGATCAGTTTTTAAAAGTCTGTCTGCTTTTTGGAAGATCTCTTGCTGGGTGCTATATTCTACTGTGGCTGCTGTGTTTGGAGGAGCTAGTTTACTTTTAAGACCAATTGCAAAGTTATTTATATTTTAAACAAAGCAATATCAATCTGATACAGAGGATTATGCAGTGGGCAATACTGAAAAGAAAACTATACAAAGGGCGTGTAACCCAAATGGATTACTATCATCAGCATTTACAAGGTGGGCAAGATAAAATATTCTTGCACGTTTAATTATGGTTGATACACAGTGATTAAAGTCAAATTTATTGTATTAGTTCCAAAACTAAACATCCACTAACAGAAGTTAAACCTAATACAAAAAGTACATGTAGATTCTTCGATTCTGCATTAGAACCAAGCTAAACTGCTAACGCCTACACGGGGAAGAAAGCAGTTCTGTTTCAGTGAAATTTTCTAGTTTTGAAAATTGAAAAAGCATCTTCTATTGTATCTAAACCATAAATGAGAGTACGAGGGGTCATCACATCATTTCATCGAACCATATAATACTGTCACGCTTATATGTCTTGATGAAGACAGAAAACAGTGGACATCTGTGGCTTGTAATTCACATTAACAAGGGCTTACTATTCATTTTATGAGCTTGAGAGTTTTTGGTGCGGGATTCAATTGGCTCTCCATTATCATGTAGTGACATTAAGGTGCTTAACTTGAGAGAATGACTGTGCAGAAGTGATGGATCTGACACAGCGTGCTTCCAAATCATCATCAGGCTTTACATGCAGTGCAGTTTCACTTGGCATCTTTTATCCAAGCTCTTCATCCCTTTATTGTATAGTCATAAACAAAAATACATCAAAGAGATACTGCAAATAGTTTATTACAAACAACATGAACATTCTAAAGTTTGGAAAAATGGGGCAGCCATTCTGGAATCGGGAGACAAATGGGTTACAATTACCAACACAGTGGATGCCGCTTGGTTTAGTTACATTCAACCTGAACACACACCTTCTGTTGCAGTGACTCCTGCAGCTGACACAGCATAACCCTCGCTGGACAGTGGCCTCTATCCATGGGGTGCACCCAAGGACATCCTGGCATGAACATCTGGCCACTGTCCTTAGTTGGATGGGAGTCCCAGAGGCGGTTTCGGAATAGATTGCCTCCAGGAAGATCGTACACACTGATTATTTGTACATCTCCATAATATTGTTGACAAAAAGTCAATATCTAAAGAGTCAACTTGCGAGTGCAATTGATCGCTTTGGCCAACGTAGGGGTTTCTCAAAAAAAAGATCTCCAGATAGTTAGTTACAAACTGTCTTATGTTCGCAGGTACCTGAGATTTGTCACAGCCATTTCCCCCAATTCCTGTACCCAGATAGAGGCTGCAAAAAACCTTGCAAAATAAAATTGCTAATTAGCCTGACAGCAGAAAAACAGTGAAGGAAGGGGCTGGAAACATGGACACAGGGTAGGCACAAAGAATGCCATTTCACACTGAGATTCTGCCAGAACAAAAAATCCTGCCTAATTGAAATAATATTAATAGAAAGAGATAAATCAGTTGCTGAGCGCAAGCACTTTTACCTGCTTCACTAGAATACTTCTGGAACAGTTCTGATCATCCTATTATAGAAAGGATATTATTAAACTAGAAAGAGTGCAGAAAAGATTGACTAGGATGCTACTGGGACTTGATGGTTTGAGTTACAAGGATAGACTGGGATTTTTTTCCCCCTGGAGTGTAGGAGGCTTAGCAGTGATCTTATAGAGGTCTATAAAATAATGAGGGGTATAGATGAGGTAGATAGTCAACATCTTTTCCCAAAGGTAGGGGAGTCTAAAACTAGAGGGCATAGGTTTAAGTTGAGAGGGGAGAGATACAGAAGAGTCCAGAGGGACACTTTTTTCCCCACACAGAGGGTGGTGAGTGTCTGGAACGAGCTGCCAGAGGTAGTAGTAGAGGCGGGTAAAATTTTGTCTTTTAAAAAGCATTTAGACAGTTACATGGGTAAGATGGGTATGGAGGGATATGGGCCAAATGCGGGCAATTGGGACTAGCTTAGTGGTAAAAACTGGGCGGCATGGACAAGTTGGGCCGAAGGGCCTGTTTCCATGCAGTAAACCTCTATGACTCTATGACACTGAAGGCACATAAGATACCTCACATCAGTGGTTAAAGTGCATTTGCTATTAAAGAAGTACTCAATTCCCTTGACTTGTGTAATTTCGTCCTTGCCCAGGATTTCTGGCATCGACATTGGCAACATTTAATGCTGTCAGCAGTTCTGGGAACTCATGCATCTCAAACAACTCCAAACCTCTTGATGAACACTGCCAAAGGAAAACCTGAGCCAACCTTCAGAAACCAAACCAGAATCAGGCTTCAGAAAAGTTAGACATTTGGAGATTCCTTTCAAAAGAACAAAGAAAACTACAGCACAGGAACAGGTCCTTCGGCCCTCCCAGCCTGCACGATCATGCTGCCCGACTGAACTAAAACCCCTACTCTTCCGGGGACCATATCTCTCTATTGCCATCCTATTTATGTATTTGTCCAGATGCCCTTTAAAAGTCACCTTTCCACCTTTAGGTCAGCTTTGCTTCCCTTCTATAAGACAGGCAACAACATCGAATTATTTTTGTTTGTCTCATTCTTTCACTTACTTAGCCAACATTTCCTTCATGCATCAATAATCAGTCATCTCTTGGAACTATCTTTTTTTAATCAGTCATCATCTCTTCGAATAATTAGTCATCTCTTAGAATTGTCTTTTTTTTAAAGCCACTTTCTGTTTCTGAGTACGTTTTGTTCAAGAACAGCACAAAAGAGAAAGATTATCCCTCAAGTTTTTGGTGCTCGAGTTTAGTTTTCTCAAATACTGCCATTATCTCAGGATCAGGATTTTCCTTAACCTTCAAATGAGGCTTCGAATAATTTTTCCTGAGTTCCTAAAATTATTTTCTGTCCTGAACTTTTCACTCACATTTAGTCTGCACAGTAAAGCCTTTAGCTTCCCATTCTCAAGTTGCAGCCAAATATTTCTTGGCTTAAAAGTTCAGACATTCTGCCTTCATTTCACAGAGGATAGGTTTGCTTACTGATTTTTGAGTTGCCTTATATTTCCTGATGAAGCAAATGAGGCCTTTGAAAATTTTGCCACCTACTTAAAGTGGTTTGTCTTTTCACACCTATAGTGATGTCCCTTAGCGACATCAGAATGTCTGTGAAAACTGACGCTGTGCTTTCAGATGATGACTCCTGCCCTCCCTCCCCACTATTGTTAAATTATCAGACTGTTTATCTGGCATGAAGTACTAAAGGTGCAGAAACTTCCTCAAATTGCTCAATAGTGGAAAGCCTGAAGCCATAGAGTTTGGTCACTGATGGCCATGCCTCGGGTTTCCTAGGCCCTAACCTCTGGAATACAATGGCGACTCCTCTCCATCTCTCCAAGTCTCTTTCCTCCTTTAAGACACTCCATGAAACCCATCTCTTTGACCAAGCTTCTTGTCATATAACCTAATAGTGTCTTTGCAGTTTGGTGTTTTATCTGTTTCTATAATGCGCCTGTGAAGCACCTTGGGACATTTTATTACTTTAAAAAGGTGCTACAAAAATAAAAGTTGTTGTTGTTTTCTAATTGGCATTGACAATCTGCAACTTCAGGTCCCATTTCTTGTTCTGAAAGAGGTGGACTAGAAATACAGCAAAACCTCTACACCTCTTGCAGCTCTGTGATCTCCTAGCAACCCCTCACTCCTATTGGCATATTTCCTGAAGCTATGATGTGCAGTTAGTTTACCATTGCGGGTATGGTGTTTATGTTACGGGACTAGTAATCCAGAGGCCTGCACTAATAAACTGGAGACATGAGTTTGAAATCTCCAGGGTAGTCGGGGAAGTTAAATCCAGTTCATTAAATATAAAAAACTGCAATCAGTCATGGTGACCACCATTTGATGGAGAGCCTGTTTGGTCCTTTAGGGAGGGATATTTACCGTCCTTGCCCAGTCCGGCTGATGTGCGACTGCAAACCTGCTGCTTTATGGTTGGCTTCTAACTGTTCACTGAACTGGCTTAACAAGCCACACAATTGTATTCAAGGTGGCTCATTAACACCTACTTAAAGACAATTAAAGGTGGCCTTGCCTTGCCAATGACTCCCACATCCTGTGACTGAATGAAAACAAAACAGCTGCGTCTTGGTGCTGGTGAGGCTGGGAAGATTTTTAAAATTTTATTAATTTGCGGGGACATGGGCGTTGCTGGCTGGCCAGCATTTATTGCCCATCCCTCATTGTGCTTGGAGGGCAGTTGAAAATCAACCATATTGCTGTGGCTCTGGAGTCACATGTAGGCCAGACCAGGTAAGGAAGGCAGCTTTCCTTCCCTAAAGGTCATTAGTGAACCAGATGGGTTTTTCCGACAATCAGCAATGGTTTCATGGTCATCAGTAGATTCTTAATTCCAGATTTTTAAAAATGGATTCAAATTCCACAATCTGTCGTGGTGGTATTCGAACCTGGGTCCCCAGAACATTAGCCAAGTTTCTGGATCAATAGTCTAGCGATAATACCACTAGGCCATCGCCTCCCCAAGAGATGCATGGCAGAAACCTGGCTGTTTTACCAGTGCCCTAACAGAGCTTTAAAGGCAAAATAAACACAATGGCTTGGATTTTCCACTCCTGTTTCCGTCGGGTGAACAAGGAACAATACAGCACAGGAACAGGCCCTTCGGCCCTCCAAGCCTGCGCCGCTCATGTGCCCAACTAGGCCATTTGTTTGTATCCCTCTATTCCCAGTCTGTTCATGTGGCTATCTAGATAAGTCTTAAACGATCCCAGCGTGTCCGCCTCAATCACCTTGCTTGGCAGTGCATTCCAGGCCCCCACCACCCTCTGTGTAAAATACATCCCCCTGACATCGGTGTTGAACCTTGCCCCCCTCACCTTGAACCCGTGACCCCTTGTGTTCGTCACCTCCGACCTGGGAAAAAGCTTCCCACAGTTCACCCTATCTATGCCCTTCATAATTTTATACACCTCTATTAGATCGCCCCTCATCCTCGTCTTTCCGGGGAGAACAACCCCAGTTTACCCAATCTCTCCTCATAGCTAAGACCCTCCATACCAGGCAACACCCTGTACTCTCTCCAAAGCCTCCACGTCCTTCTGGTGGTGTGGTGACCAGAACTGGACACAGTATTCCAAATGTGGCCTAACCAATGTTCTATACAGCTGCAACATCATATGCCAACTTTTATATTCTATGCTCCGTCCAATAAAGGCAAGCATGCCATATGTCTTCTTGACCACCCTCTCCACCTGTGCTGCCACCTTTAAGGATCTGTGGACTTGTACACCCAGGTCCCTCTGTGTTTATACTCCTGATGGTTCTGCCATGTATTGTATAGCTCCCCCTTACATTAGGTCTACTGAAATGCATCACTTCGCATTTATCTGGATTAAATTCCATCTGCCATTTCTCCACCCAATGTTCCAGCCTATCTATATCCTGCTGTATTCTCTGACAATGTTCATCACTATCCGCAACTCCAGCAATCTTTGTGTCGTCCGCAAACTTACTGATCACACCAGCTACATCTTCCTCCAAATCATTTATATATATCACAAACAGCAGAGGTCCCAGTACAGAGCCCTGCGGAACACCACTAGTCACAGACCTCCAACCGGAAAAAGACTCCTCCACTGTTACCCACTGTCTTCTATGGCTAAGCCAGTTCTCCACCCATCTAGCTAGCTCACCTTTTATCCCGTGAGATTTAACCTTTTGCACCAGCCTGCCATGAGGGACCTTGTCAAACGCTTTATTAAAATCCATATAGACTACTTCCATGGCCCTTCCCTCGTCAATTGTTTTTGTCACCTCCTCAAAAACTCAACCAAATTTGTGAGGCATGACCTCCCTTGTACAAAACCATGCAGTCTATCGCTAATGAGATTATTCCGTTCTAAATGCGCATATGTCCTATCTCTAAGAATCTTCTCCAACAATTTCCCTACCACGGACGTCAAGCTCACTGGCCTATAATTACCCGGGTTATCCTTGCTACCCTTCTTAAATAACGGGACCACATTTGCTATCCTCCAATCCTCTGGGACCTCACCTGTGTCCAGTGAAGAGACAAAGATTTCTGTTAGAGGCCCAGCAATTGCATCTCTCGCCTCTCTGAGGAGTCTAGGATAGATGCCATCTGGCCCTCTAAAACCTAACACTTACTCCCTTGTAGTTGGGTGGGATTGATGATGGGAGCAGAAAATCTCGCAAGAATTCCTAAATTGCGTTCCACGCTGAAGTAACTGCGTGACCCCATTGCCCCTTCCCCCCCCATCAGTGATGGGACGCGTTTCCTGACATTCAACATCTGCAACATTTGAATTAATTAGCATCTAATTATCAGGCCTCAATGCCCGAATCATTCCCCCTGCCCCTGGTCAGGAAATCCAGTCATGGCGGCATGAGTGCGGAACGGCGTGAATCATGACTGGCCTCTGAAGGCGGGCACCTGGCGAGCAGACCTCCCAGGGGAGTTCAGGTGAGCACCATGCCTGGGCACTGCTGCCTGGCACCCCCGGGGTGGGGGGAGGAAGGGGACGGGGAGAGAATGGGTAATGATAGTGGTTCCAGACCTTTAAAAATGCACCCGATCTTGGAGGGACTAAAAACTAAATTGCCTGTGTTACATCGTGGGACCTGCCACTTTAAGTTTTTCTTACTGCATGTATGGGACCTCACGGCAGAGAAAGCCGTCATTGCCGTTAGTGGCTTCAATGCTGCTTTTCTCGTCCTTTTGCCGATTTCGGGGAAAATTCCACCCAATATCTTCACGTTTGTGAGCCAGTATAAGATTACATTTCACAGTTGTCAGAAACGCTAGAGGAGGGAGAGACTCCGGAATCGCAGAGGCAGCTGTTATATTTTGTTCTCGAAATGTGTGATCTGGCTGTACTTCATTACACACAAACAGAACAAGGTCTCACAACCAACTGCTCTGCTAGCTCGCACCCCCCCCCCCCCCCCCACCCCTCGCCCCATGACCCCACTCCATTGGAATTTCAGTCAGCTAGGGTTGAATGACATGATTGCTAAAACCTGAAGCCAAAAGTTTCCTCCGGTCGTGTCGGGCACTAGCAAGCGACGCACGTCCCAACAGCAAGCCGCAGCACAGAGAACGCAATGAATTATGAATTGAAGCAGCATATGTTCAAGATTATTCCACATTGTGGCAATGATACACCGACTTATCTTGCCAAACAAATGATAATGCTGAATGACATTCTTATTGCTGAAGAAAAATTGACAGCACCGACCTGACACTTCAGGCTTTGAACGCACAGTATTCATCAGGAATATTAAAAGGCACTTGCATGTTTTGGCAATCAAATCCTAGTGCTTCAGTACCTGCTTTAAATGGCAGATATCAGTACTAACATGGACATTATTAGCTTTAAATAATTTTGACTCCTAGGCCCACGGCCCCCAAATCCCGGTCTTGCCAGGATCACACTTTGGGTCTTCATTCGGGTAAACAATTGGCACCGCGTCGGCCTGATAGTGTCGAAGTCTTGACAGCAGCTTCTCAACGATGTCCGGATGACGGTCTGAAAGATCAATTCTCTCCTCTGGATCACTCGCGATGTTAAAAAGCCAGACATTTTTCTTTGGCGGTTCGGGTGACAGTGGCTGCACTTGTTTGGACAGCGATGGCGGTGGGAACCAGTAACTGCAGCCTACAGTAAACAGAACAAATTTTTCCGTTAATACGATCTAAACCTTCACTCGTATCACAGCATCATATTGCATATCAACAGGCCGGGATCCTGTGAAGACAAATGGTGGCATGCGTTATACAAACAAGAACAGCTGCTGAGGGAAATAAAAACATTACCCATATGCTGAGGAGGGCAAAGTTAACTTGTCATAACACATAGTCCACACAGGAACACCATTGTAATCATCAACAGATTGTTCTCTCTGCTCAATAAACATAATAATCATATTGCAATAGTTAATCCGCCTGAGTAAATGTCACAATGTAAAAAGACACAAAATGAACCTACATTTGCCAATGGGATAATCTGCACCAGTACTAATGTGTGAGGGACGTGCATTGATGCACATACAGGCCTGATTTTAACAGGATATCCTCCAACACTTTACAGCCAGTGAGGTTCAGTGAAGGTACATCAACTTGGCAATGGAGTTGACACGTCCCAATCATCTGAACTGTAATAACTGGAATGATCAGAGATTATTTCACTCGGAAGTTTACTGCCGGCCAACTTACTCAAAGCCTCAAAAAAAATGCAAATTAATTAAATTTGTGTCAGATGCTTTCGTAAACCAAATAGGATGGCCGTTTGCTTCTTCAACTGTCAAGTGTTTTCATTGCCACTAATGTGATGATACTGTACTTTCAAGAAATGTATTTGGGTCAGGTTTCTTGTACAGGATTTGTTTTATTATCGGTGCTGTTTTATTTGTATCCGGCAGCCCCTCTTGTTACTGCAGCAGCATAATTGAACTTAATTGCTAAAATGTTTGTTTTAATCTGGATTAATGCAGGGTTGTTATTATCGTGTTTTCCCCAGGGGTTTTTCAGAGTGGGGTTTGATTAGGTTTTGACAGGAAAAGTCAGGAGCCAGGGTGGGGCTAGACTGAGAGAGAGAAACCCAGTTCAGTTACTGGTTGGGAGCTGTATAGAGAAGTAGCTCTTTCTTTTTCTGAAGTTTGGAGGCTGGCATCTGCCAGAAACTAGGTCTAGGATGTTTTGCTGTTTGAGGATATATTGTACTCTGGAAACTGCTGTATGGGAGTCAGAAGGCAGATGTTTCAGTATCTGTCCAGAGGGGCTGAAAGGCTGAAAATCCAACAAGCATGTGAGCATATCTGTGAGCTAATTGGTTCTGAAGAAGGATGTATGCCTATAGGGATATTGCTTAATTGGAACTATAGAGATGGATAGCTAATAAGGATTATACATTGTCATGTTTAAATATTTTAATTGGTAAACGTTATGCTAATTCTTTTTGTTATATTCTAACTATTTTCTTAAATAAAGTTTCTTTTAATATAAAGCTTCCTAGTGGGTCAGTCGAATCTTACCTATGCTCACACTAATGCCAAAATCAAATAAAGTTGGGTCTAGGCTAACTTTATAGTATACCTTGGAGTTTCTGATCTGGTCCCAAACACTAATGGTAACTAATATTTATAGAGTACCTTTAATGTACTAAAAGCGCCCAAGGAAGTTCACAGAAGAATTATAAAACAAGTTATAATATCAAGCCACATAGGGAGATATTGGGTTAGATGGCCAAGAGATTTGAGAAAGAAGTGACTTTTAACAAGTGTTTTAAAGGATGAAAGTGCTTAGAGAGAGACGGAAAGGCACAGGGAGGAAATTCCAGAGGTTTAGGGCCTTGGCAACTGAATAAGTGTCCATGGAGTGATTAAAATCAGGGGTGCCCAAGGCCAGGGTTAGATAAGCACAGATATGTCAGAGCATTATGGGGCTGCCCAGGATTACAGGGATAGGGAGGGGAAAAGGCTATGGATGGATTGAAAACAAAGATAAGAATTTTAAAATTAAGTTATGGCTTGACCAGGAGCCAATATAGCTCAGTGAATTGGTGAGTCAAGACATGGGAGCAGATGCTAGGATGACTTCAAGTTTACGGAGGGTTGGAATGGGAGACTAGCCAACTGTGCATCAGAATCAGAGGCACACTTACAATATAGCACACCATGCCCAGGCACAGGAACCCACCAATGGGGAGGCCCAAGGCTGGCTGGTGGCTGTGGGAACACCAATCAGAGCCCGATGGCTCCAAATTCGTCGATATGCTCAAGAAATACAAATGAGCCCATCAGTGGGCAATGCAGAGCAACATCAAGCTCTGATTGGTTGAGTGTCTTAAGAGCGGGACAACACTGTCCAAGTTATTGAGAAGTGAAGGTGACTTGGAGGGAGAAAGAGCAAAGATCTCCTTAAAAGTGTTTTTAAAAAAGCAGCAGCCAGGTTTCTGCAGGACAACAGCAAGGGTAGACTGATTGGAAGGATTCAAATATGGAGTTCCTGGAAAGATGGGAATAGATTTGGGAGGCAACATGTTCAAAGACTTTGAGGGGAAATAGGAGGTTGGAGATGTGATGTCAGTTCACAAGGATGTGGGGAGGGGGCGTCAAGGATTGTTTGTTTTTTAAAGGAAGGGGTGATAATGGCTGTATAAAGGAGGGGGTGATAATGGCTGTATAAAGGAGAAAGGGAAAACACATGAAGAGGAAGGGTATTTACAATATTGGCTAACGTGATGAGCAAGTGGGGATGTTGGGTGGTCAGCAGTTTAGTGGGAATAGGATGGGGAGGGGTGGATCTCATGCACAAGATGAGCTTGGAGAATGCTTGAGGGAAGATAGAAGAGAAACTAGAGGAAGGGTGATGGAATACTCTCCACTTGACTGGATGAGTGCAGCACCAACAGCTCTCAAGAAGCTCAACACCATACAGGACTCAGCAGCCCACTTGATTGATACCCCACCCACCACTTTAAACATTCACTCCCTCCACCACCAGCACACAATTCGTACCATCTACAAGTTGCACTGTAGCAACCTTCCATACCTCCTGTGATAACACCTTCCAACTTCAACTCCCTACAAAGACAAGAGCAGTAAACACATGGGAACGCCACTACCTGCAACTTCCCACATCATCCTCATTTCATACTATGTCACTGTTCCTTCACTATCCCTGGATCAAAGTCCTAGAACCATAGAAACCATAGAAAATTACAGCTCAGAAACAGGCCTTTTGGCCCTTCTTGTCTGTGCCGAACCATTTTATGCCTAGTCCCACTGACCTGCACTTGGACCATATCCCTCCACACCCCTCCCATCCATGAACCCGTCCAAGTTTTTCTTAAATGTTAAAAGTGACCCCGCATTTACCACTTTATCCGGCAGCTCATTCCACACTCCCACCACTCTCTGCGTGAAGAAGCCCCCCCTAATATTCCCTTTAAACTTTTCTCCTTTCACCCTTAACCCATGCCCTCTGGTTTTTTTCTCCCCTAGCCTCAGAGGAAAAAGCCTGCTTGCATTCACTCTATCTATACCCATCAAAATCTTATACACCTCTATCAAATCTCCCCTCAATCTTCTACGCTCCAGGGAATAAAGTCCCAACCTATTCAATCTCTCTCTGTAACTCAGCTTCTCAAGTCCCGGCAACATCCTTGTGAACCTTCTCTGCACTCTTTACAATCTTATTTACATTCTCCTCGTGCCTGAAACTCCCTATCTAACAGCAGAAGGGGAGTACATTCATCATCTGGGCTGCAGAGATATCTCACCACCTTCTGGCAACTGAGAATGGGCAATAATTGCTGGTACCGCCAGCAACATCCACATCCCTGAAAGACATGAACAATACAGTTCCAGCAGCAAGGCTAGTAAATTATAGAGAGTGCAGATGACGTTGTTTATCCTTACCAGGGTATCCAGTTAATAGTTTCCATTTCCCAGATCGGATTGCGGAATGGATTGACACATTAAAGATGGAATTCTGCCACTTATTGTGATGTACACTAGATGTAGCATTTTCACTGGACACGACAGGACCTATAGGACGAACACAAGATGTGAACAGATCAAATTGAGAATAGAAACCTCATAGGAACTTCTCTTACTAACATTTCACTTTAAATACTAACCAAAGAAACACTGTCCGTGGCAACGAAATGTACACCGATGGGATGGCTATTGGAAGGAACTGAACTGGCACACAATACAATTCAGAAATGCTACAGACAAGAATGAGTTATATGAGCTGAATCATGAGTGATTCAATTTATTTTTCCACTCTCTTGGCTTGCATCCCACTTAGAACGTGTCTTGGGAGTTATTTTTCTTCAATGAAATTAATATTTTCCTTTTTTCTTTAAGTATTGTATGGTATGTGAGATTGCAGAGTTCACGTAAAGGCACCAGAAACACAACAGCTGCTGTACCTTAAAATCATCCATAGTATCGCCCCTGCTTCCCATCTTCAGAGCTACGATCTGTATGTTCCTACATGACAGCAGTGACTTTGCTTCAACAATACTTGGGGCGGGATGGTAGCACAGTGTGCTGCTTCACAGCTTTAGGGACCTGGGTTCGATTCCCGGCTTGGGTCACTGTCTGTGTGGAGTTTGCACATTCTCCTCGTGTCTGCGTGGGTTTCCTCCGGGTGCTTCGGTTTCCTCCCACAGTCCAAAGATGCGCGGGTTAGGTTGATTGGCCATGCTAAAAATTGCCCCTTAGTGTCCTGAGATGCGTAGGTTAGAGGGATTAGTGGGTAAAATATGTAGAGATATGGGGGTAGGGCCTGGGTGGGATTGTGGTCGGTGCAGACTCGATGGGCCGAATGGCCTCTTTCTGTACTGTAGGGTTTCTATGATACTTCATTGGCCATGAAGCAGTCGGTGATATCCTGACAGGCAAAGTCCCCCTTACTAACATCAAAATTGGGACAGCTTTCTCACTGACCAGTCAAGCACCAGCCTGATAGAGTCCTCCTATGAAATCATAGCTTACAGACAATCATGGAATTCTCTACAGTGCAGAAGGATGCCATTCGGCCCATCGAGTCTGCACCGACCACAATCCCATCTAGGCCTCATTCCTGCAACCCCACATATTTACCATGCGGATCCCCAAGATACTAGGGTCAATTTAATATGGCCAATCAACCTAACCCGTACATCTTTTGACCAACGTTCCAGATACCACTATCATCATCACTGGGTATGTCCTGTCCCACCAGAGGTGGTGGCACAGTGCATACATTTGGGAGGGAGTTGACCTGGGAGACCTCAATATACACAGCATTCCAGATGTGGTCTCACCAACTGCCTGTGCAACTTTAACAAACCTTCCCTACGTTTATATTCCCTCCCCTTGCAATAAATGCCAACATTCCATTTGCCTTCCCAATCATTTACTGTACCCGCAGACTAACTTTTTGAAATTCATGACACCCAGATCCCTCTGTACAGTAAGAGTTCTGATGTGGAGATGCCGGTGTTGGACTGGGGTAAACACAGTAAGAAGTTTAACAACACCAGGTTAAAGTCCAACAGGTTTATTTGGTAGCAAAAGCCACACAAGCTTTCGAGGCTCTAAGCCCCTTCTTCAGGTGAGTGGGAATTCTGTTCACAAACAGAACTTATAAAGACACAGACTCAATTTACATGAATAATGGTTGGAATGCGAATACTTACAACTAATCCAGTCTGGATTAGTTGTAAGTATTCGCATTCCAACCATTATTCATGTAAATTGAGTCTGTGTCTTTATAAGTTCTGTTTGTGAACAGAATTCCCACTCACCTGAAGAAGGGGCTTAGAGCCTCGAAAGCTTGTGTGGCTTTTGCTACCAAATAAACCTGTTGGACTTTAACCTGGTGTTGTTAAACTTCTTACAGTAAGAGTTCTGCAGTCTTTCTCCATTTAAATATACAGCTTTCCTATTTCTCCTGCCAAGTATACAAGTTCACATTTTTCCACATTATATTCCATCGGCCAACTTGTTGCCCATTCACTTAGCCTATCTAAATCTCTTTGCAGACTCTATGTCCTCTTCACATCTCTCTCTTATCCTATCTTCGTGTCATCAGTGACTAATCAGTGACACGGTCCAAAGATATGAGGGTTAGGTCGATTGGCAATGCTAAATTGTCCATTAGTGTCAGGGGGATTAGCAAGGGTAAATATATGGGGTTACAGGGATAGGGCCTGGGTGGGATCGTTGACGATGCAGACTCAATGGGCCGAATGGCCTCCTTCTGCACTGTAGGGATTCTATGACTACTTAACAGGAGATGTGAAGCAATGTGCTTGGGATAGTTGTGACGTTAGATTTAATATTGAGCACAGGGAAACATTAGTAACCTCAGGAAAAAAAAGTGGATGAAGTGATTTACCATAGAATGAAATGAATGTTGTAAGGCCAAAAATAATAATCCCTTGCTTTAGAAGAGGAAGCGGTGGAGCCATGAAAAGGATACTCGGGAAGATTAGGCAGGAGACATGAGGTAGAATATGTGAAAAGCAGAAAAGATGTAGAACGGAATGTTATTGTAATGGGGAAAATAACCAGCAATGTTGCAATGGGTCAATGAGGACATGAAGAACGTCAGGGTGAGATTGTGTGAAGCGCACACACACACACACATATACACAACATGCAGAGATATATACACACACACACATATATATACACAACATGCAGAGATATATATATATATACATATATACACACACATATACACAACATGCAGAGATATATACACACACACACAAATATACACAACATGCAGAGATACACACACACACAAATATACACAACATGCAGAGATACACACACACACAAATATACACAACATGCAGAGATACACACACACACAACACACAAACGCAAACGCACGCATGCACACACAGACACAGAGGCACACACACATGCAGACAGACACACACATGCAGACAGACACACACATGCAGACAGACACACAGAGGCACACACAGACACAGAGGCACACACAGACACAGAGGCACACACAGACACAGAGGCACACACAGACACAGAGGCACACACACCCCTGAAAAATGCTGACCGAGTCTACGTTTTATTGTTTCTACACATTTCAGACAGCCCAGCTTTTTCCTTCACCAGCAATGCTCCCCAAGGCGTTTTCAAACTGATCTGTTTAAGATATTAGCTGTTGAAAGCTGTGAGCTCAATACCTTGGGAAAAGGGAAGTTACATTATGGAACACATTATCCAGTGTGTGACTGTTGTAAGAATCATCTTACATTAAGTGTTTTGGCAGCTTGCAAGATAGGAGCACAATGATTTCAATCATCCAGTACTTTGCTAAGTGGGAATTTGCCTTTTTAATGTAACAAAGATTAATGACAATAACAAGCAGAATGTTTCTTTCTGGTGTATATTAGAGGGACAGATTTTTTTTTTTCTGGAAAATGCTACATGCCCTTTTTTAAAAAAACATTTGCACCCACAAATTATTTAACACGCCACACCTGTAAAATTCATTCTACAAATCTGTTTGAAATTAAACACTTTGCTTCATGGGATACTGAGTGCTCCGGACCCAGTTTGATCCCAGTGTTGCCGCATGTTAACTGATCTTGCTCAAAGAGATGTCTAACAGCTGGAATGGTCTCAGCACCTCTGGATGATGAAGGGGTGAGTTCCCATTTCTGATTCCAGCTCGGATCATTAGACAGCACAGTGCACATGTGGGTGTCACATAAACACCAGATGGAGTTTAACTGTGAAGCTCCTGTAGTCAAATAGCTGTTTGACGATAATAAAACTGGACTGATTTTAACTCAGGATGCTATTTGGATGGGTGATGGGGGTGGGAGGAGAGGAATGGGTCCAATGGGACAGCCTTCATCACATCGCCAGTTTGCAGACGGGCTTCATCTCAATATTAATGATGGACTATAAGTGTGAATGGGTTGGCAAATGGATAACCTTCTCACTTGCATCAATACAGCTCCTTATACATAGAATCCCTACAGTGCAGAAGGAGGCCATTTGGCCCATTGAATCTGCATCGACTGTCCCAAAAAGCATCTTACCCAGGTCCTATCCCCATAACGCCACGTACTTACCCCGCTGACTCCCCCTGCCCTACACATCTTGGGACACTAAGGGGCAATTTAGCATGGCCAATCCACCTAACCTGCATATCTTTGGAGTGTGGGAGGAAATCGGAGCACCCGGAGGAAACTCACACAGACACAGGGAGAACGTGCAGACTCCACACAGACAGTGACCCGAGGCAGGAATTGAATCCGGGATCCCTGGCGCTGTGAGGCAGCAGTGCTAACCACTGTGCCACTGTGTATAAGTGTAGGAAAAGTCAACCAATCCAAGGCATTTCGCAGCAGCCTTATCAGACCAAATAATCATAGAATCCCTACAGCGCAGAAGGAGGCCATTCAGCCCATCGAGGCTGCACCGACCACAATCCCACCCAGGCCCTTCCCCGTAACCCCACGTATTTACCCTGCTAAACTCCCTGATGCAGCGCTCCACAGCAGCTGGTGGATTTCTTTTATTTTCCTTCCCTTCCATCCATCCCATTCCTCAGAATGCAAGCACAAGGCAAGAAACATAGGACATAGGTTCAAGGTGAGGGGCAGGAGGTTTTAGAGGGGGGGATGTGAGGAAAAGATTTTTTACCCAGAGGGTGGTGACGGTCTGGAATGTGCTACCTGGGAGAGTGGCAGAGGTGGGTTGCCTCATATCCTTTAAAAAGGTATCTGGATGAGCACTTGGCACATCATCACATTCAGGGCTCTGGGCCAAGTGCTGGCAAATGGGATTAGGCAGAAGTTCAGATGTTTCTAATGTGCTGGTGCGATGGGCCGAAGGGCCTCTTCTGTGCTGTATGATTCTATGAAACCCGTAACAAGGTGGAAGGCAGCTGCTGGGACACAGGGAATGAGAGGGGAAAACGGCACACAGGTAGCAAAGGCACAATATACATTTCCTTCAATAAACACTTGTTCCAACAACCCTGGGACAGAAAGCAATGGTTAATTCTGGAGCTGAACACTTCCACATAAAGAACGCGGTTGGGAGACACTAGGAGACAGTCCCAAGGGCAGGAAACATTCATAAAGTTCCGCCGCTGGTACACAATCTTGAGTAACAAGGAGAGCAGTCAATCAACGGACGTCTGGCTGAAACACATCTCCTTGTGTTGCCTTAAGAGTGAGAAAGCCATGGAGCACCTCAGCAGTCCTGCCACAAGCCTCGCAATGAGGCCGGGACACCATACTAGTTTGGGAAATAAATTGGCAGGGTGGCGTCATACAGCACAGTAGCATTCCATCAGTGTAAAGTTTAATGATCTAAAACAGCCTGGCAGTAAACTCCAAACTCAGCTGGAGCCATAGGTTACTTGCCAAGAGAAACAGCAGAGCATGGGAGGGCGGAAGGAGCAATCATTACAAATACATTAACCGTCACTTGCGTGTTCCACTGATAGGTTACACAATGACAGTACCAATTCCGGTCAATGGGTTGCTGTCCTTGGCATCTTTTCCTATGGTGGGTTTGTGCTCAATAAGGATAGAGTGTACAGAAAAGGTTTTTTTTAAAAAAAATGATCGATTTAGCAGTTCAGCGTTATTGCCTGAACATCTGCAAATAACATTTTTAAACAAAAAAAAATAATGTATTCTACAGAAGATTACACAAAATTTTAATTTGTATTCTGCAGCTGAAGTTAAAATTTATTTATTAGCCTCACAAGTAGGCTTACATTAACACTGCAATGAAGTTACTGTGACAATCCCCTAGTCGCCACACTCTGGTACCTGTTCGGGTACTGGAGGGAGAATTTAGCATGGCCAATGCAGCTAACCAGCCCGTCTTTCTCCAGAGGAAACCGGAACACCCGGAGGAAACCCATGCAGACACGGGGAGAACGCACAGACAGTGACCCAGGCCGGGAATCGAACCCAGGTCCCTGGCATTGTGACGTAGCAGTGCTAACCACTGTGCCACCCATTACATTCATCATTGTCTACTCTGAACTTTTACATTCCTAAATTCTGCCTTAAATGCAATTTACACATTCTTCTATAGTGTTAAAGATGTGTTGATGTATAACGAAACAGAAATTAACAGCAAATCAACCAACATCTAGTGGAGTGTAAAATGTTACGTTTCAGCTACACATGACTATTGGTCTGTCTAATCCATAAATCTCCTCGTACTGCAGAGATGAGACTTTGAAAGTAATTAATTGAGTGGAAGCACATCAGGGTGCCTCAAAGATGTGATCAGGCATTTAATAATATAATTTGTTTTTTTCCCCACCCTTCTTCAGTATTTAGAATCCCTACAGTACAGCAGAGACCATTCGGCCCATTAAGTCTGCACCATCCCTCCGAAAGAGCACCCTACGCGAGGCTCAATCCACCCCTATATCCGTAACCCCATGCATTTTTCATGGCCAATCCACCTAACTTACACATCTTTAGATGGCAGGAGGAAACCGGAATACCCGGAGGTAACACACGCAGACACAGGGAGAATGTGCGGGGTGGCACAGTGGTTAGCACTGCTGCCTCACAGCGCCGGGGACCCAGGTTCGATTCAGAGTCTACACGTTCTCGCCGTGTCTGCATGGGTTTCCTCTGGGTGCTCTGGTTTCCTCCCACAGTCCGAGAGACGTGCTGGTTAGGGTGCATTGGCCATGCTAAATTCTCCCTCAGTGTACCCGAACAGGCACCGGAGAGTGGCAACTGGGTGATTTTTACAGTAACTTCATTGCAGTGTTAATGTAAGCCTACTTGTGACACTAATAAATAAACTTTAAAACTTTGAACGTACAAACTCCACACAGGCAGTCTGAATCGAACCCAGGTCCCTGGCGCTGTGAGGTTGGTTCTTTTTCTCCCAACCCTTTTTCAGTATTGGATCGTTTAAGTACAATATACAAGTTCCAATAACATCTGGAAAAATGTAATCCAAATCACGTGAAGCATTGCCACAGAAACATACAGAATCATTTCTGTAACCGCAGTAATTTTGGATTAAACAAAGCAAACCTCAGCGTTTTTTTAAAAAAATTGGTACGGAAAATTTTCTGAGCTTAAAATAACCCTTCGGCTGGAAAGCAAATTGGTTAATATTCCAATTTGCAATCGGTAGCCCCTAAGAAAAAGGAACAGCAATAGGCCACACACCCCCTTTAGCCTGCTCAACCATTCAATTGTGGCTGATGTACCTCAACTCCACTCCACATTGGTGGAGTAGTGGATGAGGTGGAGAGCTGTTGTAGGCTGCAAAGAGACAGATAGGATGCAAAGCTGGGCTGAAAAATGGCAAATGGAGTTTAACCCTGATAAATGTGAGGTGATTCATTTTGGTAGGACTAATTTAAATGTGGATTACAGGGTCAAAGGTAGGGTTCTGAAGACTGTGGAGGAACAGAGAGATCTTGGGGTCCATATCCACAGATCTCTAAAGGTTGCCACTCAGTGGATAGAGCTGTGAAGAAGGCCTATAGTGTGTCAGCTTTTATTAACAGGGTTGGAGTTTAAGAGCCGTGGGGTTATGCTGCAACTGTACAGGACCTTGGTGAGACCACATTTGGAATATTGTGTGCAGTTCTGGTCACCTCACTATAAGAAGGATGTGGAAGCGCTGGAAAGAGTGCAGAGGAGATTTAGCAGGATGCTGCCTGGTTTGGAGGGTAGGTCTTATGAGGAAAGGTTGAGGGAGCTAGGGCTGTTCTCTCTGGAGTGGAGGAGGCTGAGGGGAGACTTAATAGAGGTTTATAAAATGATGAAGGGGATAGATAGAGTGAACGTTCAAAGACTATTTCCTCGGGTGGATGGAGCTATTACAAGGGGGCATAACTATAGGGTTCGTGGTGGGAGATATAGGAAGGATATCAGAGGTAGGTTCTTTACGCAGAGAGTGGTTGGGGTGTGGAATGGACTGCCTGCAGTGATAGTGGAGTCAGACACTTTAGGAACATTTAAGCGGTTATTGGATAGGCACATGGAGCACACCAGGATGATAGGGAGTGGGATAGCTTGATCTTGGTTTCAGATAAAGCTTGGCACAACATCGTGGGCCGAAGGGCCTGTTCTGTGCTGTACTGTTCTATGTTCTATAATTATAAAGGAAAAAGAGGGTGTTCAAGAGCAACCTCTGCTGAGACTTTACCCACAACGGGCAGGCCTGTTCACCTGTGGGCCAATTGAGGCCCTTAAGTGACCAATTAATTCACTATTTAGGAGAACTGCACTCTTTTAGTTCACATACTTTTCAGTAATTTATAGATCCTAACCAAACGTTTGAGGGCCATACTGAAATGGACCTGGGGGTCCTTTTTTAAAAAATAAACTGCTGCCAGAACTCAAATATCCTCCATTCCAGGCAAATTAGATCAAAAACCAATCTTCTCTGCAATGGATCCTTGCTAGATTTAGAGTTCTCACAACCACTAGGCAAATTTGTAGATTTTTAAGCTACGTTTATTGATTTAAACGGTTAAAATATTCATGTAGCGCAAATCTCTTACTCATTTTAAAATTGTAAAGGTGCTGAAAATTGTAAGCTTTTGGCTGAAGGCAAACGAGGGGTCATGTTCCCTGAAGTTGGCACATTTACTGCACACCAGGCTGTGGCCGGGGTTTTCCAGACCCACATCCACTGAGGGCGGGTCAGAAAATTCAGAGAGGCAGCCATGCGTCCATCGACTTTGGGTGGGAATTTCCACCTCAGATCCCACCCTGTGGGATGCACCGACTACTGACCTTGCTGGAATGCATGCGATCAGCTCCAATTAATGTGCAGAGTCAGTGAAAGCCCCACCAACCCCTCCTTCCCAGCTGAAAGCTCTCTTCTTCTGGCTCTGAAACAGAAAATGCTGGAAAATCTCAGCATCTGTAGAGAGAACAGAGCCAACATTTCGAGTCTGGAAACGTCAGAGCTGACAAAAGATCATCCAGACTTGAAACGTTGGCTCTATTCTCTCTCCACAGATGCTGTCAGACCTGCTGAGATTTTCCAGCACTTTCTGTTGTTGTTTCAGATTCCAGCACTATTTTGCTTTTATCTTCGTCTGGCTCTGTTGCAATTCAGTGCTGTACCGAACATTAAATAGATAAATACAAGTGGTTGCATGAGGGATGTGGGGAGGGGGAGAGGAAGGGAAAGGTCGATGCAGGTAATAGTTGTTCCTCGCCTGATAGGAACTTGGAGCAGAAGTGAATTCAGCCCTTCGAGCCTGCTCTGCCATTCAATCAGACCATGGCTGATCCCTTCCTGGTCTCAAATCCACCTCCCTACCTGTTCCCCATATCACTTTAAACCGTTTTTAAAATCAGAAATATATCCATCTCCTCCTTTAAACCATTTTAACGATTCTGACCCCACCGCGCTATGGGGCAGCAAGTTCCACAAATTCACCACCCTCTGCGAGAAGTAGTTCCTCCTCATCTGAGTTTTAAATCTACCACCTCTCAACCTATGCCTGTGACCTCTTGTTCTAGATTGCCTCACTAAGGGGAAGCATTTGGTCTATGCTTACTTTCTCAATCCTCCTTAGTGTTTTAGTTACCTCGATCAGATCCCCTCTTGTCATGGGTCATCAATAAACTGCGATTGATAAAAGATGTGACTGGCAAATGCCAATGTGTGGCAAAAGGGTACATTTTTTAAACGCGCACCGTTTCCACCATGAAATGCTGCTATTTGGAGCACAGAAGTAACCCCCAATTAATTCTACATTGGCTTAATAAATGTACAAGACTCTGTAGTTTACTATTACATGCCTCAGTTTCTGCGTTGCAGTTACAATTTGTATTCTAAAATCTATTCTTACCTTCCCTCTTTAACTGAAATCGCATGACTACTTCCGAACTGTTGTAAGCACCAGAGATTCCTGTGATTTTGCGGGCAATATTCAGCAGCCCTTGATTCAATATTTCAGAAAGAAATTGACTAGAAGTTCTTTTACACAGAGGGTGGTGGGAGCCTGGAATGCACTGCCAAGTGAGGTGGTTGAGGCAGTTACGTTAGCGACATTTAAACCGTATCTTGATAGGCATATGAACAAACGGGGAATAGAGGGATATAAGCGGTTGGTTTAGATAGGTAAATGTGATCGGCGCAGGCTTGGAGGGCCGAAGGGCCTGTTCCTGTGCTGTACTGTTCTTTGAACTCTTTGAGGCGGATGCCTCAGCACTCCTTGTTCTGTTATTTTAACAATATCAAAAAAAAAAATCTCCCCCTTGCACTTTTTTCACTTCCTGAGACAGGCGGGTCTGACAATGCACCTGATCTCAGCCAGGGTGTCCACTGACACCACTCTGTCAACCAATGAGTTGGTTGTAAAGTAGGACGCACAGTAAACAGTCTGTGTTACAGCAAACAAAGTCGATTTATCAGCAAACAAAGTGCTGTCTACACAGTCAACCTAAAGAGAGTGTCCGCAAACCGTAGTGAATAGAACTCACGAGCAAAGTGATTATGTCCTCCAAAAGAAGCAAGCTGATCTCGCCAGAAAAGTGCAATACTAATTATGTGAATAAAATCAATCCTAGTCACATACAGCAGCTACTTATGGGGGGAAAAGACCCAATCATCCCCATTCTGGCTGGAATAGTTATCATTTCACGAACTGTTAATTGCCCAAGAAGTCATTTCAAACCAGTTCCATACTATAATGGTGTACACACGCACGCATTGGAAAATCCACCCTTTTGTATGCAGGAAGCAAGGATGTTTAAAAATTGAGCCAGTGGGGCAGAATAAGAGACCATCAATCCATTTGCATTCGACCTTGTTTGATCTTATTGATGTTCACCTCAGCTGTACCAAGAATGAAGGCAGTTGAGCACATCAGGGTGACCTTCCTGCAGATTTTATGGATGGTTTGAATTCCTTGGCCTGTTTACTGTGGAAGCCCTGTCTAACCATCCTTTAACTTGTGATCCTAAGAGAAAACACTGAATTGGGGCATGAAAGTGCAGAATGAATAAGCCAGAAAGTACGTAAAGGATACCAAGGGTGGAAGGAATAGAGGTAACTATTGCCAAAGGCTTGCTGTCTTTAACTGGTCTATGGAAAAGGACAAGAAGCAACCCAGAGTAAGAATAATTCACTGGGGGAAAGCCAACTTCAATGGGGCAAGAATGGATCTGGCCCAGATAAATGGAAATCAAATTGGCACAAAACTGTAACTGAACATGGGCTGCCTCTAAAGGAAGATAGTATTTTCCCATGAAGGGGAAAGTAGGGTAAACATATCCTGCATGTAGATGAGGTTTCCACTCTGTACCCTCCCTGACTCCCAATAGCTCCGACTTATGTTAGGCTATTTAACAATGTTGAGGAGAGCTCATCCATGTCACTGATGTCTACTCACATGTAATTTCCAACAATAGCCACTGCTGCAGATAGTCACTGCACCCCTACTGTTACCTAAGTGTTAAGTCAATACAGACTATGGATCAAATCAAACAAATGCTCTATCTCAGCTGAGAGAGAGATTGTCTTCAGCGATGCAAGTAGAAGCATCTGCTTGCTGTCTAGACAGCTTACAGCTGCCACAACAAGTTGCTGCTATTCCAGTTCCCAAGGTAGGCCAGAGCTTTCTACATATCTAATGCAGAAAAAAATCAGAGAATGGTTACAGCACAGTTGTATGCTTTATTAACCATACTTAACCTGTCCTGCCACCGTCAATGATTTATGCACATATACACCCACGTCTCAATGCTCCAGCACCCCCTTTACAATTGTTCCCATTATTTTGTATTGTTTTCCTGTATTCTTCCTACCAAAATGAATTACTTCACTCAGCACTGCATTAAATTTCATCCCCACTTGTTCTCCCATTCCAGAAAATACTACACTATCCACCTCCATGTTCATAATGCTTCCAATTTTTCTATCAGCAGCAAGTTTTGATATTGTGACCCGTATATCAACATCTACTCCAGGTCATTAATGTACAGCAGGAAGAACGGGGTCCCAGCACTGATCCCTGGGGTCCCAACACTGATCCCTTGGGAACTTCCTTGTAAACCTTCCAGCAGTCTGAAAAAAACCCATGCATCAATACTCTTTGGCTAGGATTTTTAAGATGGCAGTGTTTACCTACTTACCATCCAAGGAGTCAGTGGTGAATGCAACACCACTGATACTGCCTGCCTTGGAGCCATTTTTAAAATATATATTTATGGGATGTGGGTGTTGCAGGCTAGGCCAACATTTATTGCCCATCCCTAATTACCCTTGACAAGGTGGTGGGGAGCTGCCTTCTGGAACCACTGCAGTCCTGTGGTCTGGGTACACCCACAGTGCTTCCCAGTGTTCATTGACTGGAGATGGGACTTCCTTCCCTCAGTCAAGAGGAAGACCCGCCTCGGAGAGCTGCTGGCCAATTTGATTGTCTGGACACACTCTAATCCCAGGCGTGCCAGATGCTGCAGTGGATATGACTGGGACTGCAAGCAGCCCCCAGAGTCTGCAAGGACCCTTAAGTGGTCTTTAATTGGTCACTTAAGGAGTTCAATTGGGGCATCCTCCTCACAATTCACATTCCCACCTATTTTACTGTCATCAACGGACCTGGAAATATTATATTTGGTCCCCACCAAATTGATATAGGTTGTGAATAACTGGGCCCAAAGTACTGATTCTTCCGATACCCCATTAATCACAGCCTGCCCAACCTGAGAATGACCCATTTATTCCTACTCCGTGTTCTGTCTATTAACCAATTCTCAATCCATCCCAGTATATTACTCCCAATCCAATGTGCTCTACTTATTTATTCAGATTTATACAGTTTATACTCCAGGAGGAAAGGGTGCTGATTGGTTGGTAGGTCGACTGACTGGCTGAGGCATGGCCATCCGAAAGCTTGTGTGGCTTTTGCTACCAAATAAACCTGTTGGACTTTAACCTGGTGTTGTTAAACTTCTTATTGTGTTTACCCCAGTCCAACGCCGGCATCTCCACATCATGGAGAAAGCAACAGGGAACTATCGGCTTCCCAAGATCCCGGATAATTTTTGATAAGGTGCAAGGATTGAACTTTTCCTTTTGTTGGCAGGGAACGGCTCCCTACGTATGAATGTACGTCACTTCTACCAAGTGTGAATGAGCCACATTAAGAGCTCGACTAGTTATCATAAATTGAGTGTTAGTGTATCTGTTAACACATCAATTATTCAGCAAGTGCTGCCCAATCGTGGAATCACATCTAACAGTGGATGTTTTGTTTTTGTTTCAGCACCGTTTGCACTCTGCCTCTTACAAACAACCGAGGGAACATCAGCCAGGATGTACAGCCATCGTGCTGGCACTGAAACCCATACATGGCTTTTCACAACTGCATAGTGGATAGAATGTTTGGACTGATGACAGAAGTCTATCAGTGGAAAGTACCACTCACATTGCCACTGCATGGTAGCGGCGTGAAACACCTGTTGTGGAAATCTTTCGGATTCTTCGCCTTTCCAGGGTAATTTGAGGTAGATGAGGCACTTATCAGGTCTAAAAACGGCCTTGGAGAACATCTCATTCCCCATTCCTTTCTCCATGACAATGCCCTGGCCAGAGTGCACTTGCCAACCAGTCTGCACTACTTTCTGCTGTGGTATGAAAGGAACAGAAACTCTTTCATATGTATTTCTTTCTAAAGAGAAAATAGGCCTGAGCACAGTTTTTGCAGATGCTATTTGGGACTTCATGCATTGGGAAGGGATATGAAAAATATCCTGTGCTGTGGGCAAATCCGAATGGCCCTAGTCCTCCACTGAACCCAGGCAGCTGGCCGTGCACTGTTTCAGTACTTCTTCCTTCATTCAGCAAGACCACAACATGAAACCCACATCGATGTGGCCCGGTGGTCATCTGAAGTTTGGCATTCTTGCATTTGTCCTGATGACAGCAAGGCAAAGAGCTGAGGCAAGCGTCTCTCTTCTCAGCAGTGTTCAAGCACTGTACTAACTGTTTGTAAACCCTATTCACTGTTCACACAAGTTAGAGTGGTATCAATCTTCCTGCTACAAAATATGTCAATGTTTTAGGTGCTGCTATTCATTGAAGTGAGCTCATTAACTTGGTTTGGCTCTTGATGTTCAGGCATGCCTGCAAGGCATAATAAGGCAACCCTATGCCAAACAAGATATAAATAGAGACAATAATGATAGAAACGGTATGCAAAGTCCAGGATTGGTATTCGGCTAGTTTTCATTGCAACATCCAAGATGAGCCAATTGGATCTCCGTGTCCCAGTAGATTTCAATTAAATTGAGCATTCCTGTTTAATACATTCCAAACTGGCACACTTAAGTATTGGAATGTGCCTCTCTGCGTGGGGGTCGGGGTGATGTATATGTGGAATGTGAAGGAGCGACAGAGATAGAAAATCTCTGATGAAGGCAACCTGTAAGCGGCCCGGTGGCACAGTGGTTAGCACTGCTGCCTCACAGCACCAGGGACCCGGGTTCGATTCCCAGCTTGGGTCACTATCTGTGCGGAGTCTACACATTCTCCCCGTGTCTGCGTGGGTTTCCTCCGGGTGCTCCGGTTTCCTCACAAAGTCTGAAAGGCGTGCTGATTAGGTGCATTGGCCATGCTAAATTCTCCCTCAGGTGTACCCGAACAGGTGCTGGAGTGCGGCAACTAGGGGGATTTTCACTAACTTCATTGCAGTGTTAATATAAGCCTACTTGTGACCCTAATAAATAAACTTTAAAACTGATATCCACAGGGGAATGGGATGGTAGAGAAATGGGTCGGTAGAGAAATGGGTCAGGGAAGGAAATAAAAGGCATTTGCCCACATGCTTTCCTGGGAATTGGGAAAAGTGATGGGAATGTTTGAAACTGAGAGATGTACGTGTATGCCTTTTTCTGGGCTGTGCAGTGATAATTTACCTACTTTGAATGTTCATATTTCGCCAGTGGTTATCCAACCATTTGTCACATGATGGAAGTGGATGAAAAACAAACAGCGACAACAGCAACTCTCAGCACAGAAAAACCCCCCAAAACATTTCACAGGAGCTTTATAAAATAAATATGGCACCGAGCCACATACGGCAATACTACATCAGGTGGCCAAAAACTAGGTCAAAGAGACAGGAGGAGAGCAAGGTACAGAAGTAGAGAGATGAGCAGAGGGAATTCTAGAGCTTGGGACGTGGGTGACTGAAGATGCAGCCAGCAATGATGGAGCGATTAAAATCGGGGATGCTCAAAAGACCGGAATTAGATGGACGTAGATATCTCAGAGGTTTGCGAGGCTGGAGGAGATTTCGGAGATCAGGACTGGCAAAGCCATGGAGGGATTTGAAAACATGGATGAGAGTTTTAAAATCGAGGCATCACTTGACTGAGAGCCAATGTCAGCGAGCATGGGAGTGATAGGTGATTGAGACTTGGCTTGAGTTAAGACACTGGCAGTGTTTTGGAACCATCCTGGAGTACATTGGAATAGTCAGGTCCAGAAGCGTGGATGAGAGTTTCAGCAGATGAATGGAGACAAAGTTGGACAATGTTACAGAGGTTGAGGTAGCTGATTTGGGTCAGTTAAGGACACTGCGCAGTGACCGATAGCAAGCACCAGTAAATATCATCAGAAGGTTACACTTACATGGAGAATTATCAACAAACAGTGGATCGATGTTGTGAAGCAGTTCAGTTCTGGGTGAGGGATGTCCTTCACTGAAAGAGAGATGAGTGAGGTTAACTTTAAAAACTTCCTGGACAAGAATGTCACACAGATTAACACCTCAAAGTGCATTAGCCTTTCAAATTGTTCATTCCCATTTTAAGGGATCGGGGGCGGGGAGGGGCGATATTTATTTGAGCAATAAACTCTTATTAATAAGGAACCGTGATTTAAACAAATCTGGTCCCTAGCCCCTAACCAGATATTGTATCAGATTATTTAGAAAATAGTGGCACCCAATACTCAAGCTGTTCGAGGCAGCCATCTTCACAAATTTATCTAAATACGATGGAAATGGGGATGCCCTAATTACCTTCTCCTTTTAAACGAGGTAATGTAGTTAAGCTATCTTGGAACAGCAGTGCTCTTTTAGTAATTAAGGTCACTTTGATTGGACCTCTGACGTTCAATGAAGAGCTTTCTTAATTATGGATTTTATACCACATAACAATACCTATTAGTCTGCTCAATAATATTGCTTTGTACCTTTACCCTTCTCCTGTAACACTGCCATAAAAAGGAAGTATACTTGCATACACATTTTAAAATGATCCTTTGCATCACCTTCACATCACGGAAGGTCACTGGTGTAGATAACAGGAGGTTCAAGATGCCTTTTCATGGTCATGTCTTGTCCTTAGTTGAGTTCTATACCCTGGATCACTAGCTACAGCCATTTTGAAGCAATTTGTTGGGGGCGAGTTACTTTGCCCCTTATATTCTCTATGACAATCTATGGCTCTTCCATGCCCATTCAACCACCATATAATCTGCATAGAACCTATGGTCCCCATTGTAACGAGAGGGTGTGTTAAAAAGCTTTAGAAGTATTAATTAATCCTTAACAATTGCTTTCACTAGAGCCCCGTAAAAGTGTCAATCAGTCAGATCCTTTAAAGAATCAAAAGCAGAAACTGCAATCAACTGAAAACTTTTTTTCTTGTGTAAATAACATTGTGAAATTGACAAAAAAGATCAGAGAGCCAGAGCTGTCAATCAAGCAATTTAGCCCCTAGGGCACGGCTATTTAGCCCCTAGGGCACGGCTATTTAGCCCCTAGGGCACGGCTATTTAGCCCCTAGGGCACGGCTATTTAGCACCCAGATGGATATCTGGACTCTCAGCCAAGCTTCACTATGTATTCTTGGCTGAGAGCCGATGTGAATGGGCATGAAAGTGGGCCGGACCAGAAAATCCCACCCTAAGGTTCACGACACCTTTAAGACATTGTGACCCACATCTCTTCGAAAAGCTGGCTCAACTCCACTAAAATTCAGAAGGGCTGGAACATGCCTATCCCCACAATGGAGCTGGCCAGGCCTGGAAAGTCTGCATCCTTAAATGGCACTGTTGAAAATTGGAAACCATAGAATGGGGTCCCGAACACCATCTTCACTGCTCCAAGGAGTCTCCCTGACTCCCATCAAAACCCAGACCTTAGTCCTTAAAAGGAGATAAAATAGATCTGTCTGTTTCCTGCTCCCCCTCCTTGGAGTGTGGGTCTCTCCTGCATGCACAATGCTTCCCAGCTGAATGGAGCACGGTGCCACACAGTGGTTAACACTGCTGCCTCACAGCTCCAAGGACCCTGGTTCGATTCCTGGCTTGGGCAATTGTGTGGAGTTTGCAATGTTCTCCCCGTGTCTGCGTGGGTTTCCTTTTATACCATCCATGACAAGCCAAGCTCCTGCACCCACCCCTCCCCATTGCCCCTTATATTCTCCGTGACAATCTATGGCTCTTCCATGCCCATTCAATTACCATACATTTTGTATAGAACCAGTGGTCCCCATAGTAACAAGAGGGTGTGTTAAAAAGCTTTAGAAGTATTAATTAATCCCGGGTGCTGAGGTGGGCTGTTTAACAGGCCTGCCTCAGCACCCGGTTTCCTCCCACAGTCCAAAGATGTGCAGGTTAGGTTGATTGGCCATGCTAAATTATCCCTTAGTGTCAGGGTATCAGGGCAAATACATGGGGTTACAGGGATAAGTCCTGGGTGGGATTGTTGTTGGGCAGGCTCGATGGGCCGAATGGCCTCCTTCGGCACTGTAGAGATTCTAAGGATTCTGCCTTCCCATTCATGGAATCATTCTAGGATCCAAGAAATTCTAGAAGTTTAAAAACAATGCATCCACTACATCTGTAGACACCTATTTTTAAATTTCAGGAAGTAGGCCATCAGATTGAGTTTTATTCCCATTCATTTCTCCAGTACATTTTTTTCTTTTATTAAGTTCTTCAGGCTCATTAGACCCTTGGATCCCCACAGTTTCCATATGTTCTTTGTTTCTTCTACTGTGAAAACAGACGTAAAATATTTGTTTAATGTCTATGGCATTTCCTTATTCCTTGTTATAATTTCTCCTGTCTCTGGAAGAGATCCATGTTTACCCCTGTTAATCTCTTCCTTCTTTTAAATACTGGTAACATTTATTGCAATCAGTTTTTACATTTGCAAGCATGCTCTCAGAATTCTATCTCCTCTCTCTTTATACCCTCTGCTGATTTTTACACCCTCCTCATCCTCAGGTTCGCTACTGTTTTGACAACATTGTAAGCCTCTTTAATTTCTCCAGTTAAGGTTCAATTTTCCAATGAGTTTATGTTCCTCAAGGGGCATGTTCATTGACAATATTGAATTGTTACTGTTGTCTTGTATGCTATGGTGTTTCAAGTGCTCATCTAAATGCTTCCTAAATGTTGTGAGGGTTCCCGCCTTTCCCGCCTTTCAGGCAATGAGTTCCAGATTCCCACCACCCTCTGGATGAAAAGGTCTTTCCTCAAATCCCCTCTAAATCTTCTGCCAATTACCCTAAATCTATGCCCCCTGGTTACTGACCCCTGAACTAAGGCAAAACGTTTTCTACCCTGCCTATGTCCCTCATAATTTTGCACACCTCAATATGGTCCCCCTCTTAGCTTTCTCTGCTCTGAGGCCAACAACCCCCAACTTAACCAGCCTCTCTTCATAGCTGAAATGCTCCAGCCAAGGCATCATCCTGGTGAATCTCCTTTGCTCCCTTTCTAGTGCAACCACATTCTTCCTATCGCTTGGTGGCCAAAACTGCACACAGTGCTATAGCTGTGGCCTAACGAGCACTTTATCCAGCTCCATCATAATCTCCCTGTTCTTAGATTCTATGCCTCAGCTAATAAAGACAAGTATCCCATAATGCATTTTTAACCACCTTATCTACCTGTCCTGTTGCCTTCAGGGATCTTTGGACATGAACCCCAATGTCCCTCTGGTCCTCAGGACTCCCTAGTGTCTTACTATTCATTGTGCATTCCTTTGCCTTGTTAGTCCTCCCAAAATGCATCACCTCACCCTTTTCAGGGTTAAATTCTGTTTGCCGCTGTTCTGCCCATCTGACCAGCCTGTGGGTATCACCCTGTATTCTTTCTTCCTCACCATATACTGCACCACCATTTTGTGTGTCATCTGTGAACTTACTGCTCAAACCCCCCATATTCCCATCTATTTCATTAATGTACACTACAAACAGCAAGGGACCAAGCATCGATCCCTGCGGTACACCACTGGATACAGGCATCTCATCATTAGCCTGAAGATTGGAGAGTGGCAAATGTTGTGCCTTTGTTTAAAAAGGGCTGCAGGGAAAAGCCTGGGAACTACAGGCCAGTGAGCTTCACATCTGTGGTGGGTAAATTGTTGGAAGGTATTGTGAGAGACAGGATCTACAGGCATTTAGAGACGCAAGAACTGATTTGGGACAGTCAGCATGGCTTTGTGAGTGGAAAATCATGTCTCACAAATTTGATTGAGTTTTTTGAAGGGGTAACCAACAAGGTAGATGAGGGCAGTGCAGTTGATGTTGTCTACATGGACTTTAGCAAGGCCTTTGACAAGGTACAGCATGGTAGGTTGTTGCATAAGGTTAAATCTCACAGGATCCAGGGTGAGGTATCTAAATGGATACACAATTGGCTTCTTGACAGAAGTGGTTGTAGAGGGTTGTTTTTCAAACTGGAGGCCTGTGACCAGCAGTGTGCCTCAGGGATCAGTGCTGGGTCCACTGATATTTGTCATTTATATTAATGATTTGGATGAGAATATAGGAGGCATGGTTAGTAAGTTTGCAGATGACACTAAGATTAGAGGCATAGTGGACAGTGAAGAAAGTTATCTCCAATTGCAACAGGATCTTGATCAATTAGGCCAGTGGGCTGACGAATGGCAGATGGAGTTTAATTTAGACAAATGCGAGGTGATGCATTTTGGTAGATTGAATCAGGGCAGGACTTACTCAGTTAATGGTAGGGCTATGGGGAGAGTTACAGAACAAAGAGATCTTGGGCTACATATTCATAGCTCCTTGAAAGTGGAGTCACAGGTGGACAGAGTGGTGAAGAAGGCATTCGGCATGCTTGGTTTCATTGGTCAGAACTTTGAATACAGGAGTTGGGACGTCTTGTTGAAGTTGTACAAGACATTGGTAAGGCCACACTTGGAATACTGTGTACAGTTCTGGTCACCCTATTATAGAAAGGATATTATTAAACTAGAAAGAGTGCAGAAAAGATTTACTAGGATGCTACCGGGACTTGATGGATGGAGTTATAAGGAGAGGCTGGATACACTGGGATTTTTTCTCTGTAGCGTAGGAAGCTGAGGGGTGATCTTATAGAGGTCCATAAAATAATGAGGGGACAGATCAGCTAGATAGTCAATATCTTTTCCCAAAGATAGGGGAGTCTAAAACTAGAGGGCATAGGTTTAAGGTGAGAGGGGAGAGATACAGAAGTGTCCAGAGGGGCAGTTTTTTCACACAGAGGATGGTGAGTGTCTGCAACAAGCTGCCAGAGGTAGTAGTAGAGGCAGGTGCAATTTTGTCTTTTAAAAAGCATTTAGATAGTTATATGGGTACGATGGGTATAGAGGGATATGGGCCAAATGCGGGCAATGGGGATTAGCTTAGGGGTTTTAAAAAAGAAAGGGCAGCATGGACAAGTTGGGCCGAAGGGCCTGTTTCCATGCTGTAAACCTCTATGACTCTATTACCCTCTGCCTCCTGCTACTAAGCCAATTCTGGATCCAATTTGTCAAATTGTCCTGGATCCCATGGGCCCTTACCTTCTTGACAACCTCCCATGCGGGACCTTGTCAAAAGCCTTATTGTAAACTACATCAACTGCACTGCCCTCATCGACACATCTAGTCACCTCCTCAGAACATTCAATCAAATTAGTAAGACATGATCTGCCTTCGACAAAGCCACGTGACTATCCTTGATTAATCCTTGCCTTTCAGAGCAAAGACTAATTCTGTCCCTCAGAATTTTTCCAATAATTTCCCTATTACTGATGTTAGACTCACTGGCCTGTAATTAACAGGTTTTTCCCAACTTCCCTTTCTGAACAATGGTACCACATTAACCTTCCTCCAGGCCTCTGGCATCTCTCCTGTGTAAGAAGTTTAACAACACCAGGTTAAAGTCCAACAGGTTTATTTGGTAGCAAAAGCCACACAAGCTTTCGAGGCTCTGAGCCCCTTCTTCAGGTGAGTGGGAATTCTGTTCACAAACAGAACTTATAAGACACAGACTCAATTTACATGAATAATGGTTGGAATGCGAATACTTACAACTAATTGTTTTGTTTCTTAAAGACTGGATTAGTTGTAAGTATTCGCATTCCAACCATTATTCATGTAAATTGAGTCTGTGTCTTATAAGTTCTGTTTGTGAACAGAATTCCCACTCACCTGAAGAAGGGGCTCAGAGCCTCGAAAGCTTGTGTGGCTTTTGCTACCAAATAAACCTGTTGGACTTTAACCTGGTGTTGTTAAACTTCTTACTGTGTTTACCCCAGTCCAACGCCGGCATCTCCACATCATCTCTCCTGTGACCAGAGAGGATTTGAAAATTATCAGAGTTCCTGCAATCTCCTCTCTTGCCTCACACAGCAGCCTAGGATACACCTGTGGCCAAACGGGTGACCTAAGATGGCGATTTACAAAGCATGCTGGGACAGTTGGCCAAATACAGAAATGGACAGGCTGCAGCGTGAAATGAATATTGGACAGAGATAAACAGGTTGCAGCTCCAGACTACAGAATACACAGGAAATAGGCCATCCAGAAGACAATGGACAGTCTCTGGGCAAACATGCTTGTTTACCAGACAAAGGGGCACCATAACCCCTTATTTGGGAGGGAGGTATGTGACCCACGTGCCTCCAGCACCTACAGGTATGGTCGTTGGGTACACATCCAGAGATCAGTGTGGCAGCATCTGATTGGACTCTATCAATCAGGGTGATCAAACCCTGATCAATTGATTGGTGATAGCCAAAAGACCGCGGACAAAGGCCAATATCTGCCTGGATACTTGCCAGTCACGCAAAAGTTAAGTCAAGGTCTAGTATTGAACTTGAACTTCAGTATTCTGTAAGATAACTTCTATTGATTGTGTGGTTGATTAACATTAATTAATGTGTGTGAATAAATACTACTGTATTAACAAGAAGTTGACTCGCAGTTCTTTGTCCACCGTACAAGGGTTAAAACACACTGTGTGGCAGATACAACACACCTCATCTGGGCCTGGAGATTAATCCACTTTTAAAGACTGCTAAATACCACATCCTCCCTCTCAATGTTACTCTGTTCAATTATATCACAGTCCCCCTCCTTGCTTTCTATACCTACATCGTCCTTCTCCATAGTCAACACATATGCAAATGACTCAGTTAATACCTCACATACGTCTTTCGGCTCCACACACAGAGGTTGGCACTTTGGTCACGAATGGACCTCACTCTTTCACTGGTTACCCTCTTACCCTTAACATACTTATAAAACACCTTGGGAATTTCCTTCATCCCTTCTCTTCACTCTCTGAATTTCTTTAAGTACCCCACTGCACTTTCTATACATCTCTCGGACATCTGCTGTTTCAGTCCCCTGTATCTGCCATAGGCCTTCCTTTTTTTCCCCTTATCCAATCCTGTATTTCCCTTGACATCCAAGGTTCTCTGGACTTTTTGGTCCCACCCTTCATCTTTACAGGAATATGATGGCTTTGTACTCTATTTCCTTTTTGAATGACTTCCACTGCTCTAATGTGGATTTTCTTACAGTAGCTGCTCCCAGTCCACTTTGGCCAGATCCTGTCTTTTCCTAGACCTTCTCCCAATTCAGAGCATTTATTTCCAGTCCATCTTTGTCCTTTTCCATAACCACCTCAAATCTTAATGAGTTATGGTCACTATCACCGAAATGCTCCCCCACTGACACTTCCACAACCTGCCCTAACATTAGGTCAATCGCCCCTCTCTTGTAAGACGTTTTATGTGCTGGCTCAAAAAACTCTCCTGGAAGCATTTTAAGAATTTCATCCCCTCTAAGCCTTTCACACTTTGCCTATCCCAATTAATATTGGGGAAGTTGAAATCCCCTACCGTGATTACCCTATTGTTTTTACACTTCTCTGAGATTGACCTACACATCTACTCTTCTATCTCTCCCTGACTGGGACCTATAGTACACTCCCAGCAAAGTGTTTGCCCCCTGTAAGTTTTTAACTTCCACCCACATGGCATCATTTGAGGAGCTTGCTAAGATATCATCCCTCCTTATTGCAGTAATTGACTCCTTGATCAGTATTGCAACACCACTAAACATATCTTCCCTTGTCAGCATTCCGCAGAGACCGTTCCCTCCGGGATAACTTAGTCCACTCCTCCACTATGCCCAACACCTCTCCCGTCACTCATTGCACCTTCGCATGCAATCGCAGGAGGTGTAACACCTGCCCCTTTACCTCTTCCATGCTCATTCAAAACACTCATTCCAGGTTAAGCAGTGTTTCACTTGCACCTCTTTCAATTTGGTCTATTGCATTCGCTGCTCCCAATGTGGTCTCCTCTATATCGGAGAGACCAAGCCTAGACTGGGTGATCACTTTGCTGAGCACCTTCAGTCTGTGCGCAATCAGGACCCTGACCTTCCGGTTGCTTGCCATTTTAACACACGATCCTGCTCCCATGCCCACATGTCTGTCCTTGCCCTGTTGCAATGTTCCAGTGAAGCTCAACTGGAGGAACAGCATCTCATCTTCCGGCTAGGCACTTTACAGCCTTCCGGTCTCAACATCGAATTCAACAACTTCAGATGAATAGCTCCACCCCACCTCGACCCCTTGGTTTTCATTTTATTTATTTTTACTGTTCTCTGCCTTTTATTTCTTTATTGTCTTTGCTCATTTTTCTTCCTCCCCCACTCTTTCCCCTACTTGATCCTACCTTTCCTTACCTTTTCTCCCCTTTGCTTTCCCTTCCCCCCCCCCTTTTCTAATTTTACTTCTCTCCTACCCATTCCCTCCCCCCTTCCCCCCACATCTTCATCTGTCACAGTTTACCCTCTGATTTCAGCTTCTCTGCCGTTTGGCCATTATTCTCTCTATGGACTGCCATTAGCAGCCTTTCCTCTGGTTTCTGTGGCTATGACTCATCTTTCATTCCCTCCCCCTGCAGTATAAATATTTCCCACTTTCTACGTCTTTTAGATTTGACAAAGGGTTATCTGGACTCGAAACGTCAGCTCTTTTCTCTCCTTACAGATGCTGCCAGACCTGCTGAGACTTTCCAGCATTTTCTCTTTTGGTTACGACATCACCTCCTCTTTTACATCCCATCACGTCTCATGGAATCATAGACAGTGGAGAAGGAGGCCGTTCAGCCCATCGAGTCTGCACCAACAACAAACCCACCCAGACCTTATCCCTATAACCCCACTTATTTACCCTGCTAATCCCACTGGCACTAAGGGGCAATTTTAGCATGGCCAATCAACCTAACCTGCACATCTTTGGACTGTGGGAGGAAACCGGAGCACCCAAAGGAAACCCACGCAGACACGGGGCAAATGTGCAAACTCCACACAGACAGTCACCCGAGGCCGGAATTGAACCCGGGTCCCTGGCGCTGTGAGCCTCGCCTGAAGATTCTATACCCTGGGATATTGAGCTGCCAGTCCTTCCCCTCCCTCAACCATATCTCTGTGATCGCAATGATATCGTATTCCCTTGCGTTAATCAATGCCCTCAGTTCATCAGCCTTCCCGATAAGACTCATTGCATTAAAATAAATGCCATCCAGCCTTGTCATATTCCCTTCTGCTTTTACATGCTTGTCTCTGCTGTGCCTTCCTGACTGACTCAGTTTTTCTTCTGCTTAGCTGTGTATCACCCCCGCTATACCTTCATCCTGCCAAATTAGTTTCAAAACTACCCCCCCCCCCCCGAAACAGCACTAGCAAACCTTGATGGACCAAATGGCCTCTTTCTGCACTGTAGAGATTCTATGATTCTATGAACAGTTGGGCTGAAAATTTGATATAACAGCAATGTTCCACAAACAACAACGGCCAGATCTTCTGTCTGAATCTTATTAGTTGGGGGATAAATGTTAGAATATAAGAATAGGAGCAGGAGTGGGCTGTTCAGCCCTTTGAACCCGTTCTGCCGTTCAATGAGATCACCTGCACCTGTGACCGCGCAGAACTCACCAATCAAATCTTAGAATCATAGAATCTCTACAGTACAGGAAGAAGTCATCTGGCCCATCGAGTCTGCACCAACTCTCTGAAAACGCATCCCATCCAGGCCTTCCCTTCCGTCCTATCCCTGTAAACCAGTGCATTTACCATGGCAAATCCACCTGACCTGCACATTTTTGGACTGTGGGAGGAAACTGGAGCACCCGGAGGAAACCCACGCTGGCACAAGGAGAACGTGCAAACTCCACACAGAAATGACCCAAGCCAGGAATCGAACCTGGGCCCCTGGCGCTGTGGGGTAGCAATGCTACTAATGTGCCATCATGCCATTTCATCAGATATGATCAAAGTGAATGGTGGAGCAGACTCGAAGAGCCAAAAGGCCTCCTCCTGCTCCTATCTTCTATATTTCTAAGCCACCCCAATACTACAGACACAGTGAAGTTTGGAACCCATCATTTTCTGATTCAGAACCAAGAGTATCACTGAGCCAAGGCCAACATCAAGTTAAATGTTTTGAATTGATATAGGCCAGAGATCATCGGAATCCTAACCTACAATCCTAACCTAAAAATCAATAAAATCACAACTGTAAAGCTCAGATCACAGCTGACAGTTTGGAAGCCTTACTTGAAGTCGTACAAGGATGGCTGTTGCTGTAAAGGTGGAAATTTTGAAACTCCAGTATGAATGGTGAGGTACAGAGTGATCTTTGACAAATCTTACTCTCTCAAAACAGTCCGGAATATTTTCCATTCTGTAATCCCGGATACACATTACCTGATAGTTTTCCACACGTTGAAGCCATCCAGTGGTTTGGTGCCATTGGTTGATCCTTTGGCCAAAGACACTAAAGTAGGGAGCCAGTCAGAGATGTGAATGAGCTCCCGGTTAATTCTGCCCTTCTGCTTCAGCAGGGGGCTCGTGACAAAAGCCACCCCACGGACACCTCCTTCCCACAGCGTCCACTTCCTTCCGCGCAGGGGCCAGTTATTGCCACCTCCCAAGGTCTGACCTCCATTGTCTGAAAAGGGAACAGAAAAAAATAGAAACATACATAGAAACATAGAAAACACAGCACAAAACAGGCCCTTCAGCCCCACAAGTTGTGCCAAACATATCCCTACCTTTTAGGCCTACCTATAACCCTCCATCCTATTAAGTCCCATGAACTCATCCAGGAGTCTCTTAAAAGACCCTATTGAGTTTGCCTCCACCACCACTGACGGCAGCCGATTCCACTCGCCCACCACCCTCTGTGAAAAATTTCCCCCTAACATTTCCCCTCTACCTACCCCCCAGCACCTTAAACCTGTGTCCTCTCGTAGCAGCCATTTCCACACTGGGAAAAAGCCTCTGAGAGTCCACCCGATCTATGCCTCTCAACATCTTATATACCTCTATTAGGTCTCCTCTCATCCTACGTCTCTCCAAGGAGAAAAGACCGAGCTCCCTCAGCCTATCCTCATAAGGCATGCCACTCAATCCAGGCAACATCCTTGTAAATCTCCTCTGCACCCTTTCAATCTTTTCCACATCCTTCCTGTAATGAGGCGACCAGAACTGAGCAAGTACTCCAAGTGGGGTCTGACGAGGGTCTTATATAGCTACATCATTATCTCCGGACTCCTACACTCAATCCCTCGATTGATGAAGGTCAGCACACCATACGCCGCCTTAACCACCTCCTCCACCTGCGGGCCGATTTTAGAGTCCTATGGACCTGGACCCCAAGGTCCTTCTGATCCTCTACAGTACTAAGAGTCTTTCCCTTTATATTGTATTCCTTCATCCCATTTGACCTGCCAAAATGGACCACTATGCATTTATCTGGGTTGAAGTCCATCTGCCACTTCTCCGCCAGTCTTGCATCCTATCTATGTCCCTCTGTAACTTCTGACATCCCTCCAGACTATCCACAACCCCACCAACCTTCGTGTCGTCGGCAAACTTACCAACCCATCCCTCCACTTCCTCATCCAGGTCATTTATGAAAATGACAAACAGCAAGGGTCCCAGAACAGATCCCTGGGGCACTCCACTGGTGACCGACCTCCATTTAGAAAAAGACCCATCTATACCCACTCTCTGCCTCCTTTGGGCAAGCCAGTTCTGGATCCACCGGGCAGCAGCCCCTTGGATCCCATGCCCTCTCACTTTTTCTAGAAGCCTTGCATGGGGGACCTTATCGAACGCCTTGCTAAAATCCATTAAAATACATTGAAGTCCTGGCGATGTCCTCTGCAAATTAAGCTTTTCCCTTTGTAAACATTGTATTATGCAAAACCACAATAGCACAGAATTAAATAAGAAAACATATAGGAAAGAAAGAGAAGGACTTGTCTAAATGTTTATTCTAAATTCAAAGTTATTTAATTCAACTGCTGCTGATTCAAAGGTTTGCTGCGCTCAATTTCCATTCTCTTGTTATTTACATTGTTGAATTATCGGATAATTCAAATAATTTAACACACTGCAAGTCTGCCTCTAATGCCTTACACATTCTTGGCATATCCCAAACCACTCTGCATGCAATGACTGCTTTTCAAGTGTTGTCACTGTTGTGTAGGCAAGTGCCATATCCACTTGGCAACCAGTCAGATCCCACAAAAAGCAAATGGAAGGATTGACCAAGTAATCTGTTTCTTGGTGGTGTTGGCTGGGAGAAGAATGTTGTCCATCACAATGGAGGAACTTCCTGCTCCTCTTAAGCGCCTTGCATTTTTAATGTCCACCTGAAACGGTAACACAGTGGTTAGCACTGCTGCCTCACAGAAGCAGGGACCCGGGTTTGATTCCTGGCTTGGGTCATTGTCTGTGTGGAGTCTGCATATTCTCCCCGTATCTGTGTGGGTTTCCTCCGGGTGGTCCGGTTTCCTCCCACAGTCCGAAAGGTGTGCTGGTTAGGTGCATTGGCCATGCTAAATTCTCCCTCAGTGTACCCGAACTGGGGATTTTCACAGTAACTTCATTGTAGTGTTAATGTAAGCTTAATTGCAACACTGGAATAAACTTTAAAGACAGGGTCAGAGTTTAACATCACATCTGAACGCTCACCACTACCTCTCTGCATCCTTCCATTTCCTGTGTCCTCCGGTTGCTTATTCAGCATCCAGTCTTGAATAAGTCACAATTCCCTCTATTTCAACACTGGGGGTCCAAAGACATTACACTTTGCCTCAGCTGCAAACTCTGTTCCCTTGTCACAGACTCCATTTCCCTCACTTGCTGCTGTTAGGCTAATGCAGCCTTACCCTGGATTTGACCCAATCGGTTCACTCTACCTTTTGGCCTTCAGGCACCTAGGCCCTAAACTCTGGAATGCCCTTTTTAAACCTCAGTGTCTCTCGTGCCTCCTTCTCTTCTTTATGACCCTCCCTAAAACATAACCTCTTTAATTAATTCAAATTTGCGGGATGGGCAATAAATGCTGGCCCAGCCAGTGGCCCTCCTCCTGTAAATGAATAAAATAATAAATGTAAAGTTAAGTCAGGGTGAATTGCAAAGCGCTATTTTCCTATCCATGAGCCTAAATCTCGTCTATGTGCTTTTCCAACCAACTGCAAAAAGAGGCATGGGCTTCTTCTGCCTTCAAACTAATGTATACATCCATGCTGATACATCCTGCAGTAACAGTCAGTGGATAGCAGTCAGAAGTGTGCACCCCGATTGCTTTTGCCCTCTTTGGTAGCTTGGGACAGAGCCTAATTACAATACATCTACTGTTGTTAGGGTCGAATTTAACTGACTCTGGACAGAAGAGCAATCAAGTGTGGAATCCTCTGCCCCATAGCTAAAAACCACACTACACATATCCATTGAGCAGTAGCACTTCCTTTTTGTAACTGTGCTAAGCTCTCTCACTAGACTGCAGACTTCTATTACAGGCCACTGTTAACCATCAGGGGAGGCAGTGGTCTAGTGGCATTATCACTGGACTATTAATCCAGAAACTCAGCTAACATTCTGGGGACCCGGGTTCGAATCCCGCCATGGCAGCTGGTGGAATTTTAATTCAATTTTTAAAAAAATCTGGAATTAAGCATCTACTGATGACCATGCAGAGCCACAGCAATGTGGTTATAGAACATAGAACAGTACAGCACAGAACAGGCCCTTCGGCCCACGATGTTGTGCCGAGCTTTATCTGAAACCAAGATCAAGCTATCCCACTCCCTATCATCCTGGTGTGCTCCATGTGCCTATCCAATAACCGCTTAAATGTTCCTAAAGTGTCTGACTCCACTATCACTGCAGGCAGTCCATTCCACACCCCAACCACTCTCTGCGTAAAGAACCTACCTCTGATATCCTTCCTGTATCTCCCACCACGAACCCTATAGTTATGCCCCCTTGTAGTAGTTCCATCCACCCGAGGAAATAGTCTTTGAACGTTCACTCTATCTATCCCCTTCATCATTTTATAAACCTCTATTAAGTCTCCCCTCAGCCTCCTCCGCTCCAGAGAGAACAGCCCTAGCTCCCTCAACCTTTCCTCATAAGACCTACCCTCCAACTCTCAACTGTCTTTTGAAATGGCCTTGCAAGCCACTCAGTTCAAGGACAACTAGGGATGGGCAATAAATGCTGGCCAGCCAGCGATGCCCATGTACCACGAATGAATAAAAAAATCAGTTTGCCACGCGAGTGTTAAAGCTGGTGTGAGTGAGCACATTAACAGTATGTTACTGTCAAAGCATCGAGGATGCAACTCGCAAATGCAGTATATCTTCACCTGTAATAGATTACTTATTGCTTTCTTACTCGCTGGTCACAGTGCACATGGGTGAAAGTGGTTAGCTGACTTCAAGATGCAGAAAGGGTAATTATGGTCTGGTATGCCACATGCATTAATGTGTGACCAGAGTTCATTCCTGTCGAGCACAAAGTATTTAACATGTTAATATTCACTGAGCGCGGGGCTTCGCTGTTATTTCTTCCAAAATGACAGTCACACATAGCTGACTGGAGAAAGTGGACGTTCTGTGGCCGCAGATCGATTTAAATATTGAGAAAGGATTAATGGGTTTAGTCGTTTCATTCAATTCAAACTCTTGATTAAAATGATCCCCTTGGGATGTCAAACGATTTTGTTTGCATTGGCAGCTGAGTCAGACAATTATGTGGTTTTAATGTCCTTTATTCCAGCATTTCTCCTGAAGAATTTTTGCTACATCTATGCTTAGTTGCGGGAGGAGGGGTTTGGAGCCAGTTAGCGGACGAACTATTCAGAGACTCCAAGACAACATTTTGCTATGTATGAGAGAGAGCATGGTTTAAGGCTATGGGGTGGCACAGTGGTTGGCACTGCTGCCTCACAGTGCCAGGGACCCAGGTTCGATTCCCGGCTTGGGTCACTGTCTGTGTGGAGTTTGCACTTTCTCCCCGTGTCTGCGTGGGTTTCCTTCGGGTGCTCTGGTTTCCTCCCACAGTCAGAAAGACGTGCTGGTTAGGTGCATTGACCCAAACAGGCGCTGGAGTGTGGCGACCAGGGGAATTTCACAGTAACTTCATTGCAGTGTTAATGTAAGCCTTGCTTGTGACTAATAAATAAACTTTACATTTACTTTATTTTGTTTCAGGGTATAGCACAGGCACAGCACCTTTGCCGTTTTTGACAGGAAGAGAATTATTAGGTTTGTAATTACTACAAATATACTCTTTATTCCAAATATTGTTTTGTCCACGTTCAATGAATTTGTTTACCATCTGATAAAAGTTCACATTCTGCTGCTTACCAAAGATGAAAAGATCTTGCAGTGTCACAATACATTCTGTTTATTCTCAGATGCTCGAGTATTGTTTACTTATCTGGGCACTGGGCAGATAAAGATGCACTGGCTCAGTGATGACGTGATCCACTGACACTCAACCCAAGGAGAATATCCAGCATAGAAACCTAAAAGAAAACTGCAGTTGCTCCATTCCTTTCCCCCACCCACCCAAGTGTCAGGAGACACAGTGCTCTTCCATTAAAAGACTGACAGATTATGGCATCAGATGATCAGGAGACAAGTCCTCCATAAATCAGTAAAGGGTGAGATATCAGTCAAATTTGAGAGGAGATCCCAGTTAGAAGTACTTCTGGGCTCATGGATTCTGAGAATCATAGAATCCCTACAGTGCAGAGAGAGGCCATCCAGCTCATCGAGTCTGCACTGACTCTCTGGAAGAGCATCTCACCCAGCCCCTCGCCTCCACCCTAACACCATAAACCCGTGCATTTAGCATGGTCGATCCCCCTAACCTACACAACCTTGGACATTAAAGGGGCAATTTAGCATGGCCAATCCACCTAACCTGTGCATCCTTCGGACAGTGGGAGGAAACCGGAGCACCTGGAGGAAACCTACACAAACACGGGAGAATGTGCAAACCCCATACTGACAGTCACCCAAGGATGGAATCGAACCCGGGTCTCTGGAACTGTGAAGCAGCAGCGCTAACTACTGTGGAGCCATTTGTCATCTTGATATAGAAAGAAGTTTCATCCCTATGCTGAAATATTAGGGGTGGCAATGCTGTGGGGGGGAGACACCCCCTTACCCCCCCAACCTCCTGGAGGGGCCTTCAACGTCTCCCTTCACTTCAAGCAGGGTCAGGCCACCTGCCCCCCATTAGTGGGAAGCCATTGTAAACCCCGCTGGAGTAAACCTTTCCTGGCATGAGGGGCGGGGGGCCGAGAGACTTCAGTCCCAGGCCCGCGAATCATATTCAAAATTTTAATATTTTGATTTTAATATTTAAATCAGCTACGCACAGATTTCCAGTGCGAACAACGCCGGAAATCTTTGCTCTGGAGACGCGCGGAGGCCATGGCGCCCAGCGGGGAGCTAAACAGTCTTTGCTGATGTCTCCCAGGAGAATTGCCCTCTCAGAGTGTGATAAGATACCGATTACACAGCTGATGAAAGGATATTTCTAGGCTGCAATAAATTACAAGATCACAAATTGTCCAATGCATGTGTGCTATACTTAAAACAACAACTTGCATTTATATGTCACCTTTAACAGAATAAAATGTTTCAAGGTGTTTCATGGAAGTGTTATCAAACAAAGTTCAACACCGAACTACATAAGAAGATATTAATGTGGTGGCCAAAAACTTGGTCAAAGAGGTAGGTTTTAAGGAGTTTCTGAAAGGAGAGAGAGAGGGAGGACGAGAGGTTTAGGAAGGAAATTCTAGAGTTTAAGGCCTAAGCAACAGCCTGGAGGCATGGTCACCAACAGCAGAGTAAAATTGGAGATGTGAGAATGAGATAAGATGAGATGAGATGAGATGAGAACAGTCAAAGTCTAGAGCTCACAAAGGCATATTAAAACATGTTATCAAAAAAAAAGGAAATGCTTTGTATCGTGCTTTCATAGCAGTGGAAAAATAATGTTATAATTGAAGCAATATGAGTGAGTACAGCGGGCCTGGCTGCCTGGTGACTTTGGATTCTTGTTGAAGAAAGAGTAAAAGATATTACCATTCTCTCACCGCGCAATGTCTTTGTACACAGCCACCGTCTCTCTGTTGGAAATGGTCGCAGACAGTGTTGTGCAAAGAGCTTGATTGAGAACAGTGCTGCTTTTGTGGAAGCAGCATTACAATCCGTAATTATATAAAAACCATGCAGAAACTCCCAGCCCTGTGTTTTACCAGGGCTTGCCAGTGAAATGCAGCATAAAGGAGCTCGAATCACTGGGCCACAACACATAGCAAGGGGCCAGTTTAATACCATAAAATGATTAAGGTATTGGCTGAAAATACTTTTGTTTGTACACTGTACAACGAATGTGAAAAGATCTTTTTGTGACACTGGGAACCGTTATCTGAACAGTTCCACAGCTCAGCAATGGGAAACACAGCAGAACACCACTTCATTCCACCAGATGTCACAAATTGACTCAGTAAATACTTCTTTGCCGAACATTTTCATAGTATGCTCAGGACATCTAGTGACAAGCAATGCATATTGCACCAAAAATTACTAAAGGTCAATTGTTGTTCTAGAATCATAGAATCCCTACAGTACAGAAGGAGGCCATTTGGCCCATCGAGACTGTATCGACCACAATCCCACCCAGGCCCTACTCCCGTAACCTTCATTTACCCTGCTAATCCCCCTGACATTAAGGAGCAATTTAGCACGGCCAATCAACCTAACCCACACATCTTTGGACTGTGGGAAGAAACTGGAGCACCCGGAGGAAACCCACGCAGACACAAAGAGAATGTGCAAACTCCACACGACAGTGACCTGAGGGTGGAATTGAACCTGAGTCCCTGGCGCTGAGAGGCAGCTGTGCTAACCACTGTGCCACCGTGCCGCCCTAATGTTAAAAGAACAGTTTATATTTACATAGCAACTTTAACATAATAAAATGTCCCAGGGCACTTCATTGGTACGTTATAAAACAGAACAAGGAGATATTAGGTAAGATAATCAGGAGAGATAGGTTTGAAGGAATGCCTTCAAATGGTGGGAAGTATTTTCCTCCATGTCCAAGGTATTGATGACCAAATGTTAAAAGATGGAATATCTTGTGATCTATTAAACAATGCAAATATGCTCAATTTTTAGTTTAGCTGCACACGTGTCTATTTTGAGAGTACTTTTAACCTAATGCTCAATTTCTGTGCTGATTTACAGGAAGGGATGAATCATCAGCAGGTATTTTCGGGATATTGTTTGAACTAATTTCCCAGGACAAAGTTCAAAGCAAGCAGGCGAGCGACACGAAGAAAAATGATTTTGATTCGTTTTTGCAGGCTCAAAACACTTCTCATTGGTTCGTCAGCCCACGTCTAGACAGTCCTTCTCAATTCAGGTGCGCGGCAAACACTCCTTCTTACAGCTGTCGAGAAACCCAGTCATCATCATCATTCATGCTTTAAGTCCGTGATTAAACATCAACAGATTCTTCCACAATGATTAACGCAAGCGAGAGATCAATTCTTAAATTAAAATCATTGTGTAGGAATAGAGTGACCTGGACAAAGATGACCAGATACAAGGTGACCTTGCAATTCAGTATAATCAGGACCTTTACATGGGCACAGGGGGTTACCTGCATTGAATGCTTAAAAACCTGTGGGTTTTTATTGCCATGATATTTTACATCCACGCTTTTTACACCTCGAGCACACCAGTGATAAGATCAAGCATGCTGGCTGTACTCTACCAGGTCAGAAGCAAACAGAAACAATAAATGAGAGGCAGTTTATCAGCAGCAAATGGCACTCTAAGCTGCTGAGAGTTAACTCTATGGGAACGGCAGCTGCTCATAGTAACTTAACATTAAATCATAATGACTTCTTGTGTCTCAGTGATAAATGGAATTTGTGGTGTGCCGCTGACTGGTCCGTAGGAATGAGGGGCAGGGGGGGAGCCGAAGAGAAAAAAAAAATCACTCAATTAACCTATAGCTGTGCTTACCTAGTCGTAAGGATGCTATAGTTGACCTCGCTTGGGCGGCACGGTGGCACAGTGGTTAGCACTGCTGCCTCACAGTACCAGGGAGCTGGGTTCGATTCCCAGCTTGGGTCACTGTCTGTGCGGAGTCTGCATGTTCTCCCCGTGTCTGCGTGGGTTTCCTCCGGGTGCTCCAATATCCTCCCACAGTCTGAGTGACATGCTGGTTAGGCGCATTGGCCATTCTAAATTCTCCCTCAGTTACCCAAATAGGCGCTGGAGTGTGACGACTAGGGGATTTTCACAGTAACTTCATGGCAGTGTTAATGTAAGCCTACTTGTGACACTAATAAATCAATTTTTTAAAAAACTTAATGGAACAAAAAAAGCTCCTAATTATTCATCAACCCCTTGTTGTGTACACGCCCATTACAAATTTCAAATTCAGAATAAATATTCTCTTGGGTCCAGTGTAACCAAATCAGTCCCGTAAGCATCTCTATAATCAGGAATCCACTCTTACAGCTCCAGTTACACCATCGCAGGATCCAGGGATTGTTACATTAAGGCTCCCTTGATAGAATGGATTCTTCACTTATGCTTCACATGTGCACTACCCTATCTTTCAGAAGACAAATTGACGAGCACTCTGACAAGAGGCCGGAGTTGCAAGAAAAGCCAGTTAATTGTGGACATGGAATCACGGAATGGTTACAGTACATTAGGGGAAGGCATTAGGGGGAGACAGTGGCACAGTGCTATTGTTGCTGAACTAGTAATCCAGAGGCCCAGGGCCATGCTCCGAGGACCCGGGTTCGAATCCCACCATGGCAGATGGTGAAATTTGAATTCAATAAAAGAAATCTCGATTTAAAAGTCTAACGATGACCATGAATCATTTGTTGTAAAAACCCATCTTGTTCACTAATGTCCTTTTGCGAAGCAAATTTGCCATCCTTACCCGTGTGACTCCAGATCCACAGCAATACCCAATGCCCTCAGGAATGGGCAATAAATGCTGGCCCAGCCAGCAATGCCCAAGTCCCATGATAAAAATAGTACAGGAGGAGGCCATTATCATGCATATGCTGGCTCTCTGCAAGAGCAAGTGAAACTCACCGAGTGCCTCTCCCCAGTGTTTCTCCCGTAACACTGTAAATTTTCTTCTCTTCAGAATATCACCCAATTCTCTTTTGAAAGTCAGGATTCAATCTGCCTCCACCACACTCTCAGGCAGTGCATTCCCGATTCAAACCACTTGCTGTGTCAAAATGTTTTTCCTCATGTCACTAATGCTTCTTTTATCAATCACCTCAAATCAATGCCCTCTGGTTCTTGATCCTTCCCCCAACCGGAACAACATCTCCCTGTCCAGATGCCACATGATTTAGAACACCTCTATCAAATCATCCCTTAAATTTTCGCATCTCCAATCTATCGACATAACTGAGGTTTTTCATCCCCGGAATCATTCTGGTGAATCAGTTCTGCACTCTCTCGAATGCCATTACATCTTTCCTGATGTGTGGTTTCCAGAACTGGACACAATATTCCAACTGAGACCAAACCAGTGGTTATTATAATTTCCTTGCTTTTATACTCTATGCCTCTACTTGTAAAACCCAGGATCCCATATGTTTTATTAACCACTTGCTCAACCTGCCCAGCCATCTTGAATGATTTCTGCACACATACACCCAGGTCTGCATTCCCTTTAGAATTGTACAGTTTATTTTTTATTTTGCCTACCCATATATTTCCTACCAAGATGAATCACTTCACACTCCTCTGCATTGAATTTCATCTGCTACTTGTCCACCCATTCCTTGCCATGACTGGGGTTTTCCAGCCCCGTCATGGCAAGGCCCCACCGCAGGAGGTTAAGCAGCCCAGCCTTGGCGGGACTGGACAATCCTGGTGTCAGCTTTTAAGATATATTGTTTACAGACTAACAAATGGGGACAAAAACATTACCTCTGCCCAGCTTCAGTGGAGGAGGTGAAAATGGTGTCGTGGGTTAAAAAAGGCCTTTTTAAAAAAAAAACAAATAAGCATTGGAATTCATTTCTGGAGGCATAGAATTGAGCAGCAGACGAAAGGATGTGAAACCTGTCTGGGGAACCTTGTACAGAACCTTGGTAAGACCACACAGGAAGTGCTGTGAAAAGTTACGCTCTCTGCATTGTGGAATAGATTATAGAAGCTCTGGAGGAGTAGCAAAGAAACTGAACTTGGGTGATACCACAAATGAAAGGTTTTACCGATTAGAAAAGCTAAACAGGTTGGGGCTCGTTTCTCCAGAAATGGCAAGACTGAGGAATAACCTGAAAGAGTTCTTTACAAGATGTTTTTGCTAAGGTAGATGGAGGGCAGATGGTTTCAAAGAGGAGGACAAAGCAAGGAGCCTTAAATATCAGATAGTCACTAATAGTTTAAAGTTTAATGTTTATTTATTAGTGTCTTAAAATAGGCTTACATTAACACTGCAATGAAGCTACTGTGAAAATCCCCTAGTCGCCACACCACGGTGCCTGTTCGGGTACACTGAGGGAGAACTTAGCATGGCCGTTGCACCTAACAAGCATGTCTTTCAGACTGTGGGAGGAAACCGGAGCACCCGGGGGAAACACATGCAGACACGGGGAGAACGTGCAGACTCTGTACAGGTAGTGACCCAAGCTAGAATCGAACCTGGCGCTGTGAGACAGCAGTGCTAACCACTGTGTCACCGTGCCGCCCCGATAATTCCAATAGGGAAATTAGGAAAATCTTCTTTACCCAGTGTGGATGGAATGTGGAACATTCTACCACAAGGAGGTGAGGCGATTAGCATTAAAGCATTTAAAAGGGAAGTTAGATAAACACATAATAGAAAATGGATTGTTAAAATACTTCGATGGGGCTCAATGAAGAATAGTGGGAGCAGGCTTGTGGGGCGCATAGACACCAGCGTGGGGCTGTTGGACTGAATGGCCTGTTCCTATGCTACACATTCTCCCATCCATTGACTCTGTCTACACTTCCTGCTGCCTCGGCAAAGCAGCCAGCATAATTAAGGACCCCACGCACCCCGGATATTCTCTCTTCCACCTTTGGGAAAAAGATACAAAAGTCTTGAGGTCACATACCAACCGACTCAGGAACAGCTTCTTCCCTGCTGCCATCAGACTTTTGAATGGACTTACCTTGCATTAAGTTGATCTTTCTCTACACCCTAGCTATGACTGTAACACTACATTCTGCACTCTCTCGTTTCCTTCTCTACGAACGGTCTGTTTTGTATCGCGCAAGAAACAATACTTTTCACTGTATGTTAATACATGTGACAATAATAAATCAAATCAAAAAAGCTTCACACATATTATCTAATTATCATCTGCTTTGAAGCGTACTTCATGGTAGCATAAAACAAAGCCCTGAAAAGGGGAAGGTGAATGGATAGAACTATTTTCGATAGAACGTGGGGAATGTTTGAAACGGACTAGCCAGGGAGGGAAATAATGGGGCTGATATCAACAACCTTCAAAAGGGAGCTGGACAAATACATGGAGAGAAAATATCCTCTAAATACAGCAGCTTTAAACAACATTTGATGCCAAACCACGTAAGGAGATGTTTAGATATTCAAACACTTGGTCAAAGCAGTAGGGTTTAAAACCACATCTTTGAGGAAGAAAGAGCCAGTTATGAAGAGAATTCCAGAGCTTAGGGCCCAAGCAGCTGAAGGCATGGTTGCCAATAGTGCAGCAATCAATGGATACATAAGAAGCAAATTTATCTCAAAGGACGGCACGGTGGCGCAGTAGTTAGCACTGCCGCCTCACAGCGCCAGGGACCCGGATTCAATTCTCGGCTTGGGTCACTGTCTGTGTGGAGTTTGCACATTCTCCCCGTGTCCGTGGGGGTTTCCTCCGGGTGCTCTGGTTTCCTCCCACAGTCCGAAAGATGTGTGGGTTAGGTGGATTGGCCATGTTAAATTGCCCCTTAGCGTCAGGGGAACTAGCAGGGTAAATGCATGGGGTTACGGGGATGGAGCTTGGGTGGGTTTTTTGCGGTCTGTGCAGACTCTGTGGGCATTATGGCCCCTTCTGCACTGTAGGATTCTATGACGACTCTATGACTGTCGGGCTGAAGGAGATTACAGACTTCAGAGGTACATCAAAAGTTTGGTGCCATCGTAATAGATTCCGGGAATCAATAGTTAAAGCAATTGTGAACAGTTGGTACAAGATAAAGAAATGCTGAAAGGGGAGTTGTAAAACCTGGATTCTGGGTTCTTTTTAAAAAAAGTTGAGAAGAAGCTTTGTTTGAAAAAGTAATTTGGAAAGCCTGGACTGGATTCGGAATGCAAACCATTGATGGAAAGCATGGTTATGAAAGACGATTTTAAAGTGTTAGCTAATTTGTTTTGGAAGTGGAGTTTGGAAACTCTCACATGATCCTGGGATGGCGTGGGGGGGGGGGGGGGTGGATTTTGAGGAGAAAACCACAGACATTCACTTGGGTTCAGAGTGGAGAGAGTGTAATTGATCACAGCCAGACTGTGTGTTTAAAGTGTCATTGCGTTACTGAGATCATTGTAGCTTAACATATACTCTGTAACCCGCATGAACGTTAAAAATCTGTGTATATTTGTTAAGCTAAGGGAGGAGTAAAGGATTATTAAATAATTATCAAACTCTTCGTGTTTAATTTTTTTCCCCTTGTTGTTAAAATTAATTAGCAGTCCTGTAACTTTGTTCCCCACGTTTTCCAAAACAAAAGTAAAAGTTACAGTCTTTTGAGCCAGGGTTCCATTCTGGGATCTTCCTGTCCAGTTATAACATCAACTGGGATCGTAACAATGATCGTCCAAAGATGTGCGGGTTAGGTTGATTGGCCAGGTTAAAAATTGCCCCTTAGAGTCCTGTGATGCGTAGGTTAGTGGGATTAGCGGGTAAATATGTGGGGCTAGGGCCTGGGTGGGATTGTGGTCAGTGCAGACTCGATGGGCCGAACGGCCTCCTTCTGCACTGTAGGGTTTCTATGGTTTCTAATGCTCCAGATGCTGGTGTGTACTTTGCAATCTTCTGGTCTTGATATCAACTTTAACCACTTCAGACCTTAACCATAGCTCTCATCTTTTCTGATTAAATATGCACTGAAGGTTGGGTGTAGCAGTGTTTCTGCGGATGGATTCCCCTGTCGGTACGATGCCAACAGCATTCGGACCCCTGGTGTTGACATGTTTTTTTCTTCAAATCAGACTTATTGCTCCACCTTGCCAGTTTTCCGTGTAGCCTTCTCCGGTTATCTACTCTGCCTTCACTTCCAGACATTCCCTGGGTTTATATACAAGCTGATTATTTCTGCGATTGTGCTGCATTATGCAATTTATAACCACGGTTATTTAACCGACTCCGATTTGCCCCTTCCAAGTGATTTCTTTTTTTTTTTGCTCAGTGTGGTCTTCCCTCTCCTCTCGAGTGCTCGGTTCCTGTCCAGTTGGCCACCTTGCAGTTATGACAAAACCATTATCCCCCAAACCCTATCTCCGTTGCTCTCTCGTCAAAGATGCTGCCTGCCTGGCTCATCAAGAGTTTCCGTATTTCGGGGAGCAAAACAAAATCTCGATTGAGAGAGAGATAAATGTTTTGAATAAATGAAGCAACCACAGGTAACAGTGACTATTTAAAGCTGGAAACATTCAGCAGGTTGGGCAACATCTTTGGCAAGCGGAATAGAGAGAAAACAGTTAAATATAGTCAGATGACAAAGAGGGAGAATTTATGTACTCAAGGCTTGAGCTCGCATGGGCCTTTTCAGACTTGGGATCTTGCCACAATTTGCAGCTGTCCGTGTCAATCCCTGGCTTTACGTTGGTTCAGCAACTGTTCAGTTCAAAAAAAAGTGAAAGCCACCACTGTGTTCTGTTGGCTTTTGCCTTTATCCTTTCTTGCTCTTAGTGTCTGAAATTCACTGTTGAGTGGTATGAACAAAGAACAATGCAGCACGCAAACAGGCCCTGTGCCAAAATGTGGTTCCTATCCTTCTATTCACCTCCCGTTCAAGTGTCTATCAAGATACACCTTGAATTTTGCTAACGTGCCTGCTTCCACCACCTCCAGGCACCCACCACCACCCTCTGTGTGAAAAGTTTTCCCCACACATCTCCCCTAAACCTACCATCTCTCACCTTAAACCTGTGCTCTCTTGTAGTCGACCTTTTCAGCCAGGAAAAAAGCCTCTGACTATCCACCCTATACATGCCGCTCATAATTTTGTAGACTTCTATCAGTCGCCCCTCCGCCTTTCCAGTGAAAACAATCCAAATTTATCCAACCTTTCCTCATACCTAAAACCCTCCAGACCAGGCAACATCCTGGTAATCCTTCTTTGAACATAGAACATAGAACCGTACAGCACAGTACAGGCCCTTCGGCCCTCGATGTTGAGCCGAGCTTTGTCCGAAACCAAGATCAAGCTATCCCACTCCCTATCATTCTGGTGTGCTCCATGTGCCTATCCAATAACCGCTTAAATGTTCCTAAAATGTCCGACTCCACTATCACAGCAGGCAGTCCATTCCACACCCCAACTATTCTCTGAGTAAAGAACCTACCTCAGACATCCCTCCTATATCTCCCACCATGAACCTTATCGTTATGCCCCCTAGTAACAGCACCCTCTCCAAAGCATCCACATCCTTCTGGTGGTGTGGCGACCAGAACTGCATGCAATACTCCAAATGCGACCAAACTAAAAAGTTTTATGCAGCTGTAATATAACTTGCCAACTTTGATACCTGATGCCCCCCGGCAATGAAGGCAAGCAAGCTGTATGCTTTATCCACCCGTGTTGCCATTTTCAGGGATCTGTGGACCTGTATGCCCTATGATAATAGGAAAGTATATTGATGTTGGTAAAGGTAAGCTGAGTGGGACAGGAAGGGACAGGGAGTTTAATGGGAATTGTCCATGCAGGCAACAGAAGTAAAAATGATAAAACTGAAGTCACTTTATCTGTCGAGCTCCTGCAATAAAGTAGACAGTGACACAAATAGAAATAAATGGTTTCAATCTAATCACCATTGAGACATAATTACAAGGCGACCATGTTTGGGAAATAAATATCCTGGGATACACAGCATTTTGAAAAGACAGTGGGTATGGAAAAGGCATTTGGGGGGGGGGGGGGGGGGGGGGGGGCGGTGAGAGCCCTGTTAATAAAGGATGACATAAGGGCATTTGTGAGAAAGGATCTTGGTTCAGAGGACCAGAAAGTAGAATCAGTGGGTGGAGATTAGGAATAGCAAGGGTCCGAAAATGCAGATGGGAGCTGTTGAAAGGCCCCTAACAGTAGTTATACTGTTGGATGGAGCATTAAACAAGAAATTATTGGAGCTTGTAGCAAGAGAGTGTACAAAATTGTGGGGGACTTTAATCTTCATTAATACTGGGCCAATCAAACTGTCGAAGATGGTCTGGAAGAGGAGTTTGTAGAATGTTTTTGAGCCAGTTTCCTGGAGCAATATGTTGTGGAACCAACTAGGGATAAAGCTTTTTTTAGATCTCGTGTTGGGCAATGAGGCAGGTTCAATTAGTAATTTCATAATAAAAGATCCATTGGGAACTAGCGATCATAATACAACTAAATTCCACATCAAAGTTTGAAAATGACAATACTCCAATTACAAGCAGGAATATAAGCTTAAGCAAAGCCAGTGACATAGATATGAGGGGAGCGTTGGCTAAGATTGATGAAGTAAATGGGCTAAAAGGTATGCAGTAAATAGTGGGAAATATTTAAAGAAAGAATTCAAATTGTTTAACAAAAATACATTCCATTAAAAAACAAAAACTCAGTAAAAAAGAAGATCCATCTTGGCTTACCGAGCAGGTTAAGGATAGTGATAGATTAAAAGAAGAGGCTTATTGTCTTGCAAAGAATAGTCATAAGTCTGAGTGCTTTAGAAACCAACAAAAGGGTTGCCAAAATGTTCCTTAAAAAAGGGGAAAATAATAGAACATAAAAAAGCAAATCAGCCTGAAATATAAGAGGAGATTGTAGTACAAGTCTAGAAAAGAGAGTAGCTAAGCTAAAAAAGTAAAGAAAAAGTAGTTTATTTACTAGTCACAAGTAAGGCTTACATTAACACTGCAATGAAGTTACTGTGAAATTCCCCTGGAGAACATGCAAACTCTACACAGACAGTGACCCAAGCCGCGAATCGAACCCAGGACCCCAGCACTGTGAGGCTGGTCCCTTAGAAGCAGAGGCAGGAGAAATGCAAAGACATTGAACAAATATTTTGAGCCAGATTTTCATCTTCAAAACAGGAGTTGGGGGTTTTCCAGATCCCGCAATCCTGCCTGGGTTGTGGCGACCCCCACCCGTCCTATCTTCATGCTAGGGAGGCAGCTTTGTCACGGAGATGGACCAGCCAGCTCTCTAAAGGCTTTACGGAGTTGAAAACAGGCCCGGAGTCATAGAGTCATAGAGGTTTACAGCATGGAAACAGGCCCTTCGGCCCAACTTGTCCATGCCGCCCTTTGTTTTAAAAAAAAACCCTAAACTAATCCCAATTGCACGCATTAGGCCCATATCCCTCTATACCCATCGTACCCACGTAACTATCTAAATGCTTTTTAAAAGATAAAATTGTACCCGCCTCTACTACTACCTCTGGCAGCTTGTTCCAGACACTCACCACCCTCTGTGAAAAAATTGCCCCTCTGGACACTTTTGTATCTCTCCCCTCTCACCTTAAACCTATGCCTTCTAGTTTTAGACTCCCCTACCTTTGGAAAAGATATTGACTATCTAACTTGCCTGTGCCCCTCATAATTTTATAGACCTCTATAAGGTCACCCCTCAGCTCCCTACACACCAGAGAAAAAAGTCCCAGTCTATTCAGCCTCTCCTCATAACTCAACTCATCAAGTCCCGGTAGCATCCTAGTAAATCTTTTCTGCACTCTTTCTAGTTTAATAATATCCTTTCTATAATAGGGTGACCAGAATTGCACACAGTATTCCAAGTGTGGCCTTACCAATGTCTTGTACAACTTCAACAAGACGTTCCAACTCCTTATGGATGTGGAGGCAGACAAATCGTTTGCAGCCCCAATATTACGGCTTGCTTCTGACACCGTTGCTGGAAGATGAAACTGATGAGGAAGCAGACTCAGTACTGCAAACTCATCTCTGACCCATGTCATGTGAGTAGCAAACACTGGGGGCGTCACAGAGATTAGCATCCTACCTCAACGCCAGGGACCCGGGCTCGATTCCCAGCTTGGGTGACTGCGTGGAGTCTGTACACTCTCCCAGTGTCTGCGTGGGTTTCCTCCGGATGCTCCGGTTTCCTCCCACAGTCCAAAGGTGTACGGGTTAGGTGGAATCTGTGGAATTCTCTGCCAAGTGAAGCAGTTGAGGCTACCTCATTGAATGTTTTTAAGGCAAGGATAGATAAAGTTTTGAACAGTAAAGAAATTAAGGGTTATGGTGAGCGGGTGGGTAAGTGGAGCGGAGTCCACGAAAAAAATCAGCCATGATCTTACTGAATGGCGGAGCAGGCTCGAGGGACCAGATGGCCTACTCCTGCTCCTAGTTCTTATGTTCTTATTGGCCATGATAAGTTGTCCATAAGCGTCAGGGGGATTAGCAGGATAAATATATTGGGGTTACGGGGATAGGGCCTGGGTAGGATCATTGTTGGTACTGGCTTGATGGGCTGAATGACCTCCTTCTGCACTGTAGGGGTTCTATGATTCTCTGACTGTAAGTGTTGGCCAACAGGTTTTGAACCGTGGTAAAGTTGGCCCAGCATAATCTTATCCTATGGGAGCTACAAATCTCTTGTTGGCTGTTTCCACTCCTCACGAGACTGCCACACGCGTTGAGCCACTGCTGGCACTTGACCCTGCTGTCCTATCTGTACTCTGCAGGAATCATGAACAGCTTAGGATCTGCTCTCTGCATGCAGCCTTTACTCGTAAGACTTCTAATTCTAGGATATCACTGAAGGCATAAAACAAATGTGCCAAGTCCTGGTACGTCAAACTACCTGACACCTCACACCACTGTCACACTCCTTTGCACCTCATGGTCCAGTGGGCCCTGGCTGCTCATTAATCACTCTTACCATGCTGGTATGCAGACAACCATGGCAGCCAATTGTATGGGGCTTAGGTGAGACCACACTTGGGATACTGCGTACAGTTCTGGTCTCCATATTTAAGAAAGGATATACTTCTTTGGAGGTGGTGCAGTGAAGACTCACTAGATTGGTCCCTGGGATGCGAAGGTCGTCCTATGATGAGTGGCTGAATAAATTGGTATTTACTCTCCGGGGCTGAAGTTTAGAAGAGCGAGAGGTAATCCCGTTGAAATATTTAGGATTGTGATAGGGCTCGACAGGGCAGGTACGGAGACGTTGTTTCCCCTGGCTGAGGAATCTAGTCATGATGTGGAGATGCCGGCGTTGGACTGGGGTAAACACAGTAAGAAGTTTAACAACACCAGGTTAAAGTCCAACAGGTTTATTTGGTAGCAAAAGCCACACAAGCTTTCAGAGCTGCAAGCCCCTTCATCAGGTGAGTGACTCACCTGAAGAAGGGGCTTGCAGCTCCGAAAGCTTGTGTGGCTTTTGCTACCAAATAAACCTGTTGGACTTTAACCTGGTGTTGTTAAACTTCTTACTGAGGAATCTAGAACAGAGGGGGCAGTTTCAGTTTCAGGATAAGGGGCCAATCATTTAGGACTGAGATGAGCAGAAACTGTTTCGCTCAAAGGCTTGTGAATCTTTGGAATTCTCTACCCCAGAGGATCGTGGATGCTCCATCGGTGAATACATTTAAGGCTGGGACAGACAGATTTTTGATCCCTCAGGGAATTAAGGGATATGGAGAGAAGTTGGGAAAGTGAAGTCGAAAACCAAGATGGGATTTTCCGTGCGCTCCTGCGGCATGTTTCTCGGCAGCGGAAGCAGCATGCCTTCAGGGCGGCACGGTGGCACAGTGGTTAGCACTGCTGCCTGACCGCGCCAGGGACCCGGGTTCGATTCCCGGCTTGGGTCACTGTCCGTGTGGAGTTTGCACATTCTCCTCGTGTCTGCGTGGGTTTCCTCCGGGTGCTCCGGTTTCCTCCCACAGTCCGAAAGACGTGCTGGTTAGGTTGATTGGCCATGCTAAATTCTCCCTCAGTGTACCCGAACAGGCGCCGGAGTGTGTATTTTCACAGTAACTTCATTGCAGTGTTAATGTAAGCCTACTTGTGACTAATAAATAAACTTTAAAAACTTATGCCATTGGCCAGCGATGGGATCTGCTGGTCCTGGCATTGTCAGTGGGGATTCCTGTGGTGCGGACCCTCCGTTGCTGGGAAACCCGCGGTGGGAATTCTGATTATGATGCATAATAATGTACTTGAAGTGTGGTGTGGGGGTTCGCCATCGGAGGGGCTGGAAGATCCCGTCGGCGGGAACAGCCGTAGAATTCTGGCCCAAGACTAGCCATTATCCTAATAAATGGCAGAGCAGGCTCGATGGGCCGTATGGTCTACTCCTGCACCTATTTCTCCTGCTGTGTTCTTATGGTGTGTAGGAAGCTGTTTGAAATATTTGCAGTCACAGTGCGACGGAGCTTCCCGTGAAATGTTTTGAGAGCGTGGTCTACCTTGAACTCAGCAACTGAGGGAGGGGTGGGGAGGGTGGACAGAGGGGCACTTAGATGTTGTACATCTGAACTGTACCCAAGTGAAAAACAAAACAAATAGAAATTGAGCAAATATAAGCAAGTTTCAGATCAGGATACAGATGGGAAAGATTTTAAGAAAGGACATGTGAACAATAGTGTCTGTAGCATAACAGCCAAGAGTACAGGAAGAGTGCACAGACAGAACGGCAGACAAATCTTAGTCTCTATAATAACAATACAGTCTTCCAATCAAACCCCAGCTCCGTCTAGGACCTCTGCCAAGATGGGAACACAAACTATATAAACATGGGATTAAAAGTTCAGAATTCCTAAAGCAGGAAGATTGAAAAAAAAAAGCCACTTGGTTAAAAAAATCCCTATGGTGTATTTTGGGAGCCCATTTTCATCTCTTGATATACTGAGGCACCAGGTTGACCACAACAGTCGCTGTTCCTGTGTCCTCCGTGTAATCTTAAGAAACTAATATGCAATCGAACAGGGTCAACATTCTCCAGTGTCAGGTAAACTGACCCACAGTCATCGAGGAATCAAATGGAAACAAATTCTGGCTCAGGAAAACAAATCTTAAGATCAAATTGCTTTCAAATAACAAAACGATTCCACAATAGGCGAAGAAAATCCATATCTGCAGCAGAACAGATGCAATAAATATTCTAGAATTAAGCTGGTAAATTTATTTAAAGAGTGATTGTAAGACTTCCATCTTATAAAGTAAAGTTTATTTATTAGTGTCACATGTAGGCTTACATTAACACGGCAATGAAGTTACTGTGAAAATCCCCTAGTTGCCACACTCCGGAGCCTGTTCGGGTACACTGAGGGAGAATTTAGCATGGCCAATGTACCGAGGCAGCACGTCTTTCGGACTGTGGGAAGAAACTGGTGCACTCGGAGGAAACCCTCGCAGACACGGGGAGACCATGCAGATTCCGCACAGACAGTGACCCAAGCTGGGAATGGAACCGGCGCTATGAGGTAGCAGTGCTAACCACTGTGCCACCATACCGCCCCTGTGCCATCGTGCCACCCCTATATAGCACCTTCTCTAGCAACTTCCATATCACTGGATGTCTCAAAGTGCCTTACAGTAAATGACGTAGTCACGGTTGTAATGTAGGCAATGCAACAGCCAATGTGCGCACAGAAAGCTCCCAAAAACAACACTGAGATAATAACCAGATAATTTGTTTGTGTGACGTTGAATGAGGGATAAACATTGTTCAGGATGCCCATGGAATCTTTCACATTCACCCAGGGAGGAAGACAGGGCCTTAGTTTAATATCTGATCCAAACGACGGCACCCTCCAACAGTGCACGCTCGCTCAGTACTCAAGCCCTGGAGCAAGACTTGAATACAGAACGTTCAGAGGCGATAGGGCTACCAACCTGACCCATAGCTGGTATTTTTAAAATATCAATTTAGTTACAAGCTAGGCAAGCAACAGCAAAAGATGCAAGACACACGGCGCGAGGCATAGGTGAGCTTGTTGAGATGGTCATCACAGGGTCCCTGCAGTGCAGAAGGAGGCCATTCGGCCCATCGAGTCTACAATGGCTCTCTGACAAGAATATCTTACTCAGGCCCTCTCCCTCGCTCTGTTCCTGTAACCCCATACACTTACCATGGCTAATCCATCTAACCTACACATCTTGGGATACTAAGGGGCAATTTGGCATGACCAATCCACCTAACCTGCACATCTTTAGACTGTGGGAGGAAACCAGAGCACCCAGAGGCAACCCACGCAGACACTGGGAGAATGTGCAAACTCCACACAGACAGTCACCCAAGGCTGGAATTGAACCTGGGTCCCTGGTGCTGTGAGGCAGCAATGATAATCACTGTGCCGCCCCTGCTCTTGTGTAGGGTATAAGGGGCTAATGTCTTTATTGGAACATCATAGTGCTCACAAAAATGCTTAGGAAATGAAGGAAACTATGCATTATTCATTGAATGATGTGGCACATGCTGATGGTGCATTAATAAATTTTAACTCATTATGTTGTCATTTACATCAAGCATTAAGTTCGTGAAGAAACAAACATTTACCAAACATTTTCTTCATAAAATTACCAAGAAGTCTTATTAAATAACACTGTTTTGCCTGCTCCTACCTATAATAGCTTCTTTACACAAGTAGTACTGAGCATGTCATAGAATCATAGAATCCCTATAGTGCAGAAGAGGCCATTCAGCCCATTGAGTCTGCACCGACTCTGATAGAATACCTGACCCAGGCCCAAACCTGCCCTATCCCCGTAACCCCACACATTTACAATGGCTAATCCATCTAACCTACACATCTTTGGACTGTGGGAGGAAACCGGAGCACCCGGAGGAAACCCATGCAGACACGGGGAGAACGTGCAGGCTTCACAGTCACCCAAGGCCGGAATTGAACCCGGGTCCCTGGAGCCGTGAGGCAGCAGTGCTAATCACTGTGCCACCGAGGAAATTGCTTGGAAGGGGTAACAAGGTCTAACCTTGTCAGAAATCAGTCAGTTTGGGCGGAAATAAAAACCACGAACCTGGGATAGTTCAGCTATTCACATTACATCAGTTTAATCATAGTGTCTAACTACCACACAACTCCTAGAATTGGCACAAGCACAAAAAAAAGGACAATTTTCGATGGAGTTGATGCCAACAGTTCAGGGCCTCCAAAAGGCAGATTCTGATGTTTTGGGAACACCACCACCTGCCAGTCCCCCTCCAAGCCACACACCATCCTGACCTGGAAATATATCGGCCTTCCTTCACTCACTAGGTCACAATCCTGAAACTCTCTTCCTAACAGCACTGTGGGTGTACCTACACCACACTGACTGCAACGTTTCAAGGCGGCCCATTACCACCACCTTCTGAAGGGCAATTAGGGATGGGTAATAAATACTGGCCCACATCACGTGAAAGGATAAACAAAAATGTTGGATATTCAAGTGCTTCCAGCGGATTTTGCACACAGATCAGTAACTACAGTCAGGACTCAGTTGCAGTAAGTATGCAGTCGCACAGCAACAAGCGAGTAGGTAGCCCTCAAGTTGTTACCTGTATTAGAATTTTATATGTTTCAGGGAGATTGTCTCTCATCCTTGTAAACTGTAGTGAATACAGGCACGGTCAAACCAATCTCTCCCCACAGGACAGTCCCACCAACCCTGGTATCAGCCTAGTGAACCTCCGCTGCACTCCCTCTAAGGCAAGGATATCTGCTTGTAGGTGATGTGAAACAATAGGTCACAGTTTTAGGACAAGGGGTGACAGATTTAAAGCAGAGATGAGGAGAAATTATTTGAGTCGGTGGAATTCACTACCCCAGAGCTCCTCAAGGGTGGATGCTGGGATATTGAGTAAATTTAAGGAAGAGGTGGACAGATTTTTAATTAGTGAAGGTCTGAAGGGTTATGGTGAACGGGCAGGTAAGTTAAGACTGAGATGAGATCAGCCATGATCGTATTAAATGGCAGAGGAGGCTCGAGGGGCCGAATTGCCTGCTCCTAGTTCTTATGATTCTTCTGACATCCTATACCATGGAACATGCAACTGCCTTCCTCCACGGGAATTCCCTTCAATTACAGAACCATATGAAAACCTCCAACTCTCATATTTTCACTCTACGTCAACTCGTTAAGTTAAACCCACCCACTTGCCAGTTCATGGCAAGACAGTGAAACTTTAATTTGGGAATCTGCACAAACATGATGGTCTGCCTCTCAAATACAATCAGTAGCGATCTGGAAGCAGAGTGTCCACTTGTGCTCTTAGTAATAGAATACTCCGAGTGGCAAAGGAACTGCAATGATCTGCAATTCTTTACAGTCCGTGTAACCTGTTGCGGGATGAAGCTCGGCACAACATCGTGGGCCGAAGGGCCTGTTCTGTGCTGTACTGTTCTATGAAGCATTAGTCCCTAGTCCCTTGCCTTACCCGTGGAGAAGATCAAGACCGTATTGTTCCAGAATCCGTATTTCTGCAGAGCTCCAGTGATGTTCCCCACAGCTTCATCCATCACTGACACCATTCCTGCATACTGACGCCTTTGCTCATCGTGGATAAAACTGTATGGCTTCGTGTACTCCTCAGGCACTTGAAGAGGTAAGTGAACTGACTGGAAGGGCAGGTACAGAAACAGAGGCTGCAACAGAGCACAGGGTGCAGAAAGGTTACTGGGGCAGTGAAGGATTATACAAGCGATAATTACAGATCATCTGATTGGAAGCCAAGGAAGCTCTTGTGTTTGAATGTCAGGCTGCCAATTGATTCAGCCCATCGACTGACTGATGGCCTGATTGGTCCTTGAAAGCTTTTTGTTGTCAAGGCCAGACCAGGCAGAAGGTAAGTCGCTCTCTATCTGAGATGCTGTTGCTTACTTAGTCTTTGACAACCATCATAATTAATTCTGCCACATAGACTCATACAGTAATTGAGTATACAGTATAGGATTGAGGCGGACTGAAAAGATTGAGTATGTGGACATTAAGAAAGAGGATGTGTTGGAAATTTTGAATAGCATCAAGATAGATAAGTCGCCGGGACCGGATGGGATGTACCCCAGGTTACTGTGGGAGGCGAGGGAAGAGATTGCAGAGCCTCTGGCGATGATCTTTGCGTCGTCGATGGAGACAGGAGAGGTTCCGGAGGATTGGAGGATGTGGTTCCTATATTCAAGAAAGGGAATAGGGATAGCCCAGGAAATTACCGACCGGTGAGTCTAACCTCAGTGGTTGGTAAGTGGATGGAGAAGATCCTGAGGGACAGGATTTATGAACATTTAGAGAAGTTTAGTATGCTCAAAAGTAGTCAGCACGGCTTTGTCAAAGGCAAATCGTGCCTTACGAGCCTGGTGGAGTTCTTTGAAAATGTGACTAAACACATTGACAAAGGAAAAGCGGTAGATGTGGTTTACATGGACTTCAGCAAGGCGTTCAATACGGTCCCCCAAGCAAGACTTCTCAAGAAAGCGAGAGGGCATGGGATCCAAGGGGCTGTTGCCTTGTGGATCCAGAACTGGCTTGCCTGCAGAAGGCAGAGAGTGGTTGTAGACGAGTCTTTTTCTGAATGGAGGTCGGTCACCAGTGGAGTGCCCCACGGATCTGTTCTGGGACCCTTGCTGTGTCATTTTCATAAATGACCTGGATGAGGAAGTGGAGGGATGGGTTGGTAAGTTTGCCGGCGACACGAAGGTTGGTGGTGTTGTGGATAGGTTGGAGGGATGTCAGAAGCTGCAGCGTGACATAGATAGGATGCAAGACTGGGCGGAGAAGTGGCAGATGGACTTCAACCCGGATAAATGTGTAGTGGTCCATTTTGGCAGGTCAAATGGGATGATGGAGTATAATATCAAGGGTAAGACTCTTAGCAGTGTAGAGAATCAGAAAGACCTTGGGGTCTGGGTCCATAGGACTCTTAAATCGGCCTCGCAGGTAGAGGAGGTGGTTAAGAAGGCGTATGGTATGCTGGCCTTCATCAATTGAGGAATTGAGTTTAGGAGTCGGGAGATAATGATGCAGCTTTATAAGACCCTCGTCAGACCCCACTTGGAGTACTGTGCTCAGTTCAGTTCAGTTCAGGAGGGATGTGGAAATGATTGAAAGGGTGCAGAGAAGATTTACAAGGATGTTGCCTGGATTGGTTGGCATGCCTTATAAGGATAGGCTGAGGGAGCTCGGTCTTTTCTCCTTGGAGTGACAAAGGATGAGAGGTGACCTGATAGAGGTGTACAAGATGTTGAGAGGTATAGATCGGGTGGATTCTCGGAGGCGTTTTCCCAGGGCTGAAATGGCTGCTACAAGAGGACACATGTTTAAGGTGCTGGGGTGTAGGTACAGAGGAGATGTCAGAGGTAAGTTTTTCACTCAAAGGGTGGTGGGTGAGTGAAATCGGCTGCCGTCAGTGGTGGTGGAGGCAAACTCGATAGGGTCTTTTAAGAGACTTGTGGATGAGTATACGGAACTTAATAGGATTGAGGATTATAGGTAAGCCTATATATAAGCCTAGGTAGGTAGGGAAATGACCGGCGCAACTTGTGGGCCGAAGGGCCTGTTTGTGCTGTATTTTTTCTATGTTCTATGTTCTAAAGAAGGAGCCATTCACCAATCATGCCTGTGTTAGCTCTTTGTAAAGAACTATCTAATTTGTCCTGCTCTTTCTCCAAAGGCCGACAATTGTTTTCTTTTTCCGGTACATTGCTAATTCCCTTTTGAAGGTTACAGCTTCCAAAGCCCTTTCAGTCTGTGCAATCCAGACTCGCTGCGTAAGAAATTCTCATCTCTCTTCTTCGTCCTCAACCTGTGTTCTCTGGTTATTGACCTGGCTGTCAGTGGAAACAGTTTCGTCAAAACCCTCCATAATGCTGAGAACCTCCAGTAAATCTCCCTTTAACCTTTCTTGCTCCATAGAGAGCAATCTGGTCACCAACCCTTCCACATGGAAAGCAGCTCATGGAATCAGAGAAGGTTTACAGAAGAGGCCACTTGGCCCATCATGTCCATGCTGACCAAAAAAGTCACTCAGCCCAGCCTAAGCCCCAGTTTCCAGCATTTGCTCCGTAACCCTGCAGGTGACAGCACTCGAGGTGAATATCCAGGTACTTTTAAAAAATGAGTTGAGGGTTTCTGTCGTTCAGGCAATGAAAGAATCCCATAACCCTCTGGATGAAAAAATGTTTCCTCATCTCCGCACAAATCACTTTAAATCTCTGCCCCCTAGTCACTAACCTCTCTGCTAAAGTAAATAGACTCTTTACACCCACTCTATCTAGGCCCCTCACAATTTTGTACTTCTCAATCAAATCTCCCCTCAGCCTCCTCCTTCCATTCAAGGAGGACACCAGCCAATCTAACCTTTCCTCAGAGCTACAATTTCCCTGTCCTGGCAACATCCTAGTAAATCTCCTTTGTGCCCTCTCTAATTCTGTTACATTCTTGCTGTAACGAGGTGATCATACCTGCACACAGTCTTCAGGTTGTGACCATAATAATGTTTTATATTGTTCCAGCATAACCTCCCTGCCTTGACTAATAAAAAAAGGATTCCCGATGCCTTCGTAACCACACAATCAACCTGTCCTGCTACCTTCACAGACCTGTGGAGATTCACTCCAAGGTCCCTTGCTTCCTCTATACCTTGCTTTTCCCCTATTTATTGTGTAATCCATAGAAAGCATTCTTTCTGGTTGTATCACAGCTTGGTATGGCTCCTGCTCTGCCATCCATTCTTCCATCCATTGACTCTGTCTACACTTCCCGCTGCCTCGGGAAAAGCAGCCAGCATAATTAAGGACCCCACGCACCCCGTACATTCTCTCTTCCACCTTCTTCCATCGGGAAAAGATACAAAAGTCTGAGGTCACATACCAACCAACTCAAGAACAGCTTCTTCCCTGCTGCTGTCAGACTTTTGAATGGACCTACCTTGCATTAAGTTGATCTTTCTCTACATCTAGTTATGACTGTAACACTACATTCTGCACACTCTCGTTTCCTTCTCTATGAACGCTATGCTCTGTCTGTGTAGCATGCAAGAAACAATACTGCGTATTAACACTGTGTACTAATACATGTGACAAAAATAAGTAAATCAAATCCTTTCCCTTGTTTGACTTCCCCAAATGCATCACCTCACACTTCTCAGGGTTGAATCCACTTTCCACATTCTGGCCTAGCTGACCATTTCCTCCTCATTAACAGGACCCTTCATGCTTTAGAACACTTCTTTAAAAAATAAAACTTCTTTCACGGGAAGTAGGCATCTCTGACAAGGTCAGCATTTATTGGCCACACTAATTGCCCCAACTGTTAGGCCATTTCAGAGAGCACTTTGCTGGCTCTGGAGTCACACATATAGGCTTTAACAGATCTCCTTCCCAAAAGGACATTCTTAAAAATTCATTAATGGGAGGTGGGCATTGCTGGGCCAAGAATTTGTTGCCCATCCTTAATTTCCCCTGAAGTGAGTGGCTTGCCAGGCCTTTTAAGAGTTACATGTAGGCCAGAACAGGCAAGGACAGCAGATTTCATAAAAATCATAGAATCCCTACTGTGCAGAAGGAGGCCATTCTGCCCATCAAGTCTGCACCAACTCTCTGACAGAGTGTCTCATCCAGGCCCACCCCCTGCCCCACATATTTATCCCGCTGTGCCCCTGACCTACACATCTTGAGAAACTAAGGGGAAATTCAGCACGGCCAATCCACCTAACCTGGGCTGTGGGAGGAAACTGCAGCACCCAGAGGAAACCCAAGCAGACACGGGGAGAACATGCAAACTCCACACAGACAGTGACCCAAGCCGGGAATCGAACCCGGATTCACGGCTCTGTGAGGCAGCAGTGCTAACCACTGTGCCACCGTGCCGACTTAAAGGGAGGGGACATTAATGAAACAGATGGGTTTTTATGACAATCGACAATGGTTCATTGGTCATCATTAAACTTTTAACAGATTAATTTAATTAGCTGAATTTAAAATCCCCATCTGCCATGGTGGGATTTGAACTTTTATCTCCAGATCATTAGGCTGGGACTTTGGATTACCATTCCAGGGACCTGACCACTATGATACTTGATTGGGTCAAAATCCTGGAACTCCCTTCCAAATAGCACTGTGGGTGTACCTACATGACAGGGGCTGCAGCGTATCAAGAAGGCAGATCACCACCACCTTCTCAAGGGCAATTAGGGATGAGCAATAAATGCTGGCCTAGACAGTGATGCCCACATCCCATGGATTAATAAAAAAAATACTGCAGCCCTATAATAAATAGTAAACCTCCATGAAATCGCCCCTTAATCTTATTACCTTAAGGCGGACAACCCCAATTCCTCCACTGTCTCCATGTGAACTGAAGTCCCACATCACTGGTCTCATTCTTGTAAATGACCTCTGCACTCATTCCAAGGTCTCAATATCCTTCCTAAAGGACGGGCTCCAGCATGGAAACAATACTCCAGCTGAGGCCTAACCGGCAATTTATAAATGTTTAGCATAACTTCCTTGCTTTTGTGTTCACTGCCTCGACTTATTAAGCCAGGGTCCTGTACGTCTTTTCTTTTAAACAGTCCCATCAACTTCAAAGACTGGTTGGTATATGTGAACTCCCAGCTTACTTGTGTACATGCACCTCCTTAAAAACTGCACCACTTAGAATCTAGATAACTGCGGCACAAGAGAGAGAAATTTAAAGATCAAAACAAAAGAACTCCAATGTTTTAAAAAGAGAGATTTTGTTTCCCGAGTTACATTTTAGGAATTTTTGGTCAGTCTATTCAATAAATAGACCGCAGTATCCAGAATAAGGCCAATCGCAATGCAATTTGAAGGAATGCCACACACAAGTTAATTGTACCAATTTGGGAGAGAAGAGTAATGGAAAGGAATATTTACCAAGTCCAGCAGTGAAACCTCAAGAAAGCGGCAAATGCGGTTTAAGATGAGAGGGGACAGATACAAAAGGGCCCAGAGGGGCAATTTTTTCACACAGAGGGTGGTGAGTGTCCGGAACAAGCTGCCAGAGGTAGTAGTAGAGGTAGGTACAACTTGGTCTTTTAGAAACCATTTAGACAGTTACATGAGTAACATAGGTATAGAGGGATATGGGCCAAATGTGGGCAATTGAGATTAGCTTGGGGTTTATCAAAAAAAAGGGTGGCATGGACAAGTTGGGCCGAAGGGCCTGTTTCCATGCTGTAAACCTCTATGACTCTAAATAAACAGGTCTATAAAATAATGAGGGGCATAGATCAACTAGATAGTCAATATCTTTTCCCAAAGGTAGGGGAGTCTAAAACTAGAGGGCAGAGGTTTAAGGTGAGAGGGGAGAGATACAAAAGGGTCCAGAGGGGCGATTTTTTCACACAGAGGGTGGTGTCTGGAACAAGCTGCCAGATGCAGTAGTAAAGGCAGGTACAATTTTGTCTTTTAAAAAGTGTTTAGACAGTTACATGGGTAAGATGGGTATAGAGGGATATGGGCCAAATGCGGGCAATTGGGACTAGCTTAGATGTTTAAAAAAAAAAGGGCGGCATAGACAAGTTGGGCCGAAGGGCCTGTTTCCATGCTGTAAACCTCAATGACTCTAAACCCGTAAATACAAGTCACATGGCCATGAAATCTGCATGCTGTAGTGCAACTGTATCTGTGCCTAGCCTGATTATTTCTTGCCATTTCTTAAAACATAAAAATAAGGAACAAATCTTGCGTAGACCATGGAAATGACAGGAGAACAATTTACAGGCTCAATATTTTGTACTTGCCTCAATGTTGTTTCAAAGAAATGAAAATCGGTATCCGAGGTTTCAGATAATTCGATGGCCTTTTCTGGGGATTTTGAGAGAATCAGAGGTCATTTGATCTCAGGGAATTAAAAATTAAAACAGTCCAGCTTGGTGTTGACTTACTCTCAGCACGTCAGACAACAGGAGGACAGGTGTAATCCACATGAGCAACACACACATATCCACGTGCTTCCCAAATTCAGCTCTCATCCTGAGCCCAGCAAGGTTTCAGACCCTTGTGTGAGCTATCTGGCCTGGGATAACTGGCATCTGAGAAAACAGGTGGACCTGTGAATGAAGGCATCATGTCATCATCGGGGGCAGGCCCATCAACTCCCCCCCCCCACCCCACTCACTGACCAATTGAGGCCCTTAAGTGGACAATTATTCCCTCATCCAGCCATTGCTCCTATTTAACAGGTGAGGCCTGTGCCCGATGTGTAGCTCGGCAAGTCTCAGGTAGTTTTTCTTTTATTTTAATTCTGGCTCGAGTTTCTGCAACTGAGATTGGACCTAAATGGCATGACTTTGTGGTACTTTTCACCAAGGTCTATCGAGTTAGCAGGAAGTGAGGGTAGAAATCCAGCAGTCAGACTTTTACAAAGTCAAGCAATACAAAGACAGCTGAAATATGAAGTGAGGGGGAGGATGAGGGGGAACTGGTGGGTGAGGGGGCCTCCTTCCCAGCTGCCCCCGCCCCGTGCAAAATCAGTAGCTCCCACTGCTCCCCCCACCAACAGTTTTGTCCACCCTCCCTCTCTGCCCTATCCATAATGCCCTCTCCCACACATCCAGGCCTGTCAACCCTGATGAAATCCCACCCTTTTCTGATTAAAGGGAGGTTGTCCGGAAAATGAGTTCACCCTAGGGATCCCCCACCATCAGCGTGCGCCCCACGTTCAATTTTTGCATAATCTTTATCCTCAAGAAGCACTTTGATCAAAACAAGACAAGCAGCCAATCCTGGCTGCACTCAGATGTGTTGTCTTCCTTTGAAATCCTTTGTTCTCGTTCCATACGGTTACCCTGACCTCCATGCTGTTGACTTAGTTACAACATTCAACTACTCTGGGTTAATTATTTCACCGCGGAGGTTGTTTCACCTCGGATATCTAGCCCACCACCACTCTGAATTTCAACCTCTTCCTTCTGTGTTTCGCTTTCACAACTTCATTGTTCTTTACAGCTACTTTCCTACCTTTGCAGATCATTCTTTAAACTTAAAAGGAAGTCCTCTTGTTTAGTACATATTTGTTTAAAAATATTGTTCTACAAGGTGTCTCTTTTCTGACTTGCTTTATGAATGACAGGTTGTCAAGTGAAGTACGGAAAATGGACCAAAAACAGGAAATGCTGGAAAATCTCAGCAGGTCTGACAGCATCTGTGGGGAGCGAATAGAGCCAATGTTTCGAGTTTAGATGACCCCCCCAACAGAGCTAAGGACAAAGAGAATCAGCAGAGATTTATACGACGAGGGTGAGGGGGTTGGCGTCTGGAATTGGACAAAGGGAATGTAACTGAGGATGAAGGAGACGGAGAAAGATGCTAAAAGTGTCCATTAAGTGACCAGAATGTGTGAATGGCAGAAGGGAGGTATAGATGGTTAAGGGACTGCCTGGGGATTATGGCAATTGCCAAAATGGACAATCTTAGCAGGTACTCAGTTTCGTGAGAATCTGGTTTCAAAGTCCTCTTTCTGGCCACCATAAAGAATACCAAGCTGCCGTAACCAAGCAACCCTCTTAAATTTTCTATGACGTGTACCAACCTTTGCAGGGTCATGTTTGGATAGAAGTTCAGTGGCTTTCTGTGTAAATAGATGGGTCGAATACCAGTTTGTGAAGCCAAGGGCAGCCTCCTCCCCGTTACGCAAGTCCAATGCGCAGCGAGTGATGTTTAGCGGGGCAATGAAATAACACCGGTCGTGAGTGTAATAATTCTCACTGCCCAACAAGTAACCTAAAGTGTAAAAGAAACAGTTATTGAAGCAACACAATGCCCCTTGTGTTGATGGAATGTTATTAAGATTGTTATGGAACATTATCAGCTTGCATGATAACATGATGATCCAAGGGTAAATTAAAAAGGTGCATTAGCCAAAGTTCCAAACCAAATGCATTATTAACACTTCACATCTTTACAACAAAAAAATGCTTAGTAAAATGGAAAGGAAAAGGTTGTCTCTAATTGATAGCGTCCTCAATGGCTAAATGGGGCGGCACGGTGGCAGTGGTTAGCACTGCTGCCTCACAGCACCAGGGACCCGGGTTCGATTCCTGGCTTGGATCACTGTCTGTGCGGAGTCTGTACATTCTCCCCATGTCTGTGTGGGTTTCCTCCAGATGCTCCGATTTCCGCCCACAGTCCGAAAGAGGTGCTGGTTAGGTGCATTGGCCATGCTAAATTCTCCCTCAGTGTACCTGAACAGGCGCTGGAATGTGGCGACGAGGGAATTTTCACTTCACTGGTGTTAGTGTAAGCCTACTTGTGACACTAATAAGCTAACTTGAAAATGAACAGGCGCACCAACGTGAGCAGCACAGCTCGGGCCTAAGTTCCAGCTTCAGTCCCTGTTCTGCACTGAATTAGCTGATCTGAGCCAGAGTGGACCTCAGTGTCTCTAAGATGTGACAGTGGAGGCAAGCAGGGCAGGGGGGCGGGGGGGGGGGGGGGGGGGGGGGGGGGGGGTGTCTTGGGGAAAAGAAGAGGAAAGATAGCCAGGATGCTGTAGAGGGGAAAAGAAGAGGAAAGATAGCCAGGATGCTGTAGAGGCTGGTGTGGCTAAATGTGGCAGCTCGATTGGGTTCAGCACATTAACAGTGACCCTTAGCTGAGACACCCAGCAAAAGTATTGAGAACGGGGGAAATATACAGAGCAAAGAGAAGTTTAAAAAAAAACCTCAACAGCAAAACTGTAGTGCATAGAAGTGATGATTAAACTCAAATCTTACTGTGCTACACACTATGTGACCGGGTCACCATATGACTGAGTGGGTACAGCTGAAACATTCTTTCTGGTGTTTAAAACTGGTGCAGCCGACGATGTTACTGTGTGAAAAATATTTCCTGGGAAGAGGTAGTGATGAAGTTGGCATCTCAGTGCACCTTTTGTAGTGAAACTATCCCACTTGCGACCAAAGCGAGTCTCTACAGGAGTAACACTGTAACTTTACAAGTGCATGGACAAAGGTGGACTAGCTTCACCTCTGTCCATGCACTTGTAAAGTTACAGTGTGAGGTGAACTAGCTTCACCTCAGACAGAAAGAATGTCCTGACCATTAAAACCATGCAGTGAACTGAAAAAAACGTAGTTACCAAAATAGGAATCAAATCCTCTTTGTGTTGGGAGGCACTCTTTCTTGTACATGCCCAAGTGCCATTTGCCCACCATGTGGGTGCTATACCCAGCCTCTTTGAGCAGTTGAGGTAGCAGCTTTTCATCTACTGGGTGACAGTGTGGTTGACAAGGCCAGATGATCTCATGTTGTAAACCTGTGTGGATCTGGAGAGAAACCATGAATAATTAAGGTGCAGATGGCTGTGTGTGAAAGCACTGTTGCTACGCAACGCACGACAACGCCGTATAATAATTAGCTGGGGGTCCATTTCCTTCTTCACAACGTACAGAAAATGAGGCTAGAGGATTTGACAATATTTTAACGATATTGTTCAGAGTGATCTCTTTCAGTTCCCTCGCCTAGTACTTCTTTACGCGGCTTGGTGCTCAGCTTAATAATGTGCCTGGACCCTGGGATGTCTTACTATTTGAAGGGCGCTGCGTAAATGAAAGTTCCTGTTGTTTGATGCTGTAATATTTCGTGTTAAGATTGCTGTACAACATCCACCACAGTGTACAAGATTCTCGTGAAGCATTTTAATTTAGACACGAGCGTGAATGGCTAAAGTAACTGTTATGAACACAAATTTTATAAGGTTATGTTTTAAACTGTCTCTTCAATTTAATAAAATAGGTCATTGAAGAGAGTAATGACAATCTGTTAATGAGTTCAACCTGGTAACAGGCCAAGTGGGCTTGGTTGCCATGGGGACAAGAGTAAATCGAAGCAAGGCGCAAAATGAAACAAAGGCAAGAGCAGCCGCGGCTGACTGTGGACAGACTTTCTGGGAGGGATCTTCCGCCTCTGTTTTGGGGGGAAGGGGGGGGGGGGGGGTGACGTGAATGGCAGAGGGGGCAAAGAATCAAGAGGTAGTCCCAAAGTAGCTTTTAAACCAGGGGATTTCCCTGCCTGATTGTTCCCATTCATGACGTAATGGGAATCCTGACTATTGAACGAATGCAAACATGATCATCAGGCAGCACACACCACCTCTCCACCTCTCCACCTCTCCACCCCCCCCCCCCCCCCCCCCACCATGATACATTGTACATTCACGTCGGTGTGAGGGCTCACCCATCTGAATCACAACAAGTCCCCCAAGATATACACCAGGTGTACAGAACCTGCTGGAGGCGCACAGGTGAGTACACCCGCCAGGAGGGAGAGGGTCATGCCTGGGCAGTAGCCTGGTACAGTGCCAGAGGAGGAAATGTTCCATGGTGGTGGTGGGAGACGCGGTGCGGAGGTTGGGGGGGGGGGGGGGTGGGGGGGAGTTGCGTGGGGGATAGGAGTTCTGTGGGGGTTCCGTGTTTTGATTTTTAAAAAAAAATGATTTACTCACTTAAATCGGAGCACCCTTCTTTCAGCAGTCTATGTTGCTGGCGGGGCAGTCCCAATCAGAGCCCAGTCTGCCAGCATGATGTTGTGGGACTTGCCCCTTCCACTTTGTTCACAAAATGCTTGAAAACACGGCGGAAAAACCTGGCAAGGCAGCTGGCCGGCTGCCCTCTGCTTTTTCCCACCCCAGGCAAAACGTCAAAATGAAAATCGGAAAATTACAGCCCCTGTCTCTGAGATTTCTCACAGAAGTTGAGGGGGGAGGGTAAACTGGGCAGTTTCACAGAGATGCCAGGTCAGCAGGTAGTCTGGTTAGCAGGGAGGAGGGTGCGTCTTAGTGTAGACTACGAGGCAGAATGCAGGAGGAGGTGATCTCTGTTTGAGTGGTAATCTAAGAAATGAATTTTGCCAGAGAGGGCCTTAGCAAAAATTTTGGACTTCTCCAGAAGCTTAGAGAAGCATCTGTTGATGATCATTCAACATTACAGCTCAGTGAAACAGGAAAAAGCAGATCTTTAACCTTTTATGTAGGTTCGAGTAGCCATTGCCTACTAAATACTGTTTAGTCAGCATTGCTTTTAGCTTGCGTGTTACAGTAAAAGTCTTAAAACTTAAAATTTTGTCATGCAACTCCTTTAGGTTGGTCACTGGGAATTCGAATATCTCTTTAAAAGGTGTTTGGTCTCCACATGAAGCATAACAGTAACACACTACTGCAGTCACGTTGTTTTGAACATTGATTACCAGAGACATTTTATTCAATTCCTTCCAAAACTTCTTGTACACCACACTTACCCACAACTCAGTAAAGACAATGCCCAATTCCATTCCCGTCCCCAGTCTGATCCCAATTTGAGCTTCACATCAACATTAAACTACATTTGAATGATTTATTAAGCCTCTCGCCCATTTCCGGCGAGGTCGGCTTCTCACCGGAAATGGGTAAGAGGCTGAATAAATTATTCAAATCAATATTAATAGTGATTTGCATGGCATTAACGAGCCCGGCGCTGAATCATCTGGACTCACTTGCGTTTATGGTCTCATTGGGAGAGTTCTCTCCGGCGAGGAAAACACCTGGTCCCCATGAACAACCGTGATGGCCAGGAGAACTGGAGGTATTGAGGCTCCCCGGGAGGTCATGGGCCAGAGGGTGCCCTTGGGCAATGCCAGCCTGGCACCTTGGCACTGCTCACCAGCAGAGCGAGGGGGCAGGGTGGCCCGCTGCACACTCTGCCTGCGTTCGGATTGGGGGGAGGGAGGGGCCAATGTGCACTCTGCCTGCGATCAGATCAGGGGGAGGGGTGGCCTGCTGCCACTCTGCAGGTGATCAGTATGGGGGGGGTGCCCACTCTGCATTGCGATCATTGGGGAGGGACGCGATCGGTCTGGGTAGCAGGCAAGGGGCAGCGGGGGCTGCATTTTGAGGGGTATGGGGCTCGCAATTGGCTGTGGATCCCCATGATTTTGAGGCTGCCTGCAGCAGCATGGGCCTGACAGCTCTCTCTCTGTCTGTCAGACCTCTGCTGCTCCTATTGCGCATGTGCAGCATCAGAGGTCTGCGCATGTGCAATAGCTCCCTCTGCAGGCTGCCTAGCAAATTAAGCCCAGCCCAGGGCGGCACGGTAGCACAGCGGTTAGCACTGCTGCTTCACAGCTCCAGGGTCGCGGGTTCGATTCCCGGCTCGGGTCACTGTCTGTGTGGAGTTTGCACATTCTCCTCGTGTCTGCGTGGGTTTCCTCCGGGTGCTCCGGTTTCCTCCCACAGTCCAAAGATGTGCGGGTTAGGTTGATTGGCCAGGTTAAAAAATTGCCCCTTAGAGTCCTGAGATGCGTAGGTTAGAGGGATTAGCGGGTAAATATGTGGGGGTAGGGCCTGGGGGGGGATTGTGGTCGGTGCAGACTCGATGGGCCAAATGGCCTCCTTCTGCACTGTAGGGTTTCTATGATTCCATTGCCTACAGCAGCTAGAAATGGTGTGGACCATTTTTCCATGCACCACGTGCACAAGATTAGGTGTGAAAACTCACGCAAAAAATGGATCTGCAACTCTTCCATTTTCACGCTAGCTGGACATTTAGAAACGTTCTCGTAAAATTCCGCCCTCTGTTTCTACCCCATACATCAAATTGTAAAAGTCTCTATTTACAAGTTTATACGCTCACCACATTAGTCCTACATCTCAGTCTTTATTGTCCAAATCTTCCGATTCTGGTTTACTTGCTATCTCCCCTCCCTCTGCAGCAGTTGACATGACTCTAGCTTGCCCGCACTCTCTGTAACTCTTCACTAAATATCTCCCCTTTATAGAATCAAGATTTCACCACACAGAAAACAGCTATCCATTTATTATTAATTCATTCATGGGACATGGGAGTCACTGGCTGGCCAGCATTTATTGCCCATCCCTAGTTGCCCTTCATCAGAGGGCAGTTGAGAGTCAACCACATTGCTGTGGCTCTGGAGTCACATGGAGGCCGGACCAGGTAAGGATGGCAGATTTCCTTCCGTAAAGGACATTAGTGAACCAGATAGGTTTTTCCGACAATAGACAATGGTTTATTGGTCATGAATAGATTCTTCATTCCAGGTATAATTATTGAATTCAAATTCCACCATCTGCCGTGGCGGGATTCGAACCCGGGTCCCCAGAACATTAACTGAGTTTCTGGATTAATAATCCAGCAATAATACCACTAGGCCATCGCCTCCCCAATTCTCTTGTGCATATGCCTCTTTGGAAGAACTGGCCAATTCCCACACCTCAAGCTTTTCCCCCCATACCCTGCAACACGAGGCTTCTTCCAGTACATTAGCATGTTGCTTCAATTCCTCCTCTAAATCTCTCCATTACTGCTCTGCGAAACACCTCGGTCCATTCTCTATGTTAAACAGACTTCATAAATGCAAGTTGTTTGAAAACTTACTTCTATACTTAACTCAGGTGTGAGATTGATTCTAAAACATAGCACCCAAGGAGAGAAAGAAATTGAAAATTCCACTTAGTGCCTTGACACTTGGTTTAAAGTAAATTTTGTTACACAAGAAAAAAAATGTTTAGTTTATGCACGTCTTCCTTTTCACTGCATCCCTCTAGTATCTTGTTTATTTTTCTGTCTCAAGTCTATTTTCTTTTTTAGTGCCGTTTGGAATCTTGCACAAAGGCTCCTGTGTCCTGGAAGTTGTTTTTCTGTTGGTTAGTTATCTAATGTTACTGAAAGCTTTAATCCCACATCGTTGACCGTTTATGGAGATAACCCACCCGAGCATTGCACTAGCTGATTAGGAAAACGCAGTGAATGCTGCTGCCGCATTGTTAGATAGTATTAAAGGAGCACTTTATCATTCAGTGGACGTTCAGGCGGGTTGACTCTGTCCCAGAACAGTTGACTCCAAAACCTCTTCAGAGCTGGGAAAATTTGCCGAGAAGGTGGTTTTCTGCAATGCAAACATTATCCCGGGCAGTCATTGCAATTGAATAATGCCTTAAATCTGTACAGGCAGTCCCCGGGTTACAAACGAGTTCCGTTTTTAAGTCTGTCTGTAAGTCGAATTTGTATGTAAGTCGGAACAGTTACGCACGGGTTCACATCTAGCGTCAATTAGTCAAATGTTTGTCTTAGTATATAGTATATATTTTACCCAAAACATCTTAAATATAATAATACAGTAATAATAATAAATGGAAATGACACAAAACTTGGAAAACGCGCAGTGTTTTGAGCGTCGCGCAATGTAGTCCGCCCGTTCGTTAGTACGAACCATTGTATATAACTCAATTTTTTTTAAATAATAGGCTTTACGGAGGTCGGTACGTAAGTAACGGGCGTTTGTAAGTCAGGTGTTCGTAACCCGGGGACTGCCTGTACTTAAAAAAAAAGCAACACACAGAATGATCAAACTACAGACCCAAAACATCTCATTAATTTTCATTATTCACCTTAACCAGTGCAGCTTTAGCATAGCAGCTCCATAGATTCACAGTAACCATGCCCTTCCTTTAATTTATTTAGACTTCTTTTGTGTAAATTGTAAACCCCCTTAGACATACCTGTGCATTTTTTCCCGCCTATTCTGGGTTATTACTGCACAACTCAAAGGAATCACAATAAACATTACAAGAGTTCCCTTGGGGCAGATAAGGATGATCTCACTGTGCTGTCCAATAACCCTCATCTGATAAGCTCACGTTACCAGATGTACACACAACATAAGCAGCATTTTATCTCCTGGCGCTACCATTCCTCTGGCTGACTTTTCCTAATGTTAATAATTTAAAGCTATCTTTGTGGTGTTCCAACCTTGTGCAGGTTTTACTTTATTTGGCAGGGTAAAGAACAAGCTGCACAGTAGGACACAGCGGCTGAGCCACACAATACTGGAGAATAGTGTTTAACATTCAGTATTTAAAATCTCTTTACCAACAAGAACTTACATTTATTTACACAGTGTCTTTAAGGCAGTGGTATTGTCACTGGTAACCCAGAGACCCAGGGTAATGATCCGGGGACCCGAGTTCGAATCCCATCAAGGCAGATGCTGCAATTTTGAACTCAACAAAAATCTGGAATTAAAGATGATCATGAAACTAATGTGAACCTTTAGGGAAGGAAATCTGCCATCCTTACCTGGTCTGGCCTACAGGTGACTCCAGATCCACAGCAATGTGGCTGACTCTTAAAAGCCTTATGAAATGGCCTAGCAAGCCGATCAGTTCAGGGGCAATTAGGGATGGGCAATAAATCCTGGCCTTGCCAGAGATGCCCACATCCAGTGAATAAAAAAGTCAATAAAACATTTTAGTATTATAAAACAAAGCGTGACACTGTGCCACATGATGAAATATCAGGTCATGTGATCCAAAGTTTGGTCAGAGAGGTCGGTTTTAAGGAGTGCCTTGAAGCAAGAGAGTGAGGTCGAGAGGCAAAGAGGTGCAAGGGGAGAATTCCAGAGCTCAAGCCCAAGGCAACTGAAGGCCAATGGTGCCGCAATTAAAACCCCAGGAGGGTTCCAATTAGACAACATCAGAATTAAATAAGCGCTGACATCTCAGAGGGTTGTGGGATGGCAGGAGATTACAGAGACAGGGAGGGGTGTGGCCATGGTGGGATTTGAAAACCAGGTTGAGAATTTTTAAATCAAGCCATTCCTTGACCAGGAGCCAATCCAAGTCAGCGGGCACAGAGTGAATGAGACTTGGTGAGAGTTAAGGTACGGGGACCAGACTTTTGGATGCTTATGGAGGGTAGATTGCGGGAGAGCAGCTAGGAGTGCATTGGAATTGTCCAGTCACGAGTCAAACAAAGGCCTGAATGAAGTTTCACCAGCACACGAGTGGAGACGGGGGCGAAGTCGGGTGATGTAACGGAGGTTGAAGGAAGCCATCTTGGAGATGGTGCAAATATCACAGGCTTGACATCTCAAATCAAAAGCAGAGAACTGGGAACAAGTAAAGCCCAATTAGCCACCAAATTACCAACTTAATTCAGGGTGGCTATGATTGAACTGAGAAGTGGAAAAATTCACACTGGTGCAGTGATGTGTAGCTGGGTCATTGCTGGGTCAGAGTGAAGGGAATCTATTCTGCTCACGCCTTCTGTCACAGCTGACTGGAAAGAGCGTCAGAGACTAACAGAGGACAATTGTGCAGGAGCAGCACCATCTAGTGTTTTATTTATAAACTGGTGCTGCAATTGGCAAGGCAACAAAATAGATCTTGATCAGCACAATAAACTCCACCATTGCAATGCTGATAACTTGGCTCAGTGTGTATATTCGAGGGATTTTCTTGATCCCTTACATTACAGTTCAGGAGGTGTAAATAGTTACAGCAGTGAAGGAGGGGGGAAGCAGGAAGAAAAAGCTGGCAAAAGAGAACAGGCTCCTGCAGCCTGGGAATGCCATGCTGCAAAGTGGGCAGACCCCAAGGTTGCAGACCACGCTAGCCAGCTGTGTACCTCTTGGGATCGTATCCCAGCTGCACCTGCTAAGTGTTTACACCATCATCTGACTTTGATCCAACTCAGGACTCATCAGAATCATTATATCATTAAGGGGCAGCACGGTGGCAGTGGATAGCACTGCTGCCTCATAGTGGCAGAGGCCCAGGTTCGATTCCCGGCTTGGGTCACTGTCTGTGTGGAGTCTGCATGTTCTCCCTGTGTCTGCGTGAATTTCCTCCGGGTGCTCCGGTTTCCTCCCACAGTCTGAAAGACGTGCTGGTTAGGTGCATTGGCCATGCTAAATTCTCCCTCAGTGTACCCGAACAGGCGCCGGAGTGTGGCGACTAGGGGATTTTCACAGAAACTTCATTACAGTGTTAATGTAAGCCTACTTATGACACTAATAAAATAAACTTCAACAAAAACATTCTCCTCAAAAACCAATTTAAAGCACCATGATTGATGCAAACATCAAACCTTACTTCACAAGCAACAACCTTTCCTCCCCCCACCCCACCCCACAGTCTGACCCTTGTGACCTCCTCATCCCATGCATGTTTCTCCCAAGTCATCGCTCAACAACGCCCTGTTAACGTTCCTCCACCATTGCCTGCTTTACTTCAATCAGATAAGGCAGGAAAGGTTAAGAACTAACTGATGATCCCTATCTAATGCCGCTTTCTCTCCAGATCAGGCCTCCAGTAACACTCTCCAGCCTTTTCCCATCACTGTAAAGGTCCTGCTCCCAAATAGGGAAGAGGATTTTGGGCCTCGACCCATCTGGGCACCAAGTCCAAATCAATCACTTCAAACAGCTTGCAGGTTCTCGCTTTCTTTACCTCTTCCTGCAGATTACAAGGTTTTAAAACACAAGCTTGCCATCATCGAACTTCCACTTTGACCTACCTCATTGTCTTTCTGTTCCTTCCCACCCCAGCCCTAAGTTTGGTGATATCTTGCACTGCAGCCTCTCACACAAGTAAAGGAGCCAGTGTTGTAGGATCGGTGATCAGCACAGAGAAGCCAATGGAGCCATTCCCCAGCTCACACTCTGAACATTCAGCCAGTTGCTTCTCACATAAGCACGACTGTACGTCTCTTTTTGTTTTAAACGTTCCTTTAATTTACAGCATCAGACGACCAGTGAATGCAGATGCCATATCATCTGGGAAAAAAAGAGTGCGCAAGAGACAGAACTGAGATTTGGCACAAAGTCCCCCCCCCGCGAATGACAAGACGTTAACAAGGGTTCACTGAACTTTCCGGCAGCACTGCTGTGACACCTGTTACTGCAGCGACACCTGTTACTGCAGCATAATCGGGAGGATATTTAAATAAAATAAGTTCAAACTTTATGGTTAATATAAGGAAAGAAACATTTAAAACAGCCAGTATAATACAGAGGTTATAAATAAAGGAAAATACACTTTAAAACACTTGAACCAAGCATTATCTGAAATAGGAAAAGAATTGTGCGTCTCTGTTAAGCAGCCTTTTAAATAGTTGTAAACTAGCACATAGTCACTACAAAAGGTTACAGTCGTTGCTCCACTCCCTGGCCGCAACGTGCTTTCCAACAGTGGAGGCATCTCGCCCATCCGGACTGGAAACTCGCCGCAAGAGGGTCGCCTTCAGCTGAACCGGAAGATCCCGCCAGCGGGAAGGGCTGGAACATCGCACCTCACGGGCGGAATTTTGTACTCTGCGCTGGCTGGGGTGAGAAAACCGGTGTGCATCTCTCCAGCTGTACTGCCGATCTTACTGAATGGTGGAGCAGGATCGACAGACCAAATGGCCTACTCCTGTTCCTAATTCATGTGTATATGTACCCACGTTTGTAACAATCAAAGAAAGAATTTGTATTTATATAGAGACTTCCATGACCTCAGGATGTTCCAAGGTGCTTTACTGTCAATGAAGGAATTTCCAAATGTAGTTGCTGGAGGTCCAACTCATGTTTCGGCCTCAGTGCTGAGTGGGCGGGGCAGACACAATCCAAGAGGCCCGAGGACATCCCCTAACCAAGTCTCGAACCTCATTGGTATATTTTGAACAAGTTACTGGAAACTCGTACACTTCCAAAGGCAGCTCACTCTTTTGAAAGAAGGGATTTCAGGCTGTTTGCCTCTCCAGCTGAGGCATTAGGTAGATTCCATGAAGGAGGATGGAGAACAAGAAGGAACCCAGGAGGGGGGTGGGAATCAGGACCACGCCCCTCCTAGACCATTGTGGTCTAGCTGGAAGGAGCACTCATGGTTTCTTCACATTAAAAACTATTCAATTTCTTTTTTAAACTTACTGTTTTGGTGGCAAGTCAATTGCTAGGCCCCATCCATAACTGGAGTAGAGATGACCTGGCATCAGCTATGTTTCCCAAAGGTGTCCCAAGGACAGGAATTTCTCCATTAGGATAGGCCAGTGGCCTAATGTCTCTATAGGGGGCTACCAGAGGCCTGCAAATCATCAGAATATAACTTAGTATCGGACTTTAAGGTATCCTTGGGACGTGGGGCACTGTTACCGTGAAAATGATCATTTATGATCATACTTCCCACCTAGAAAACAGGCTAATGATGAATAATTTCTACTCCAATGTTTCAATGTCACACAACAGCAATGAGATAGCTGACCAAATCATTTATTTTAATGATGTTGGTTGTGGGATTAATGCTGGCTAGGATGTCATGAGAATTTTACACTCTTCCCTAAACAATGACAGAGGATTTTTTATATCCACCTGATAGGCCAGATGGGCATTTGTTTTAATATCTCAATGGAAATATGGCACCTCCAGCAGTGCAGCACTCCCTCAGTCCTATCTGGAATTGGGACTGAGCACACAATCTAAGGAGTGTACCAGCAGATAAGTCTAGAGTTTGCAAAAATAGTGAAAAGACAGAACTAAAGACTCAGAAACGTGGAAAAGAGAAATTTAGAGGCCATTCGGCCCTTAGAGCCTGTTCCACCATTTATGATGATCATGGCTAATCATCCAACTCAATAGCCTGATCCAGCCTTTCCTTTATCTGAATGCATGCAGCATTCGTAACAAAACGGATGAATTGGCAGCACAAATAGAAATAAATATGTATAATCTGATAGCCATTACAGAGACACGACTGCTGGAGGACAAAGCCTGGGACCTGAATATTGAAGGATACATGACATTGAGGAAGGACAGGAAGGGAGGAAAAGATGGAGGGGTGTCTCTGTTAATTAAGGATGACACTAGTACAAAAGTAGAGATGACCTCAGTTCTAAAGATCAAGATGCGGATTCAGTTTGAGTAGAGATAAGAAGTAGCAAAGATAGGAACTCACTGGTGGAGATAGTTTATAGACTCCTAACAGTAACCTTCTGCCGCACATAATGGCGCCCCGCACAAACCTTTCACGCACTCTCTGAAGAAACCACATCGACCATTGCCAGTGGAAAGCGCAGGCTTTCGATTGTGACGCCAGGAGGTGCCACATCGGGGAGTACTACAGACACCTTTGAGCGAAGAGCCAGCATGAAAGAGAAAAGGAGGAAAAGGCCAGATGCAATTTCCCCCAGCAGTGACTGCACATTGGCTTTCACCCACTGTGGGAGAATCTGCTGGTCCCAGCGAGGCCTGACCTGCCACCTTCAAGTCTGCAGCCGATAAGCAAAAAAATACAATCTTCCAAAAAATCTTCGTCTGCAAAGAAATGCCAAGAGAGGCAACAATAATCCCATTGGAGGGCAGGGTGTACAGGATGAAACAATGGGGGCTTGTGAGAAAGTTATAATCATGAGTGAGTTTAATCTACGTTTAGACAGGATGAGTCAAATTGGCAAAGGTTGCCTGGAAGATGAGTTCTTGAAGTGTTTTCTGGACAGTTTCTTGGCGAAACTGGGTTAAAGTTTCAGATCAATAGCCTATCGGAAGAAATGGTAAAAGTTAGAGATGTAACAGGTTTTATACAAGTATAGAGGGGAAAGGGGAGGGAACGGAATGGAAGGGTGGGGAGGTGGGGAGAGTATAAAAGGCAAGGTCTGTGATAGAGTGGGGGACAGGAGAGATTAAATGATAAGTGTTGATGTTGCAAACGAGGTTGGTAATGGGGCTAACAAAGAAACAAAAAGGTGTAGAGGAGGTGTAAATGGCAACAGCAAAATCATTACTAGCAGCATGTCTGAAAAAAATGAAAGCAGTGGCTATGATATGAAATTGTTGAATTTGGTATCAAGTCTGGAAGACTGTCGTACTAATCGAAAGATGGGGTGCTGTTTCTCCAGTTTACAATGAGCAGGAGCGCACAGGGGGTTGAGAACAGGAAAATCAAAGCCAGTTTGCTGCTCTGCATTTCAGGTTTTAAGATAACTTATTCTAGCCAACAGTCTGCTGCTAAAATGTCACACATGCGGACTGAATCAAGGTACTCTGTAAAGCAGTCAACATTTGGTCTCCTTAGTTCAGAGCAGGCTGCACTGGAAGCAGTGAATATGGAACAGCGAGTTGAAAATATAATACAATTTAGCCCCAATTAACTTTAAAACACTTCCTCAGTAACATTTGTTTGGCTTCAATTTATTTTCTACATTCCTCCTCTACCTTTGGACGAAATCTATGGGATGACATTGGAACATTCAGCTGGCGTGATTTGTTCTGCTAATCATAGAAATCATAGAAACCCTACAATGCAGAAACAGGCCATTCGGCCCATCAAGTCTGCACCGACCACAATCCCACACAGGCCCTACTCCTATATCCCTACACGTTTACCCGCTAATCTCTAACCTACGCATCTCAGGACAGTAAGGGGCAATTTTAGCATGGCCAATCAACCTAACCCGCACATCTTTGGACTGTGGGAGGAAACCGGAGCACCCGGAGGAAACCCACGCAGACACGAGGAGAATGTGCAAACTCTAATCTGTCACTTCAAATTTTAATGGTGACCTGTTCACGCCTATATTCAACTGCTGCCGTTAGCTGCTGAGCTTCAGAGCTGTACTACAGCACCCTGCTGGCAACTCCACTTTATTGTGCTGCGGTGTCGGGTCTTCATCTGAAACCACTTTTTCCTGGACCAAGTTCTCTTCTCCATTGTCTTTTCAACCTTTTAGTAATCACCGTCAGTGTTGGCACGGTACGGTGGCCCAGTGGGTTAGCACTGCTACCTCACAGCTCCAGGGACCTGGATTTGATTCCCGGCTTGGGTCACTGTCTGTGTGGAGTCTGCACGTTCTCCACGTGTCTGTGTGGGTTTCCTCCAAGTGCTCCCGTTTCTTCCCACAATCCAAAGATGGATGGGTTAGTTTGATTGGCCATGCTAAATTGCCCCTTGGTGTCCCAGGATGTGTATGTTGGAGGTGTTAGCAGGGTAAACATGTGGGGTTTCAAGGATAGGAGCTGGATGGGATTGTTGTTGGTGCAGACTCAATGGGCAGAATGGCCTCCTTCTGCACTGTTCGGATTCTATTCTGGGACTTGGTCTGCTCTTGGAGCCTCTGTTTGCTGCTCACCTGTTGGAATTCACTCTGTGCCGAGCTAGCTGATCCATTTCTGCTTATTCCCATCTTGTGTTGGATTCTACTCCATTGTTACTGAATGGCTTTTATTTTGGGGTTGCTTTCACTTGCCACTGACTATTTATTCTATAGAACTCTTCAGTCCACCTTTGCTGGATTCTGCGCTGGCTCCGCCACGTTCAACTGCTTCCTCTGATCACCTGTGCCCCTGATCTACATTGCACTGGCTCCCTCATCTACACCAATCCCATGGATTTCTCTCTTGCTGTCCCCTGGCTCCCTGCTTGGGTTTCAGTAGCACTGGCGGCATGGTGGCCCAGTGGTTAGCACTGCTGCCTCACAGCACCAGGGACCCGGGTTCGATTCCTGGCCTCCACACACTGTGTGTGGAGTTTGCACATTCTCCCCGTGTTTTCATGGGTTTCCTCCGGGTGCTCCCACAGTCCAAAGATGTGCGGGTTAGGTGGATTGGCCATGCTATATCTTCCCTTAGTGTCAGGGAGACTGGCTAGGGTAAATGCCTGGGATTATGGGGATAGGCCCTGGGTGGGATTGTGGTCGGTGCAGACTCGATGGGCCAAATGGCCTCCTTCTGTACTGTAGGGATTCTATGTCTTGTGTTCTATGGTCCTTGCTGCTCTGCTGGTACAGAGAACCTGCTGCTATGCATTCCTCACACCAACGGCCACTACCCACCTCCACTGGACCCCTGGATCAATCTCTGCCAGCTCACAGCCAGTTCCACAATCCTTATCCCTTCCACCCCTCCCCGCCCGCTGTGAAACCTCTAATAGCCAGCTCACTCATATTCTACCCCTTGTACAGCTCCTGTACTCTCACACCCTACACAACTGTTCAGAAATTGTACATAGACTCATAGATGCTCCATGTTGACTCCACCCAATCTGCAAGTTAATTTCATCTCACTTAAGGACCTCAGATTTAAATTTCAGACATGCTTATATCACCTCCTCCCTATCCTTTGTTACAACTATGACATATCATCATGAAATCATATAATCCCTACAATGCAGAAGGGGATTGCTGGACTAGTAATCCAGGAACTCAGCTAATGCTCTGGGGACCCGGGTTCAAATCTCGCCACGGCAGATAGTGGAATTTGAATTCAACAAAATAAATCTAGAATTAAGACTCCACTGATGACCATGAAACCATGACCAATTGTCAGAAAAATCCATCTGGTTCATTTCTGACCTTTCAGGAAGGAAATCTGCCATCCTTACCTGGTCTGGCCTACATGTGACTCCAGAGCCACAGCGATGTTGTCGATGCTCAACTGCCCTCTGAAATGGCCTAGCAAGCCACTCAGTTTAAGTGCGACTAGTAATGGACAATAAATGCTGGCCAGCCAGCAACGTTCATGTCCTGTGAATGAAATTTTAAAGAAGGGCCATTCAGCCCGTCGAGTCTGCACCAACTCTCTGACAGTGCAACTTACCCAGGCACACTCCCCCCACCTTATCCCTGTAACCCCACACATTTACCAAGGCTAATCCATCTAACCTATACACATCAAGGGGCAATTTAGCATAGCCAATCCATCTAAGCTGCACATCTTTGGACTTCAGGAGGAAACCGGAGCACCCAGAGGAAACTCACACAGAGACAGGGAGAATGTGCAAACTCCATACAGTCACCCAAGGCCGGAAGTGAACCCGGGTCCCTGGCACTGTGAGGCAGCAGATCCTAATCTTTGCTGTGCCTATGTAACTTGAGTTCCCTCTATCTACTATTCACATGCACAGTTTGACTATGGCTCTGATTTCATACCCATTATCTCCAAGTCCCTTCCATCACCTCACTGTACACCATTTTTCATTACCCCCTTCTCAAATATTTACTCTCTCTGATTTGAATTCACTGCTTCCCTTATTCTCTCCTTGCACATAATTTCTCTGATCTCACAGCCGTATCATTATGGGCACGGTAGCACAGTAGGGCGGCACGGTAGCACAGTGGGTAGCACTGCTGCTTCACAGCTCCAGGGTCCCGGGTTCGATTCTCGGCTCAGGTCACTGTCTGTGTGGAGTTTGCACATTCTCCTCGTGTCTGCGTGGGTTTCCTCCGGGTGCTCCGGTTTCCTCCCACAGTCCAAAGATGTGCGGGTTAGGTTGATTGGCCAGGTTAAAAATTGTCCCTTAGAGTCCTGGGATGCGTAGGTTAGAGGGATTAGCGGGTAAAATATGTGGGGGTAGGGCCTGGGTGGGATTGTGGTCGGTGCAGACTCGATGGGCCGAATGGCCTCCTTCTGCACTGTAGGGTTTCTATGTTTCTATTAACTGTGCCATCTCACGTGGACACTCTACCCCCAACAGCTCAATCACAGACAAAACCATCGCAAATCCCTTTCTTGTACCTCTCACCGCAAACTTCCATCTGCATGCACCCCTGAAGAAACTCTGCCAAGTCCCTTACAACTATACTTTGCAACATTCTCACCATGGGCCCTTATTTGTCACAATACTTCAGCAGCTGTTGATTTGCTCAACTGCTCCATCACCTCCATTTGATGCCCTTATTAAGATCACAAAAGTGCCAGACAATAACCATCTTCAACAAGAGAAAATCTAACCAGCCACTCTTGACATTCAATGACATTACCATCAGCGAATCACTCACTATCAACATCCCAGGGGATACCATTGACCAGAAACTGACCCGAACCAGTCATATAAATACTGTGGTTACAAGAGCAGGTCAAAGGCTGGGGATTTTGCAGAAAGTATTGCCCCTGTCCACAGTCTACAAGGCACAAGTCAGGAGTGTGATGGAAAACTCTCCACTTTCTTGGGCGAGCACAGCTCCGACAACACTCAAGAAGCTCAAACCATCTAGGACAGAGCGCCCCACTTGATCAGCACCCCTTCCACCAACTTAAACATTTACCCCCTCCATCACTGATGCAATAGCAGTAATGTGTACCATCTACAAGATGCACTGTACCAATTCACCAAGTGTCCTTGGACAGCACCTTCCAACCCCACAACTACTACCACCTAGAAGGTCAAGAGCAGCAGGTGCATGGAAACACCACAACCTGCAAGTTCCTCTCCAAGCCACACAGCATTCTGACTTGGAACGATATCACCGTTCCTTCATTGTCGCTGGGCCAAAATCCTGGAATTTTCTCCCCAACAGCACTGTGGTTGTACCTACACCACATGGACCACAGTGGATTCAAGGAGGCAGCTCACCACCACCTTCTCAAGGGTGGGCAACAAATTCTGGCCCAATCAGTCAGCAAAGTGCATATCTCATGGAAGAACTAAAGCAGTTTTCTTCCACCTTATGCTATTCCTATGGTTCTCATTTACACACCCTCAACTCCAAGGGACAGAGACTTGAGTGCATTTGACACACAACTGGTTTAGTCATCCATTGTAAGAAGTCTCACAACACCAGGTTAAAGTCCAACAGGTTTATTTGGTAGCAAAAGCCATTAGCTTTCGGAGCGCTGCTCCTTCCTCAGGTAAGTGGGAGTTCTGTTCACAAACAGGGCATATAAAGACACATATGCCCTGTTTGTGAACAGAACTCCCAACCACCTGATGAAGGAACAGCGCTCCGAAAGCTAGTGGCTTTTGCCCTCTTTTTAGGTCAAACCAAATAAACAAACTCAGATTAAGTACCAAATAAACCTGTTGGACTTTAACCTGGTGTTGTGAGACCTCTTACTGTGTTTACCCCAGTCCAACGCCGGCATCTCCACATCATGACTACCTTAGTCATCCATTACCAGATCTGACTGAACCACACTGAGCACTACCAGACCTTGCTTCCAAACCCCAGACGAGGATCATCCTGGCAGCAAAACAGCTGCATCTGTTCTCCACAACCAGTCATTTACTTAAATCTCTTTTACCTGTCCCCTCCATCTTCAATAACATATGCAAGGAATTCTTGGATTTGTTTGTCACTAAACCCGAGATAAGCTGTTCAGCTGCCTTCCGTCGCACCCCACCCCAAACCCCCACTGCTCCACCCCGTTCCCACTAATGTAGACCTTCCCAAGGTTTTCTTTGCTCAGATCTCATAAATTTTTCTCTTCCACCTTCCATCATGCCCGCTCCCAGCTCTTCTTCATGAGAGCCACCTTCCATTTCCTCAACCACGTTCCCACTAAATTACCCAACATCCTTCCTGGCTTCCACATGACCCAATATCCACAAACAATTTCCTCTCCTCAGATACATTCTCTGACGTGTCAAATTCACCATCGACAGCCCCATCTTCCAGTCCACGTGTGCAACACCCAATCCTGGAAGAGCTGCAATTACCTTGGAAACGTTTGGCCTCATCACAAATGTTTTGCATGATTCCACCATTTCCAAAATGCCCCCCCCCCACCATCATTACAATCCCTTCGTGGCCTCATCCTTATCCATTTGTGTATCTTTCTACAACCTCACCCTCCACTTCGTTCCACTAATTCTGGTCTCTTATTCACCCTCACACAATCTGCTTTCAGCCATTTAGCCCCTAAACTCTAACCGACTAACAGCCCCCATCCTTGCCCCCCCCCCCCCCCCCCCCCCCATGAACCTCTACAGCTTGAAGACTTAAAATTAAATCCTCCACAACCATCACCTATCCTTCACCAGCCTTCAATTGCTTTCCTTCGGTAGGAAGAATCAAAAGGCAGATTATCTAAATGGAGTCCAAAGATGTGCGGGTTAGGTTGATTGGCCATGCTAAATTTGCCCTTAGTGTCCTGAGATGCGTAGGTTAGAGGGATTAGTGGGTAAATATGTAGGGATATGGAATAGGGCCTGGGTGGGATTGTGGCCGGTGCAAACTCGATGGGCCGAATGGCCTCTTTCTGTGCTGTAGGGTTTCTATGATTCTATGATTTCTATGATAGACTGCAGGTTAGTGAAATACAGAGGTACCTGGGTGTTCTTGTGAATGAATCACAAAAAGTTAGCAGGTAGGTCCAACAGGTAGTTAAGACGACAAACAGCATTTTGGCCTTTATTGGAAAGGGGTCGGAGTTTAAAAATAGGGAGGTTTTGTTGCAATTGTGCAGGGTGTAAGTGAGGCCTCACCTGGAGTACCGCATACAGTTTTGGTCCCCTTACCAAAAAAAGGATATAGTAATATTGGAGGCAGTCCAAAGCAGATTCACCAGGCTAATTCCTGGGATAAGAGGATATTTCTATCAAGAGAGATTAAATAATCTGGGTCTGTATTCCTTGGAGTGAGGAGCGACTTTATTCAAACACACAAGATGCTGAGGGGGCTTGCCAAGGTAGATGGTGAGATGTATTCACCAGTGGGGGAGTCTCGAACAAGGGGGAAAAAGCTACAAGATAAAGGGCTGGTTATTTAAAACTGAGATGCTTAGAAATTTCTTCTCACAGAGGGTGGTGAATCTCTGGAATTCTCTGCCCCAAAGAGTGGTGGAGGCTGGATCATTAGAAGTATTTAAAGTGGAGGTGGATAAATATTTGATAGATTGAGGAATAGAGGGCTATGGGGAAATGGCACAGAAAAGGAGTTGAAGCTGGCATAGATTAGCCATGATCCTATTGAATGCCGGGGCAGGCTTGAAGGGCCTGTTGGCCTATTCCTGCTTATATTTCTTGTGTACTTGTGTTCCATCATCTACGTTATAGAACATAGAACAGCACAGCACAGAACAGGTCCTTCGGCCCACGATGTTGTGCCGAGCTTTATCTGAAACCAAGATCAAGCTATCCCACTCCCTATCATCCTGGTGTGCTCCATGTGCCTATCCAATAACCGCTTAAATGTTCCTAAAGTGTCTGACTCCACTATCACTGCAGGCAGTCCATTCCACACCCCAACCACTCTCTGCGTAAAGTGGTGTTATCCTCACACTAAGTTTTTAATCCCTCCACCCTCTTGCACTAAATCCCAATTTCAACTCTTCCAACTCTAAGGATGGGAAACAAATGCCAGAGCAACCCCACATCCAGTGAAAGAATAAATAAAAATAACTCAAGAGGTACAGCACAAGCTACCCTCCGGCAAGATGACAGCAGAGGGTCAGTACATCATAGCCTTGTTAAAGGCAAGATACTGCGGATGCTGGAATCTGAAACAAAAACAGAAAATGCTGGAGAAACTCAGCATGTCTGACAGCATCTGTGGAGAAAGAATAGAGCCAACGTTTCGAGTCTAGATTCTCTCCACAGATGCTGCCAGGCCTGCTGGGTGGAATTTTACGACCTCATCACACCCGTTTTTCGACACGAAAATGTCGTAAAATTGGGAGTGAGCCGACTAGCAGGAATGGCACCTGTTTCCACCATACTGGAAAAAATAAATCGCCACAATCAGAACCCCGCTCAAAATGGACAAAACATCAACTTGCATTTTCTTGCTATATCACAATGTAATTAGTGAGCTTCTCTCCCAATTGTCCCAGCTCACCTGCCTTAACCACCTCACTCGCTACAGCTATAAGCAGTAAGGAAAACACCTCATGTATAAAAGTCAGCTTCAGGCACTGGAGCAGTGACAGTGAGCGATGAGGTAGGTCTCTGTTTTCAAATTGCTCTTTGCAGCTCGGCGGGGGGTTATTTTGTGGCGGCCATGTGAGTTTCACATCGGGAGGGGACCTGCAAGTGTCTGGGAGGGGTTGTTGTTGCTCACAGGGTCTGACTTCGGCCTCTTAGCACTGACCTTGGCTGACTATGGGTCCTAGTGCTGGCAGCAGCAGGCACTGTTGGTGGTAGGGGATGGGCTGGAAACTCTCTGAAATGGCAGTGCTGCAGTCTTGGGAGTTAAACATAGAAACTAGAAGCAGGGGTAGGCCATTCGGCCCTTCGAGTCTGCTCTACCATTCATTTTGATCATGGCTGATCATCGAATTCAATATCCTGATCTCTCCTCCGCCCCCCCCTCCCATATCCCTTGATCCCTCTAGCCCCAAGAGCTATATCTAATTTCTTCTTGAAATCACAATGTTTTGGCCTCAACAGCATTTTTGTGAAGTGAATTCTTTCACCACTTTCACTTTCATCACCCTCTGGGTGAAGAAATTTCTCCTCACCTCAATTCTAAAAGGTTTACCCCTTATCCACAAACTATAACCCCAAGTTTTGACTCCCCCCATCATTGGAACATTCTTTTGAATCTACCCTGTCTAACCCTGTTTGAATTTTATAAGTTTCTATGAGATCCCCTCTCACTGTTCTAAACTCCAGTGAGTATAAAAGCAAATTAGTGCAGATACTGGAATCTGAAACCAGAGAAAATGCTGGAAAATCTCAGCAGGTCTGGCAGCATCTGTTAGGAGAGAAAAGAGCTGACGTTTGGAGTCCCAATGACCCCAAAGCTGGCAGATCCCCTCCTCTCCCGCAAGCTCCAGTGCCCGCTCCTCAGGCATACCATTCCATCTTTGCCCTCTCCCAGCAGTTATGGGCATTCTTCCCCTGCGGAGACAGAAGGACAGTAAGAGTTTTAACAACACCAGGTTTATTTGGTAGCAAATACCATTAGCTTTCGGAGCACTGCTCCTTCGTCAGATGGAGTGGAAACAGATTTCCACTCCATCTGACGAAGGAGCAGCACTCCGAAAGCTAATGGTATTTGCTACCAAATAAACCTGTTGTTGTTAAAACTCTTACTGTGTTTACCCCAGTCCAACGCCGGCATCTCCACATCAAGACAGAGGAGCCATGCCAAATCCGATGGCAGGAGTCCTGAGGGTATCGGGGGCTGTGAGACTCTTGGGGTTGGAGGGAGGTGCTGGGGGGGGGGGGGGGGGGGGGTCAGGGCCTGGAAGCATCCATGGTGCTGGGAGTGGGAGGGAATCTGGAGGTCACTTAGAGGAAAGATGCTAGATCAGGTTTAACACTCACCCTGGCTGTCTGGAATAGGTCATTCAGTTTCTTCCAGCGCTGCTTTCCGGTCCTCCTGGTCAGTGCTGTGGCACCGATACATGCTGCCACCGTCTCCCAGGGTGCATTGCCGTCCCTTTCCCTGGGGTGGCTTCCTGCTGGGGGGGGGGGGGCGGGGGGAGAGAAAGAGGAGTCCCACCTTGCCTCCAGCAACCTGGCCAGATCAGTATTTGAGAAACTGACGCCATCTTCCTGCAATGCCTGCCTGTCTGTCCATCCTTGGGGATTTTATGGAGCTGTCCCTTGTTAGGGCAAATCAGCTGCAGGCAGTTTGGGCAAGTCACACACCTGTTGGAGCATTCCAGCAAGTTTAATGCAGTTTGCCTTGTTACCATGGAGGGGAAGCCAAGTCAGCACTTACAGGTGTGCTGCTGGGGGGGGCAGGGTGGGGTAAAGAGAGGGTCATGTCACACAGCTATTGGGGCAAGAGGGGTGATGAGGGGGCCGTGTGTAAGGGAATCCTGGGGGATCAGTAATGTTGGGGGGTGGGTACCTGATGTTTGGGGGGGGGGGTGGGGTGAGAGGCTGCATCTGGTCTGGGAGGTGGGAGGCAGTTCTGCCAGGAGAGCTGCTTTTTTTTTAGCTTTTCCTGCGCATGCGCAGGTTGTGGCTCCGATCGCAGCTGCTGGCTGTCTGGCAAGTTAAGCCCCACCCACTGCCTCTAGTGGCTAGAAACGATCTAGCCCATATTTTCAAAGACCAAGTGCGTAAGATTGGGAGTGAAAACGCACACAATAAACTGATCAGCAACTCTCCTGTTTTCACACTAGCTAGAGACTTAGAAAAAAATCTCGTTAAATTCCACCCGCTGAGTTTGTCCAGCATTTTCTGTTTTTGTTATCACAAGCTTTCGGAGGGCTACTACATCAGGTGAGTGAAGGAGCAGTGCTCCGAAAGCTCGTGATTCCAAATAAACCTGGTGTTGTGAGACTTCTTACTGTGCCCACCCCAGTCCAACACCAGCATCTCCACATCATGTTTTAGTTATCACAGCCTTGTGGACAATTCTCCCTAAGCCACTCTGTCTCCTATCACACCCCAGGATCCAAACTTCTTCCATCACCCCCAATCTTCCTGACAAACTCCTGCTCGGCTCCCCCTGTGTTTTGTTTGAAAATTGAAAGGTAGATGCAGGTGAAAGGCTGCGAGTTGTTTCCTGTCCCCAGGAAGCTGATGCTCAGTGTGGCCCTTACCTGGTACCTGCCGCTCAGTAACTGGCTGCGCGAAGGTGTACACAGGGGCTGCACATAGTAATTCTCCAGTCTGACCCCCTGGGCTGACAGCTTGTCCAGCACCGGGGTGCGGATCTCCGAGCCGTGATAGCCGATGTCGTTCCAGCCGTAGTCGTCGGCCAGGATGAAGACGATGTGGGGCCGGTAGGCTCCGGCAACGGGGAAGAGGATGGAGAAGCAGAGCAAGCGGAGCACGGAACGCAGCCTCATCCTCCCAGCATCGAACCTCCAGCCCTGGTCTTCATCCAAAAGAACCCAAACACCCGGAAGACAGCAGCTACCAGCCGCACTGTCACATGACTGGTCCCGTGATCAGTTTCATTCATGTATCCACGATGCCAGAAACATGCCAGTAATGTTGCAATTTTCACAGCGCGGCTAATGTCCATATTCGGCCAGCATTTACTACCCTGTGGACAACTCATCCCCTGTTTGATGCACTAAAACCTTTACTATGGGCACAGTGGTTAGCGCTGCTGCCCCACAGCGCCAGGGACCCAGGTTCAATTCCAGCCTCGGGTAACTGTGTGGAGTTTGCACTACTTAAAAAAATATATATTTATTAGTGTCACAAGCAGGCTTATATTAACACTGCAATGAAGTTACTGTGAAAATCCCCTAGAGGACAGCCTGGTGGCAGATTGTTTAGCACTACTGCCTCGCAGCACCAGGGACCGGGGTTCAAATTCCAGCCTTGGGTGAGTGTCTGTGTGGAGCTTGCATCTTTTTTAAACAAAAGGTTATTTATTAGTGTCACAAGTAGGCTTACCTTAACACTGCAATGAAGTTACTGTGAAATCCACGAGGGAGCGGCACGGTGGCACAGCGGTTAACATTGCTGTTTCACAGCACCAGGGACTGGGGTTCGATTGCTGGAGTCTGCATGGTCTCCCTATGTCTATGTGGATTTCCTCCGAGTGCTCTGGTTTCCTCCCACAGTCTGAAAGGTTAGGTGCATTGGCCCTGCTAAACTCTCCCTCAGTGTACCCGAACATGCACCAGAGTGCGGCAACTAGGGGATTTTCACAGTAACTTCATTGCAGTGTTAATGTAAGCCTACTTATGACACTAAATAAACTAATAGTTGCCACACTCTGTTAAAGATGTGCAAGTTAGGTGGATTGGCCATACAAAAAATAAATTGCCCCTTGTGGTCGGGGGATTAGTAGGGTAAATATGTGGGGTGATAGGGCCTTGGTGGGATTGTTGTCTGCAGGCTTGATGGGCTCAATGGCCTCCTTCTGTACTGTAGAGATTCTATAATTTAGTTTATTTATTAATGTCACAAATAGACTTACATTAACATTGCAATGAAGTTACTGTGAAAATCCCCTAGTCACCACATTCTGTACAGGGAGAGAGAGGGAGAATTTAGCACAGCCAATGCACCAAACCAGCTTGTCTTTCGGACTGTGGGAGGAAACCCACGCAGACCCACAGGGAGAACATGCAGACTCTGCACAGACAATGACCCAAGCTGGGAATTGAATCCAGGCCCCTGCCGCTGTGAGGCAGCAGTGCTAACCACTATGCTACCATGCCGTCCCACATCCATTGTGGAACAAAATGCACCCTTGCTTAATTTTATAACTATATCATAATATATGTAAAGATACAAACAATAGAAACATTTACAAGATTTTACAAATCATCTAAACATTATTGCAAAAACATTTGTAATTAGAGCGATTGTGGTTTGTGGCTCCACTCCTCCGACAGTGCCCCAATTCAAATCACTTTCCGATAGATCTTAGCACGATACAGTACAGAAGATCCATGGTGATTGTGCCAGCATTTTACAGATACAGACAGCAAATAATGATAATTAATGTATCTTGTATGTGACTTTCCACCCAGCAATGGGGTGGACTTTGGCATTTGCCACTGTGGTAAACCACTGTTAGCTTATTACCTGTATATGTGACATGCCTGGACACATCCTTGCCGGCCCTACCCGAGACTCTTCCCCACCCCGGTCCAGGTATAAAGGCGACTGCTCCCCACCCCCCCTGCCTCAGTCTGGACCAGTTCATCGGCATGGGTGTGCTCCAAGTCTTTTGCTAATAAAAGCCTATTTGTTCTTGCATACAAACTAGTCTTTGTTCGATTGATGGTGCATCAGCCACACTGGAGGTTCTCTGAGGTTCTGCAAATACAGTGAAACCAGTGCATCGTTGATTGGATGTTTGGACAATTCGTGATGAATGGTGGAGCAGGCTCGAAAGGTCAAACGGCCTCCTCCAGCTCCTATCTTCTATGTTTCTGCTATCATAGAAGCCCTATAGTGCAGAAGGAGGCCATTCGGCCCATCGAGTCTGCACCGACCACAATCCCACTCAGGCCCTATCCCCATAACCCTACTTATTTACCCTACTAACCCCCTGACACTGAGGGGCAATTTAGCATAGCCAATCAACCTAATCCACACATCTTTGGAGTGTGGGAGGAATCCGGAGCACCCGGAGGAATCCCACGCAGACACGGGAAGAATGTGCAGCCTCCGCACAGACAGTGACCCAAGCCGGGAATCAAACCCGGGTCCCTGGCGCTGTGATGCAGCAGTGCTAACTAACCACTGTGCCACCGTGCCGCCCCTAAGACGACCCTACTTCCATTTCAGATTCATGAATCGCTCCACTGGGGGGGTGGATGAACCTGAAAAAAGAGGAAAGGCAGGCAATCGGAAACAAACACCAGATGGAAAGGAACAAAAAGAAGTTAGAAATTGACAGCAGAGAACATTTGCAATAGTGTGGTTAGAAGAACCATTTGTCTGTTTGTGTTGCACAACAGTGCAGTGTTCATGTCGCCTTTTATAGTAAGGAAATCCTGCTATTGGGTAAGCCACAATTCCACAAGGTCAGGCTGAAGGTCAGTTCTGGTGTCCCCAAGGATCCAGTCATGGCCCCTTTGATTTCTCATCTTATTAATGCCCCTGGCGGCATAATGCGAAAACATAGCATCAGTTTCCACAGCTGATGACACCCAGTTCTACCTCCCTGTTATCTCTCCTGACCTATCCACGGGTTCTAAATGGCCAAATTGCTTATAATAAAAACATTGCTGGAAAAGCTCAGCAGGATTTGTGGAGAGAGCAACAGAGTTAACGAGTGGGATTTTCCAGCCATGCTCGAACCAAGACTGGAAAATCCCACCTGAGATCAACGGACCTTTGCATGACCTGTGTCCCGCCCACTACGATTCCCGTGGCAAGCAGGACAGGAAAATTCTGCCCAACGTTTTGAGTCTGATGTGATTTGAACCATTAATTGTTTCTCTCTCCACAGATACTGCCAGACCAGTTGAGTATTTCTGCATTTTTATTTCAGATCTCCAGCAACTCCCCAGCATTTTGCTTTTATTGACAGTCTGGTTCTCTGACACCAGTGCTGGATAAATAGAAAAGTCCTCCAATTAAATACTCAGTTCCTAGCTTCTGACACTAACTCTGTCCCTGGTAAAAGTCTGAGGCTGAACGTTGGCATCATACTCGACTTGGAGCTGAACTTCCAATCATATATCCTGCCATCTTTAGGACCTCCTATTTTCACCTCCATCATGTTGACTGGCTTGGCCCCACCTCAGCTCATCTCTGCCTAATCCCTCACGAGATGTCTTTATAACTCTCGATTTGATTATTTCAGTTCAATCCCATCCAACTTTCCAGGTGACATCCGAAATTCTGCTGTCTATATCCTAACTTGCATTGAGTTCTGTTCACCCATCACCAATGTGATCACTCACCTTCACTGGCTCCTGTGTTAAGAAATGCCGCAATTTAAAACTCCAATCCTTGCCTTCCGATTCCTTTTTGGCCTCTCCCTATCTCTGTAATCCCGCCCAGATTGACAACTTCTCCAAATAGCTCTGCTCCTCTAATCCTGTCCGCCTGATCATCCCTCATGCACTGATGACAATACCTTCAGCTGCCAAGGCCCCAATCTTGGGAATTTCCTCTCCATCCTACTCTCTTTGAAGACACTTATTAAATCCGATCTCTTTGGCCAACTTTTGGCCAATTGCCTTAATATCTCCTTGTGGCTTGGCATCACATTTTGTTTGATAAGGTTCCCATGAAGTATCTTGAGATATTTTACTATGATAAAAGTATTATATAAATACATGTTGTCATTGAAAAGGTTGCATCATATTATCACGATTCGTAGAGTAAAATGCAGCAAACCTTTGGCAGAGTCAGAGCATTCATGCCTCCAGTTCAGATTGTTTACAACGCAGGAGGCCATTTGGCCCATTGGGTTTGCACTGGCTTGCTGTAAGAGCATTCTACCAAGTCCCATTCCCCTGCCTTAAGGTCATATCCTTGCACATTCTTTCTTTTCAGTTAGCAATCCAATTCCCTTTCTATTACCTCGATTGAACCTGCCTCCACCACCCTCCCAGGAAGGTCACAGAGTCATAAAATTATTACCGAACAGAGGAGGTAATTTTGTCCATCAAGTCCATGTCAACTCTCTATAGTGAAATCCAGTTAGAGTGAGGAGAGGGGGCTATCTCCATAGCTTTACAAGTTTATTTCCCTCCAGTTCCCATCCAATTTCCTTTTGAAATTGTTGATTGTCACCACTTTCAATGCCAATTCGCATCGGCAATGGGTTCAAGGTCATTACTACTCATTGTGTAATAAGTTCTTCAAGTCCCACTCCAGTCCCTGACAACTGCAGACTTAATGTTATCACTAAATATCAGTGGGTATCTTGCAAGATGTATCTAGCAGGATGGAGTTGGTAGCTCATTGGTAGTATCTCCGCTCCTGAGCCAGAAGGGTCAGGTCAGGCCCTACTTTAGGCAAACCCGGCAATTGGAAACTGGAACCTGGCTCTGAATATTGAATTATCATTGAGGACAATGCACTGTAGTTACAGTCACAGAGGTTCACTCATTTATAATTTGGATTTGGACCGTTTCAGTGCAGAAGTAGAGGCGGAAATCCAGGGAAAGATGAGCACAGGTTTGATAGGTAACATTATAGTTTTAGAGAGCAACTTGAGGTCAGAGATGGGGGCAGAAGGATGAAGAGTGGGTTTTTGAGAGGATGCATAATGACAGCATGTTTGACTGGAAGCGGGAATTATCTGAGGAGATGAAACCAACTACACCTTGCGTGGAGATTAGTGGAAATTGGGTCAAAGAAGCAGGACGTGGGTTTCATGGATAAGATGACCTTGGATGGGTCATTTGGGAATGAGAAGGGCTGAGACTTCTCTGAGTTCAATGACGCTTTTTGAAAGGCCCCAAACCATATCTAGATTGAGATCATTAATCCTGGATCAGGTTTGGTGCCTTAATCCAAACAAATGTGGACAGACAGGGGTTCCACTCACTGTGCCTCTGCAGGTGCAAGTATGAGGACACAGACTGGCCATCAGATTGTATGCAATTTGCTGGCTTCTGTGCAGCTGGTACCTCAATGTGTCATCTCTGTAAACTAACTGGCCAGGGTGGAATATCAGGGTTGATTAATAGCTTCACAGTTTTACTCAACTGTCCGGACATTGAGATAAAGGACACTGTATATTTTCCTGCCAATGTTAACTCTATTTGGGAACCTCGCCGAGTGAGAAGCAGAACTGGCAAGGAATGTGGGTTGAAGAATCAGGGCTACAGTGTTATGGTGTTATCTCTAATTCTCACTCCTTTTGAGTGCGGCTTCCTTGCTGGGAACAAAGAAACACGTCTGTACTCCCAGGTGAGTGTGAAACTGTGCCTGGTCTCGTCTGGAACAGACTTTGTGGGCTGAATATTCTTTGGTTTCTCCACACTGTATATTATTAACACAGGGTGAATGCAAATGGGAGATAACCTGTGCTCCTGTGTTGTACTTCCTCCAGTTATAGGTCACCAAACAGCATCTCAACTGAAGAATGAAAATGCGAATAAGAAAGAACTTAAGTCAGAGGAAATGAAACTTACTGACCTGTCAATCAAACCAAGAATTCTAGGGAAATTGAGATAAGTTAGGCCACCAGATCAACTATCCGGCACGGTAGCACAGAAAGAACTTAAGTCAGAGGAAATGAAACTTACTGACCTGTCAATCAAACCAAGAATTCTAGGGAAATTGAGATAAGTTAGGCCACCAGATCAACTATGCGGCACGGTAGCACAGTGGTTAGCACTGCTGCTTCACAGCTCCAGGGACCTGGGTTCGATTCCCGGCTTGGGTCACTGTCTGTGTGGAGTTTGCACATTCTCCTTGTGTCTGCGTGGGCTTCCTCCCACAGTCCAAAGATGTGCGGGTTAGGTTGATTGGCCATGCTAAAATTGCCCCTTAGTGTGCTGAGATGAGTAGATTAGTGGGTAAAATATGTAGGGATATGGAGGTAGGGCCTGGGTGGGATTGTGGTCGGTGCAGACTCGATGGGCCGAATGGCTTCTTTCTGTACTGTAGGGTTTCTATGATTTCTATGATTTCTTCTATGATCCAAGAAAAAAAGTGGGACAAATGTACCTTATTCAACTGATCCAACTAACTAACTTTCCTGTAAATAATATTCTATTTGGCTGCAAGTTCTGGAAATAAAAGGGACATATAATTGCAACATAATCCAAATTCTATTTATTGGAAAGAAACAGAAAATCCCCCAAGGGCTTCCAATAAATCAATTTTATTTGCAAGGCATTAATACAATTTTATTTTAAAATATTTATTAAATTGTATACAATGCTGCAGATTAAGCAATTAAACTACTACTTGATACAAATTAGGTCACATGTTATGTGTGAAATAACAAATAAAAACAGTGTTCTCCTATACTATTCCTATTAATCGAAAACATTCACAGTAGTAATCGCAGGTTTTAAAAAAGTTACGATTATGGCCATTACCAAAAGTCTCCTGGTGTACGACTAAATGCAGATAAAGGTCAAAATGCTTACAAGTTTTTAAAAATTTCTTTCACGGGATGTGGGCGTCACTGGCTAGACCAGCATTTATTACCTATTCATTATTGCCTTTGAGAAAGTCGTACTGTTCCTGTTGCTCCTGGCATTCTTCAAGTCCTCTGACTATCAAATCTCTGGCGCTGAGTAGGTAAGCACGAGGCCACTCATGCTATCACCCCCTTGTCTAACCACCAGGAGCTGTGAGGTATCTCCTAACCCTCCCATCTCAGAGCAGCACAGACAAACCAAGTGCCAGCTTGTTTAAGTTTAAGTTGATTTATTAGTGTCACAAGTAAGCTTACGTTAACACTGCAATGAATTTACTGTGAAAATCCCCTAGTCGCCACACTCCAGCACTTGTCCAGGTACACTGAGGGAGAATTTAGCATGGCCAACGCACCTAACCAGCACGTCGTTCGGAGGAAACTGGAGCACCCAGAGGAAACCCATGCAGGCACGGGGAGAACGTGCAGACTCCACACAGACAGTGACCCAAGCCGGGAATCGAACCCGGGTCCCTGGTGCTGTGAGGCAGCAGTGCTAACCACTGTGCCACTGTTGCTGAAAGGAGGGTGACAGCCTACTTATTTTTTAATTCTGAACATACATAAGTTGTTAATTTAGGATGTCTTGTACATGAAATTGCTTTGGTTCATGACAGGGTGGATTTAATGCAATATTAGCAATTATGCAGGCAGAAATTCCTTTCAGTCCAATATTGCCATTCCTGCTAAAACAAGGAAGGATGCACAGGGAATGGATTGTCAACTATGTCTATGACCCACCCAATTCATGCCCCGACCTTAAGTCAGGGCTTTAGACTGAAACACAACGGTAAACCACCAAGTTCTAGAATATTACTCAATGTTCATTGACCATTTCCCTATTTGGTCAGAACCGCTCCTGATCATGTTGGTGGTATGAATGTTTGACCATGGAAATCCTTGGGAGTTTGAAACAAATGATCTGACTTAAGAAAAGTTCAAGCTATTAAATCTCTTCAGCAGCACTCAGATATCTGACCTCATGGTTAGAGAAGCATCCACAAGACCCATTCCCAGAATCGTAATACCTCCTAGCACAATACACCCTTATTCCAGATGTGATGTTTCTGCTTTTCACCGAGTGTTGCACCCTAATTGGGGATTTAGTTTACATCATTTAATTAATGATTTCAGCTTTTAAAAAAAAAAATATAATAATCACACCTTGCCTTGAAATATTTCTTCCTTATTACAGTGAAATTGCAAAGGATTTCTTAGTTGGATAATTCAGTTACAGAACGGTAATGGTGGGGTAGGTGATTGGCGACTTTATAAAGTAATCGACTTTTCATTGTGTTAGTCCCACCGACGTGAAGGATTTTCACATTTCACAGCAAGCACTTCACACACTCAAAATAAAAAATATTCAGAGCATCAGTTGATTAACACTAAAAGTAAACTTTTAAACCGAAAATTGCAGCAAGTGTTTGTAATCAGACATATTTCTTTTACTTCTTTTCACATTTGAAATTTGTAAAGTGCCCTTTCAGCACGATAACATCAAGGCTTTAAGGTGCTTTGTAAATGCTGAGGCAGAATTGCCAACTCTTTGCTTAATATGAAAAAGACTGGCACTCCCACCGTGGGACAGCAGCGACTGAGTTTAATGTTTAATGTAGTAAGGTCCCTGTGCATGTTCACACAAGGGGCAGATCTTGAGTATTCGGAAGCTTGGTCCCAGCTCAAATATGGCTCAGTCCACTTACTGGTGGAAAACGTTTGTAGAACAGGTCTCCTTGTTAGTCAATTGCCGCATTTGTGAAAATGGTAGCTGCAGAGATGTCTAAAATTAGTATCACTTTTAACCCTAGAGCCTTACATTTACTTTTTTTTAAACATTTAAATAGCTGAGAGGTGTTTCTTCCCCCCCAATGGTATCTTTGGTATTGATCAGAATATAGGGTTGCTTATTTTTTTTAAAACAATACTGTCCCTCAAACATTTGAGCTCTCACTTTTCTTCTTCATTCGAGTCCTGGTTGGCTCTGTCAGTATCAGTGGTTCTTGGACGATTACTGCATTGTACTTTTTATTCAGCAGTTCCACCTCCAGCTGTTGTCCTATTTTGCTGAGTTCCACAGGCACGTATGCGAAGGCCACACTCTGCTGCGTGTTGTAACTGTAGGCTCCAGATGTGGTGTTACCTACAACCTGAATTCACAAGAACACTACTTTAAAGATTGAATTTTACACTTAAAGAGGTAGCATTTAGTTTATTTTTTGGAGGGTAAATTTGTGCTCTTTAAAGGAACTTGTGTTACAGCGAAGAAATGGAACATGTTCCTATTGCAAGGGCCAGGATTTTACACCCCTCCTGCTTGGGAGGGATATTACAATCCTGCCAAAGTAAACGGCAATTTAAATGTCCCACCGCATCTGCCAATGGGAGACGCGCCAGAGAGGGATTGTGTAATCCTGACCCAGTTGTCCATATAGATCATTGAAGCTGGCAGGTTAGATTAATAAAGTATATAGTATTCTGGGCTTTATTAATAGGACCATAGAGTACAAGAGAAAGCAGATTATGCTGAATTTATACAAGACACTAGTTAGACCTCAGCTGGAATATTGTGTACAGTTCTGGGCGCAACACTATAGGAACAATGTGATCGCATCAGAGAGGGTGCAGAAGAGGCTTATAAGAATGGTTTCAGGGATGATAAACTTCAGTTAGGAGGATAGATTGGAGAGGTTGGGACTGTTCTCATAGCATCATACAATGCAGAAGAGGCCCTTCGGCCCATCTCATCTGCACCTACACGTGTGACCTCCCACCTAATCCTATTTACCAGCACCTGGCCCATAGCCTTGAATGTTATGATGTGCCAAGTGCTCATCCAGTTACTTATTAAAGGATGTGAGACAACTCGCCTTTACCACTCAGCCAGGCAGCGCATTCCAGCCAATCAGAAGAGGCATTAGTGAAGTATAAAAAGTGCAGGCTGGAGCTTAAGGAAGGGTTATGAGAAAGCTCTGGCTGGTAAGAGTAGGGGAAATCCAAGATATTCTATCAGTATCAATGGGAAGAGGATAACCAGGGGAAGAGTAGGGCCCACTAGGGACCAAGGGGACAATCCTTGTACCTGCTAGAAGTCTTTCTTTTCCTTTTCATCTTACCCTGAATATCCCTGGCCATCCATGGTTCTCTGGGTGTGTTACACCTTCCTATCACCCTTTGAGAGAAGAAGGCTAGAATAGACTTGATAGAGATGTTCAAAATCATGAGGGGGCTGGATAGAGTAGATAGGGAGAAACTGTTGCTGCTTGTAAAAGGATCAAGAATGAAAGAGTTCAGACTTAAAGTGATTTACAAAAGAAGCAAATGTGATGTGAGAAAAAACACAATGCGTGGTCTGGGTCTGGAATGCACTGCCTGGAATTGTGGTGGAGGCAGGTTCAACTGAGGCATTCAGGAGGGCATTAGATGATTACTTGAATAAAAACAATGTGCAGGGGTACGGAGAAAAGGCAGGGGAATGGCATTAAGCTAAGGTGCTCATTTGGAGAGCTAGCGCAGACACAATGGACCAAATGGCCTCCCTCTGCACCAGTGGTTCCCAAACTTTTTTCACTGGGCCGCACTTTCGGAATAAAAATTTGCTCGCGCCACACCAAATTTTTTATTGATAAGAAATACATTCAAAAACAAAAAAAAACAACTCCTAGCAGTGCTTGATTCATAACATAGAACACAACTACTTTATAATATGATCATGGGACATCCAGAAAGTATAAAACAATCACTTTGGAAAAATATCTAATCCATGTTTAAATGTTTCTTTGATTGTCCTTGAAACTTCCTGCCACACTTGCCATCCTCTCTTGCCGCACCAGTGTGGCGCGCCGCACCCTTTGAGAACCACTGCTCTACATTGTAACAATTCAGTGATTCAAGCTTCATGCAGTTGGCAATATTCTGAGCCATACTCTAGCCAACTGAGCTAAACATCCCCCAACTTATGAATAAAGCAAACAAATCAAAAGTTAGCAATCATCAAGGTTTGAAATGCTATGACAACTGAATAATTACGAAAGTGCATGGGTCCTCATGATCTGAATACCTCAAGGTCCCCTCAAATAGTTCATCTAGTCGTGTTAATCAGTTTCTGATGTAACTCCACAAGATTTCACAGAGTGAGTGGGCACCGCGTGAGATTTGATTCTCGCCCAGTGAAAGTAGCATTGGGCTTCAATGCCACTATGAGTCCCAATTTGAATATGTTCATCATGCATCTGCCCATATCCAACCTCAATCAGTGGCAATCACTATAGGGGATTTTCCGGTGCGTATGGGGTGGGAAGTCAATTTACTCTATTCTCATTGAGCAGAGCAGATTAAAAGCAGAGCTTCTCAGCGTTCATGTTCACTGATCTGGGGCAAATGACATTCAACTTTGATCTCTGACTAAGTTTGCAGTACATTGTCATAAAATGTGACGATAGCTTTGCTGCTGACCAAAACTTATTTTACATTTTCCTGGACAATCCCAAATGCGCTCACCTCAATGAATTTTGAGCTGAGCATGATGCTATGCTCACCTTCCATTGTCTTTGCTTCAATATTTAGGTCCAGTTCAGTTTCTGATTAACCCACAGGTGTAGATAGTGTGTGTGTGTGTGTGTGTGTGCGGGGGGGGGGGGGGGTGTTCAGCAATGTTAATGCCACTGAATGTCAAGGGGAGATGGTTAGATTCTCTCTTGGAGTTGAGTATTGCCTGGCACTTATGTGGTATGGATGTTACTTGTCACTCATTAGCTGAAGCTTGAATCTTGTCTTGATCTTGCTACATATTGGCACGGATTGCTTCAGTGTCTGAGGAATTGCAAATGGTGCTGAAAATTGTGCAATCATCAGCAAATATCCTCATTTCTGACCTTATGATGGGGGGTAGATCTTCCAGCACGATGGCACCGCCATCTTCCCTCCCCTTTCAGCATTCCAAAGGGACCATTCCCTCTGCAACACCCTGGTGCGATCATAACTGACTCCCAATGTCTGCTCCCATGGCACTTTCCCACGCAAGTGCTGGAGATGCCAAACCTCCCCTTCCACGCGTTTGAAGGTTCTCAAACACTCTGTCCAAGTCAAACAATGATTTACTTGTATGTTTTTAAATTTCATATGCCATATTCATTGCTGATCATGGTGGTTCCCTCTACACTGAGGAGATTGAGGTGTACAAAATTGTGAAAGGCATGGACAGAGCGGATAAGGAGCACCTGTTCCCCTCAGTTAAAGGGTCAGTCACAAAGGGACATAAGTTCAAGGTGAGGGGGAAGAACATTTTTTACCCAGAGGGTAGTGACAGTCTGGAATTCACTGCTTGGGAGGGTGGTGGAGGGGGATTGCCTCACATCCTTAAAAATTACCTGGGATGAACATTCAAGGCAATGGATCAAGTGCTGGTAAATGGAATTAGGTGGGAGGTCAGGTGTTTCATAGGTCAGTGCAGACTCGATGGGCCGAAAGGCCTCTTCAGCACTGTACGATTCTATGATTCAAACACAGATTGTGCAATCACTTGCTGAACATCTTTGTTCCGTCTGGAAGAATGACCCTGAGTTTCCTGCTGCCTGACATTTTAATTCTTCATCCCACTCCCATTCTGACCTTGTTACCCCAGCCTTCTACACTGTTCCAATGAAACTCAAACTCAAGGAACAGCAGCTCGTCTTTCGATCAGACACTTTACAACCTTCTGGACTCAACAGTGAGTTTAGCAGTTTCAAGTCAAAACAACTGCATCCACTTGTTTCCTTTCTCCTGGCTGAAGTTGGTGATTTTTTTGGTATTTGGAAGGCAGTCCTTTGTGATTCTACTATTCACATCTCCTCCAGGCACAGCTTTTCTTTATTTACTGTTCCATCACCACGCCTTTTGCCTCATTGGGGAGATGATAGTGGCATAGCAGCAATGTCGCTGGACTAGTAATCCCCAGGCAAATTGCACTGGGGACATGGGTTCAAACCCCACCATATCAGCCTGTGGAATCTAAATTCAACTGATTTTTAAAAAAGGGACATAAAGTTTTTTTTAGTTTATTTATTATTAGTGCCACAAGTAAGGCTTACGTTAACACTGCAATGAAGTTACCGTGAAAATCCCCTAGTTGCCACACTCCGGCACCTCTTTGGGCACACTGAGGGAGAATTTAGCATGGCCAATGTACCTAACCAGCACGTCTTTCAGACTGTGGGAGGAAACCGGAGCACCCGGAGGAAATTCATGCAGACACGGGGAGAACGCGCAGACTCCACACAGACAGTGACCCAAGCCGGGAATCAAACCCGGGTCCCTGATGCTGTGAGGCAGCAGTGCTAACCACTGTGCCATCCATAGATTTAGTGATGGTGACCATGACAACTATAGTTGATTTTTGTAAAAACCCACCTGATTCACTAATGTCCTTTAGGGCAGGAAATTTGCTGTTCCTACCTGGGAGACTCCAAATGCCCTCAGAAATGGCCTTAGTTCAAGGTCAATTAGGAAGGTGCAACTAATGGTAGCATTGCCAGTGATGCCCGCATCCCTTTCATCATTTAATCTCTCCTACTTTCTAACCTAAATTGGACTTTCTTCTCCCTATCTCTGCACTTGCTTAACACTTGTTACATCTCTAATCTTTACCATTCTGACAAAAGGTCATCAAACTAAAATGTTCTCTCTGTTGTTCTCCACAGATGCTGCCTGGCCGGCTGGGTAATTCCAGCATTTTCTGTTTTTGTTTAATTTTTTATCATTGTACCTTCTCCTAATTGACTGCCTATAATCAACTATGCACATTTAGCCAGTGTAAGTTGTTTGGAGACATTTGATCCCAGGCATAAAGAGTTCAACAACGTCAATGGTTCTGATTTCAGGTATTTAATTCTCTTTGGGCCTACCTTATCTTGATACCAAATGCTTTCATTTCCTTCAGGATCCACATTGTCCGTTTGCATGGTGAGGTACACCAGTTTACGCTGAACTCCCTCTTTCTTGATGTTTGTCAAAGCCTGTTTTCCTATGAAGTCTGTGGGCTGAGCGAAACAAATACATTAAACACCTCATAGAATCCAGAATGATCTTTCCCTTTGACAGGATATAATCCACACGTGTTAGAATGCAACCAATAATAACATTGGAACTGTTGTAATGTGACCAATGGTAACACGCTGTAAAGGTCAGCTGATCCAGTAAACTATGTAACCAATGACAAAATGATGTGGTGGTCAGCTGACCAGCTGACTCAGTATAAATAAGCAGCTGCTGGGGTTTGTGGGAGCTTGGAACGGCCCAGGCTGAGGCCTCAAGTGTTGGAGTAATGATGTTTCTTTATTAAACCTTTTTATTTGATTTATAAGTTGGAGTAAGTCTTGTTTTGTTTTATTGCCCACAACTGAAGAGTTCCTTCTGGCGGATCAACAATGTGGCCAGAATTTTAAGTTGCTCGGGCAGGCACACGCCTGACCCGGAAGCGTGTAAAGTCGTGCGAGAAGACAATTAGGTGCATGTCCTGACGCTGTCGCGCCCTTGTGCGCTGTTTCAGTCAGCGGGCGCAAGAGGAACCACCGACAATCCCTAAGCCAATTTAAATTAAACATTACCTGTCTGCCTTCACAGTGGTGGGTGGGCTGAATGGCCAGACGGGCTTGATGTTTTAGCTGCAGTCTCAACCCAGAGCAGGATGAAAGTCAGGGCTCAAATTAAACTAAGAAATGTGTCTAGGGATTGAGGTCTGTGTACGATTGTGCTGCCCAGACACTCGCGGCTTTGCTTTTCCTCTGATAGTTATTTACAAGGCAGCAGCTCCCTCAGACAGCTCCACAGCAGCTGTCCCCAATGAGTGAACATATTGGAGGTGCAAGCGAACACTCTCCCTATTCTCGCAGGCTGCCCTCCTCCCACTCTCCGTGACAATGCTCAGCCTTTCACAGAGCGAGTTTCACAGCGCGTGGCTGTGAATTGGCCAGCCAGTGTAACATTGCGTTAGTAACACAATCTCGGCTGGGAGTGGGTTTCATGTCCACTCTCACATGCGCTAACTACACTCCTATTTATTGACTACAGCTCAGCCTTCAACACCATTATTCCCATGAAACTCATCTCCAAACTCCGTGGCCTGGGCCTCGGCACCTCCCTCTCCGACTGGATCCTGAACTTCCTAACTCACAGACCACAATCAGTAAGGATAGACAACACCTCCTCCACAATCATCCTCAACACCGGTGCCCCACAAGGCTGTGTCCTCAGCCCCCTGCTACACTCCTTATACACCTATGACTGTGTGGCCAAATTCCCCACCAACTCGATTTTCAGGTTTGCTGATGACACCACCGTAGTGGGTCGGATCTCAAACAATGATGAGACAGAGTACAGGAAAGAGATAGAGAATCTGGTGAACTTGTGCGGCAACAATAATCTCTCCCTCAACGTCAAGAAAATGAAGGAGATTGTCATCGACTTCAGAAAGCGTAAAGGAGAACATTCCCCTCTTCACATCAATGGGGACAAAGTAGAAAGGGTCAAGAGCTTCAAGTTTTTAGGTGCCCAGATCACCAACAACCTGTCCTGGTTCCCCCCATACCGACACTATAGTTAAGAAAGCCCACCAACATCTCTACTTTCTCAGAAGACTAAGGAAATTTGGCATGACTCTCACCAACTTTTACAGATGCACCATAGAAAGCATTCTTTCTGGTTGTATCACAGCTTGGTATAGCTCCTGCTCTACCCAAGACCGCAAGAAACTACAAAAGGTCGTGAATGTAGCCCAATCCATCACGCAAACCAGCCTCCCATCCATTGACTCTGTCTACACTTCCCGCTGCCTCAGCAAAGCAGCCAGCATAATTAAGGACCCCACACACCCCAGACATTCTCTCTTCCACCTTCTTTCATCGGGAAAAAGATACAAAAGTCTGAGGTGACATACCAACTGACTCAAGAACAGCTTCTTCCCTGCTGCTGTCAGACTTTTGAATGGACTTACCTTGCATTAAGTTGATCTTTCTCTACACCCTAGCTATGACTGTAACAATACACTCTGCACTCTCTCGTTTCCTTCTCTATGAATGGTATGCTTTGTATGTATAGTGCGCAAGAAACAATACTTTTCATTGTATGTTAATACATGTGACAATAATAAATCAAATCAAATCAAATTAAAGGCATGCCCCTGAATGTAAAATTCAGGCCCATTTGTGCAGCTACAACTTCTAGTATATTTACAAAGTCTTGGCTTTCAAAGTTCCCTTTATCTTTAGATGTACAGTTCATATTAAACATGACTTTGTATGAAATGTGCTATGGTCTTATGTTGTAGCAGAAGTGCTTATCTGTAAGGAGAACAGATAAAGCTACTAAAAGTTCCCCTTTGCTAATCAATGGATCAGCTCTTGTAGAGATGTGTTTAACAAAGCAGAAATAACAGGGTAGATAGGGAAACTGCAAAGTCGTACAGGAGATGATCAGTACAAGGCCAGTGTAACTTGGTTCACAGTATGGGCAACATGACTCAATTAAAGAGTGGTGAGTCAGAGTTGAATGTTATTAGTTCTGCAAACTTGTTTTAACCCAGTGAATGGAAAGGTAGGGGTATACGAACATTCAAGTTCAGAGCAGGAGTAAGTCACTTGATCCCCTGCTCTGCTACAGGATAAGATCATGGTTGATCTAACTGTAACCTCCCTCCAACCCCCAATAACCTTTCACCCCTTTGTTTATCAAGAATTTATTCATCTCTACCTTGAAAATATTCAATGACTCTGTTTCCAGCGCCTTTTGAGGAAGAGAGTGCCAAAGACTCAAGACCCTCAGAGAAAACTTCTCATTTGTGTCTTAAATGCCCCACGCACCCCGGACGTGCTCTCTTCCACCTTCTTCCATCGGGAAAAAGATGCAAAAGTCTGAGATCACGTACCAACCAACACAAGAAAAGCTTTTTCTCTGCTGCCATCGGACTTTTGAATGGACCTACCTTGCACTAAGTTGATCTTTCTCTACACCCGAGCTATGACTGTAACACTATATTCTACACTCCTTTCCTTCTCTATGAATGGTATGCTTTGCCTGTATAGCATGCAAGAAACAATATTTTTCACTGTATATTAATACAAGTGAAAATAAATCAAATCTAATCATTCAAATGAGTGACCCTCTCATTTTTAAACAGTGAACCCTAGTTCTAGATTCTCCCAGAGGAAACATCCTCTTCACATCCACCCTGTCAAGACTAATTAGGATTTTAAAGATTTCAATCAAGTAAGAGAAAGGTGGCTAATCCATCTGGATCACTATAATGTCCTTTTTAGGGAAGGAAATCTGCTGTCTTTACCTGGTCTGGCCTACATGTGACTCCAGACCCACAGCAATGTGGTTGGCTCTTAAATGCTCTCCTGAAATGACCTCAGTTCAAGGGTAATTGGGGATGGACAATGAATGCTGACCCAGCCAGGGCTGCTCACATCCCAGGAATAATTTTATAGAAAGGGGAATGGTTTGAATCAATACTTTCAGGCAATTGGTGGATGCATTTGCTATATCTAAGGGGGTCAGGGGTAATGGGGAAAAGGCAGGAGAATGAGGATGAGAAAAATATCAGCCATGTTTGAATGGTGGAGCAGACCCGATGGGCCGAGTGGCCTAATTCTGCTCCTATGTCTTATGGTCTTATTCAATAATCACCCGCACCTTGTTTAATTTGATGAAGTAATCCAATCCAGCTTCGAAAGCATTTGTGTCACAGTTCATCTGCAGAACAGAAAATGGATCCATTAATGCTTTGTTGTAAGTAAACCTTCAGCAAAGTCCAATACTTCACAGGTTATGAAGGTGTTATTTATACATATCGACCGTGAGCCGAGAGCTACCAAATATCTCCTGCTAGAAAATAACTGCCACTCCCGAAAAGATCAGCTAACTCAGCAACAATCGGGAAATCATTTCAAAGTTAGCAGTTCCTGGATATATGAGTAAGTGAATGAATCACATGGTGTGTTACTGAGCCACACCGAGTGACAAGGTCACTGGTTCAATTCCTGGATTGTGCTGAGGTAGCTGGATCTCACTTGAGGCTAGAGGCAGGAAAAATAAAAACACACCAGCAGCTTTGACCTTCCCCACATGATACCTGCTGCAAAGTGTAGGCACAGGGGAGCTTGATGCTGATGGGATCTGGTCTGGCTGCAATGACCAAGGGTCAAATAAGGTACTGATCAGGGGAGGTGATGGCCTAGTGGTATTATCGCTCGACCATTAATCCAGAAACTCAGCTAATGATCTGGGGAACCCGGGTTCAAATATCCGCCCCGGCAGATGATGGAATTTGATAAAAAAATATCTGGAATTAAGAATCTACTGATGACCATGAAACCATTGTCGATTATTGGAAAAACCCATCTGGTTCACTACTGCCCTTTAGGGAAGGAAATCTGCCTTCCTTACCTGGTCTGGTCTACATGTGACTCCAGAGCACAGCAATGTGGTTGACTCTCAACTGCCCTTGGGCAACTGGGGATGGGCAATAAATGCTGGCCAGCCAGCAACGCCCATGTCCCACAATGAATAAAAAGAATCCTAAATTCCCATATAAAGAATAGGAAAAGCACGAGGAGATTCCCAGTATCCACCTAATCACAAGGCAGCACGAACCACCTCTTTTGGAAGAGGGTGGGAAAAATAGCATCTGAAGATTAACTTAACGCTTTGATGAACAACGACAGATTCAGGCAGCATAGAGAATTCATGACCATTTGATCCACGGTTATATAAATAGTAGTTTTAACTGAAACAAACTTAAGCAAAAGCCATTTAAACCTGAGTGTCGCTGATCTCCGGGGTTTCTTCTTTACTTGGGTGAGAGTGATGATGTTGGGTGGGATTTTACCACTTTGCCTGGCCTGGCGCCAATGGCGACAAGCTAGGAAAATAGCATGTGAGGCTAAAACTCTGATTCACGCCCAATACCAAACCTTCCCAGCCTCTTTCGAGTGCCACCAATTGGCGCAGGTCTTTAAAGGTGTGGCTCAGACACAGCAGTAGCAAAGGAGAGCTCGAAGGTGAGAACTGCTAAGCCCCAAACTCCAGGGGTGTAGTCAGCTGCTGCTATGGTGCAGGATGGGGTGGAGGGCTTGCATGGGTGCAGTGGATTGAGGGGGTCTCGTGCTGGGTCAAGGGTCCACAGGTTGGAGGTCGCCCGCTGGCTTGGGGCTCATGTTTCGCACATTCCCCATGACCGCTGAATGATCCCCTGAGGGGTTTCATATGAGCTCCAGTCCCAACCCCACTAATGTCGCACTGGTAACTCTGATATCTGTCTGCTGCTTAGGTTCTGTGGTTTGTCACGGACATTCCATCCTAGGCCACACTAACAGTGACCAACACCAGGTCCGGCAGTTCTCTCCCCAACCACAGGAGCTCGGCAGGTGTTAACACAGCTCCTCACACTGCATGAAACAGTGCACCCTACAATGGCCACCAGTTGCATGAAAGTCACGGGGTGGTTCTCCGCTGTCTGCCTGAACTGCACACCATTCCTGGAAGCCAGTGTGCCGGACATCCAGGCGGGTGCACACAGGTTAATGCTTCCAGGGTTTCCAATGGGTACCGCCTCACAGCCACCCTTAAGCTCTACGTGAGCACTGGAGCGCTGAGCCCAGTCTGCCTGCTGGCAATGGTCCGTGGTCTCGGGCGTCTGTACCTGGGGGGCTGACCATCTGGAGGGGCAGATTCGCACCACACGCCAGCAACCGCGCAACTGCACCAGGAGGAGCAGGATGCAACATGCCACATCATGTGAAAGGAGGGTACAGCCGTATTGGAGGCCATTGGTGCCAATGAGGGAGCATGGGCAATGCCCTTGGCCACTGTGGCAATGCTTGTTAGCCCACTGAGATGGTGTATAGGACCAGACTCATGGGGACATGAGTTGCTGGGAGGGATTGAAAGGCCCGGCATGGATAACCTAATGGTGTGTCTGTCTCTCTCTCTCTCTCCAGGCTTTTAATCGTTTTACAAAACACAACTACTCCTTTCATAACACTTCCAGTGGCTTCCTCCCATAGTCCAAAGATGTGCGGGTTAGGTGGATTGGCCATGCTAAATTGTCCCTTAGTGTCAGGTCATAGAGTCATAGTCATAGAGGTTTACAGCATGAAAACAGGCCCTTCGGCCCAACTTGTCCATGCCGCCCTTTCTTTTTTTAAAACCCCTCAGCTAATCCCAATTGCCCGCATTTGGCCCATATCCCTCTATACCCATCATACCCATGTAACTATCTAAATGCTTTTTAAAAGATAAAATTGTACCCACCACTACTACTACCTCTGGCAGCTTGTTCCAGACACCCCCCCCCCCCCCCACACAGCGTCCTACGCTCCAGAGAAAAAAGTCCCAGTCTATTCAGCCTCTCCTTATAACTCAATCCATCAAGTCCCGGCAGCATCCTAGTAAATCTTTTCTGCACTCTTTCTAGTTTAATAATATCCTTTCTATAATAGGGTGACCAGAACTGTATATAGTATTCCAAGTGTGGCCTTACCAATGTCTTGTACAACTTCAACAAGACGTCCCAACTCCTGTATTCAATATTCTGACCGATGAAACCAAGCATGCTGAATGCCTTCTTCACCACTCCGTCCACCTGTGACTCCACTTTCAAGGAGCTATGAACATGTACCCCTAGATCTCTTTGTTCTGTAATTCTCCCCAACGCCCAATCATTAACTGAGTAAGTCCTGTCCTGGTTCAATCTACCAAAATGTATCACCTCGCATTTGTCTAAATTAAACTCCATCTGCCATTCGTCAGCTCACTGGCCCAATTGATCAAGATCCCGTTGCAATTGGAGATAACTTTCTTCACTGTCCACCATGCCACCAATCTTGGTGTCATCTGCAAACTTACTAACCATGCCCCCTATATTCTCATCCAAATCATTAATATAAATGACAAATAACAGTGGTCCCAGCACTGATCCCTGAGGCACACCCCTGGTCACAGGCCTCCAGTTTGAAAAACAACTCTCTACAACCACCCTCTGGCTTCTGTCAAGAATGATGTGGAGATGCCGGCGTTGGACTGGGGTGAACACAGTAAGAAGTCTCACAACACCAGGTTAAAGTCCATCAGGTTTATTTGGTAACAAACGCCATTAGCTTTCGGAGTGCTGCTCCTTCGTCTGGCGAGTGGGAGATCTGTTCACAAACAGGGCATATAAAGACACAAACTCAATTTACAGAATAATGATTGGAATGCGAGTCTTTACAGCTAATCAAGTCTTAAAGGTACAGACAATGTGAGTGGAGAGAGCATTAAGCACAGGTTAAAGAGATGTGTATTCTCTCCAGACAGGACAGTTAGTGAGATTTTGCAAGTCCAGGCAAGTCGTGGGGGTTACAGATAGTGTGACATGAACCCAAGATCCCGGTTGATGCCGTCCTCATGTGTGCGGAACTTGGCTATCAGTCTCTGCTCAGCGACTCTGCGTTGTCATGTGTCGTGAAGGCCGCCTTGGAGAACGCTTACCCGAAGATCAGAGGCCGAATGTCCGTGACCGCTGAAGTGTTCCCCACCAGGAAGAGAACAGTCTTGCCTGGTGATTGTCGAGCGGTGTTCATTCATCCGTTGTCGTAGCGTCTGCGTGGTTTCCCCAATGTACCATGCCTCGGGACATCCTTTCCTGCAGCGTATCAGGTAGACAACATTGGCCGAGTTGCAAGAGTATGTACCGTGTACCTGGTGGATGGTATTCTCACGTGAGATGATGGCACCCGTGTCGGTGATCCGGCACGTCCTGCAGAGGTTGGTGTGGCAAGGTTGTGTGGTGTCCTGGTCACTGTTCTCCTGAAGTCTGGGTAGTTTGTTGCGGACAATGGTCTGTTTGAGGTTGTGTGGTTGTTTGAAGGCAAGAAGTGGGGGTGTGGGGATGGCCTTTCCAAATGCAATTTTACAACTCATCCGCTTCATCCTGGACCACAATGTCTTCACCTTCAACAACCAGTCCTTCATCCAGACACACGGAACAGCCATGGGGACCAAATTCGCACCTCAATATGCCAACACCTTCATGCACAGGTTCGAACAAGACTTCTTCACTGCACAGGACCTTCTACCGATGCTATACACTAGATACATCGATTACATTTTCTTCCTTTGGACTCATGGTGAACAATCACTGAAACAACTGTATGTTGACATCAACAAGTTCCATCCCACCATCAGACTCACTATGGACTACTCTCCGGAATCGGTTGCATTCTTGGACACACGCATCTCCATTAAGGACGGTCACCTCAGCACCTCACTGTACCGCAAGCCCACGGATAACCTCACAAGGCTCCACTTCTCCAGTTTCCACCCTAAACACGTTAAAGAAGCCATCCCCTACGGACAAGCTCTCCGTATACACAGGATCTGCTCGGATGAGGAGGATCGCAACAGACACCTCCAGACGCTGAAAAATGCCCTCATAAGAACAGGATATGGCGCTTGACTCATCGATCGACAGTTCCGACGCGCCACAGCAAAAAACCGCACCGACCTCCTCAGAAGACAAACACAGGACACGGTGGATAGAGTACCCTTCGTTCGTCCAGTACTTCCCCGGAGCGGAGAAGCTACGACATCTCCTCCGGAGCCTTCAACATGTCATTGATGGAGACGAACATCTCACCAAGGCCATCCCCACACCCCCACTTCTTGCCTTCAAACAACCGCACAACCTCAAACAGACCATTGTCCGCAGCAAACTACCCAGCCTTCAGGAGAACAGTGACCACGACACCACACAACCTTGCCACAGCAACCTCTGCAAGACGTGCCGGATCATCAACACGGATGCCATCATCTCACGTGAGAACACCATCCACCAGGTACACGGTACATACTCGGCCAACGTTGTCTACCTGATACGCTGCAGGAAAGGATGTCCCGAAGCATGGTACATTGGGGAGACCATGCAGACGCTACGACAACGGATGAATGAACACCGCTCGACAATCACCAGGCAAGACTGTTCTCTTCCTGTTGGGGAACACTTCAGCGGTCACGGGCATTCGGCCTCTGACCTTCAGGTAAGCGTTCACAACACACGACAGCGCAGAGTCGCTGAGCAGAAACTGATAGGCAAGTTCCGCACACATGAGGACGGCCTCAACCGGGATCTTGGGTTCATGTCACACTATCTGTAACCCCCACAACTTGCCTGGACTTGCAAAATCTCACTAACTTTCCTGTCTGGAAATAATACACATCTCTTTAACCTGTGCTTAACGCTCTCTCCACTCACATTGTCTGTACCTTTAAGACTTGATTAGCTGTAAAGACTCACATTCCAGTCATTATTCATGTAAATTGAGTTTGTGAGTTTGTCTGCCCTGTTTGTGATCAGAACTCCCACCCACCTGACAAAGGAACAGCCAGTTCCGAAAGCTAGTGGCGTTTGCTACAAATAAACCTGTTGGACTTTAACCTGGTGTTGTGAGATTTCTTATTCTGTCAAGAAGCCAATTTTGTATCCATTTAGATACCTCACCCTGGATCCGTGAGATTTAACTTTATGCAACAACCTACCAAGGTGGACCAGCTAGGGTAAATGCACGGGGTTACGGGAATAGGGTCTGGGTGGGATTGTGGTCGGTGCAGACTCAATGGGCCGAATGGCCTCCTTCTGCACTGTAGCGATTCTATGATGTGAAACATCCACTTGCCAACGTGTGAGTATTACTGAAAAAGACCACTGGGGGGCAGAACTGCTTCAATCCTACAGTAGCAGCTTTACACTAACCAGAAAGTTCTGCTGACGCTATTAGACTGTGTTAACCCTGTTCAGCAGGAACGTATTCACCTTCAGTCACTGAGCACAACCGCAAGTCTCACATCCACATCTCACGGGGTGCACACTTATGGAACCAGGGCAGTCACATCAGTCACACAGGTTGCGCAGCACTCACTGACACGCTTGCTTCTCTCTTGTAGGACAAAGTGGAGACAGCGGAAACTCCACAGGAGGGAAACAGGCATGTGTATCCTTACTCCCCTGGAGGAAAGAGTGCTTGCCATTTCTGGGAGGTCATTGGTGACACCGTGGCCTGTGGCGGGGCTGGAACCATCTAAGGTAATGCTATCCTCCACAGCATTACCTAATCCCCCCTTCTCACATCCCACACATTCTTCCGATTTACAAGCTGCAGATGTCGCAAGCATGCATCTCCTCCCTGTACCATCGCCTCACCCTTGTGCTTCATTTCCCTTTGAGAACCCCAAGTGGTGAAACCTGCAGGCCAGACAGTGGAGAGACAGGAGGGGGAAAACGATGACACAGCACTGTCATTTGATTTCATACTGCCGGCAGCTGGCGGCTCTGAAATCGATGCTGTGTGTATCTTTAGAATAGATTAGTGGCAGGATCTGCACGTGCTAAGACAGCGGATAGAGTGAACTACAGCCAGAGCAGGGGATGACGATGTTAGAGGTGCCCACTTGGTGAGGAATAACGTAACACACGGGTTTTATTGCAGAAGATTCAGGTAAGGACTGAGACAATTTTTAACAGTTTATTTATTAGTGTTACAAGTAGGCTTACATTCACATTGCAATGAAGCTACTGTGAAAATCCCCTAGTTGCCACACTCCGGTGCCTGTTCGGGTACACTGGTCACGCTAAATAGCCCCTCAGTGTACCTAATGATGCACCATCAATCGAGCAAAGACTAGTTTGTATGCAAGAACAAATAGGCTTTTATTAGCAAAAGACTTGGAGCACACCCATGCCGATGAACTGGTCCAGACTGAGGCAGGGGGGTGGGGAGCAGTCGCCTTTATACCTGGACTGTCACATATACAGGTAATAAGTTAACAGTGGTTTACCACACCTAACCAACATGTCTTTCGGACTGTGGGAGGAAACCGGAGCACCCGGAGGAAACCCACCCAGACACGGGGAGAACGTGCAAACTCCACACAGACAGTGACCCAAGCTGGGAATCGAACCTGGGCCCCTGGTGCTGTGAGGCAGCAGTGCTAACCACTGTACCACGGTGCTGCCCTAGGCCAGCCTACAGAAGGACAATGAATTTTCAGCAAACAGGGGAGGCGATGGCCGAGCGGTATTATTGCTAGACTATTAATCCAGAAACTCAGCTAATGTTCTGGGGACCCGGGTTCGAATCCCACCACGGCAGATGGTGGAATTTGAACTCAATAAAAATATACCTGGAATTAAGAATCTACTGATGACCATGAAACCATTGTCGATTATCAGAAAAACCCATCTGGTTCACTAATGTCCTTTAGGGATGGAAATCTGCCCTTACCTGGCCTGGCCTACATGTGACTCCAGAGCCACAGCAATGTGGTTGACTCTCAACTGTCCTCTGAACAAGGGCAACTAGGGATGGGCAATAATTGCTGGCCAGCCAACAATGCCCACGAATGAATAAAAGAAAACAGCTTGCTGCATTGGGGAGCGGACTGGAAAGCTTGTGGTCAATGTCAGGGAGCATGGAGGGGTTGTGTGCCAGTTCGACACGGAGCTTTGTGCAGAGCTTGGAGTCCAATCATTCCAGCACGGAAGCAACGGCCAACTCCACTCACAGGCTTGTGGACTCAAACGTGATGGAGCGTCAGACGGCCTTTGTTGCGGCTCCTATTGCTCACGAGCCCAATTTCCCATCTAGCGTTTCCACTTGTGGGAGATTCCAAAACTAGGGGCCATAAATCCAAGATAACCCCAAGCGGGAAACAAGGAGAACTTGAGAGAGTAGTTAGAATATGGAACCTACTTCGACAGGAAGTGGTTCAAGCAAATAGCTTAGCTCCTTTCAAAATGGACACTAGATTGTTGCATGACGAAGAAGAGAATAGAAAGACATGCTGAAAGATTGAGATGAGGCAGATGAATTGGGAAGAGACTCATGTAAAGACTCACGGCTGGGTTGAGTAGCTGGTTTGTGTGTTGGATATTCTACATTTCACTTTGCACTGTAGGCAGATGGCCTCGAGGCCCTGTGATGTTGACCCGTTCAAGGCCAGTTCCTCCCTAGGGGGATAATAAATGAGGCCCAGGAGCTAAAAGAGCCTGGGCCTAAAATTGATGCTGTCAAATGGGGTTGATGCTTACCCCGCGCCTTGCCCGCCTGAAACCGGCTTCCAGTTAAAATCCACTCCACTCAAGTTTTTCAGTTTAGCTCTGCACAGATTTGAGACCGCCACTGTGGTTACTGCTTCGTACCAAAACCGGGCAGTATATTTACCCATGGAAGACTATGAAAAGAGCACATTTAATATCCCAACGCTACTGACCTCTGCTCCCCAGCCTCTGAATGCCTTTTCAAGCCGTAACGAGTTCATGGCATACGCTCCAAAGTTGTCGATTCCAAATTCCTGCCCTGATTCCATGATGGCGGTATAGAGGGCAGCAGTGTCCTGTCGTTTGTGGTACAACTCCCAACCCAGCTCACCTAGAATGAAAACTGAGAGGTCAGTCAAGCCTAAACCACCCCACACAAATTAATATTCATCTTACTGTTACACTCACCACATTATAAGGCAATTCCTTCATCTTTGAACACTTGGGATGTACAGCTGGTGAATATCATCATTACTAACTATCTCATACATTGGAATTCTATTCAGTGCGGTACATTACAATGCAAGTAAACTTGTTTCTAAGTACACCACAGCGTGTAATGAAATGACTAACATTATTTACTCCGGTAAGAATTTACCTCACTAGAACATTGCTCACATCAAGTACTGCTCTTCTATTCTACAGGATTTACGGCACTACTTATTACAGATTTGGCAAGAATGTACAAACATCAGCGTGTTGGAAAGAGTTTGCTTAGACATTCCATCTAAATAATCCTCGGCTTGGGGTTGTGGATTTGGGAAATGCTGTGAAAGGGGGCTTGCTGAGTTGCTGCAGTGCCCCTTGTATATGGTACGCACTGCTGCCACTGTGTATCAGTGGCGGAGGGAGTGAATGTTGAAGGTAGTAGATGGGATGCCAATCAAATGGGCTGTTTTGTCCTGGATGGTGTTTCTGTGGTGCTGTTGGGGCTGCACTCATCCAGGCAAGTGCAGAGCATTCCATAAGACTTCTGCCTTGTAGATAGTGGACAGGCTTTGGGGAGTCAGAATTCCCAGCCTCTGATCCACTTGTGTAACTGCAGTATTCCTGTGGCTGGTCCAGTTAAGTTTCTGGTCAATGGTACCTCCAGGATGTTGATGGTGAGAGATCCAGCATTGGCAATGCTATTGAATGTAATGGGGAGAGAGGGTTAAATCCTCACTTGTCAGAGACAGTCACTACCTGGCACTAGAGTGGCGTGAATGTTCTTGTCACTTATCGGTCCATTATGTAAAACACATAATAAGGTGACTCTGAGGGAGTAATTTTATAGATTACACTCCTTCTTTCAAATCTCAACTCAAATAGAAAAAAAGAGACTTTCTTTGGGCTATACCCAACAAGTGGGTTTACTGTACGGACATGCCTTCAAAAGAAGCAAATCACTATCACCAGGCACCAGCCTAGTGCTCTGCTGCTACTTTGAAACCTTTCTTGGTTCTGCACTAAAATGTTACCTGAGGTCCAAGGGCATGGGTGATGCTCAGCCTCATATGATCTTATGAGCCTCTTGGGGCAGATATGGCTTTTGTCTCAGAGCTTCTCCCTGTTGGAGTCTCCTGCAAACATATGTATTGGAATCATTGTCCTGTATCTTGCCACCCATGTGAATCTGAAGGGAACGTGTTTCAAGTCGCATTGACCACCACACGTCAGGGTACAGTACACTTCAGGATTGTGTGTGTGCGCGCGTGTACGTGTTGTGAAATTGCAGGGATAGGATTCCCCCCGGACACCTGCCCCCCCCAAACCCAAATTCACACTTGGATGGGCAGGGCCTTGGGCGGCAAACCCGGCCATTCACCCATTAAAGCCTTTTTATGGCCTAATCCCAGCCAGCCTCAATTTCTAGGCTGGCAGCTAGGTGTGGGTGGGATGGGACAATGACATTTAAACTTTTCCCCCTTTCTCGGGCGGGAAGGGGAGGGGGCACCTCATGCTGAAGGCAGTTGGGCACCCTACTCCCTGGGCGTTTGAGCTCAGGGACATCCTCCCCCTGCCACCCCGATCCACCCCACAATGCCAAACCGCCCCCCCCCGCACCCATCCTGGGACCAACTATCTTTATTACAAGAAGCTCAACACCATCCAGACCAAAACAGCCAGCTTGATTTGCACCCCATCCAAACCTTAAACATTCACTTTCTCCATGACCGGTGCATAGTGACAGCAATGTGTAACATCTACAAGATGCACTGCACCAACTTGCTGAGGCTCAACATGGCAGCGCCTGTGATAAAGTGAAAGACTCAAAGCCAATAGGGCCATTGGGTTGGAGGGGAAACCTCTTCGTAGGCCTGTTCACAGCCGTAGCATTTTGTTGCCATAGCTCCGGCTTCGATGGCCAATCTGGCCTGCTGCCAGAAGGCTGCCTCAGTTGAGGTGATGACTTCTGTACATGGTTGAGGGGCTGCTCTGACACTGTGCAAAATGGTCGCTAGGTAAGGCCTTAATTGGTCCTCATGGAGTGGGTTGCCAACCCGGTTGCCAGCCTGCTTTCGGAGGGTCTCTTGGTGATAGAAATGAGGGGGGAACAATTCCAACATGGTTACCGCCCCCCCCCAACCCCACTCACTCCCCCCTGCCATTTTCCTGTTCTCCATTTGAACCCACCCCCGCACTGCCTCCGCCACCTTCAATGCTTTCTCCATGAGGGCCAGGAAAATCCAGCCCCATGTTTCTCAAATCTGCTCTATACTTTGTTGCTATATTTTTTAGTGTGAGCTAATTACAAGACACTTTTCAGACAGGATTTATTATTTATCAAAATAGTAGCACATTTGCAGTGCTTTCAGGCTGCATATGATGTGATAATTGGGCTATTACATTTGTCTGGAGACAGGCAGAGACAGCTGAGAAGTGGAGCAAATCTGTCATTAACTATTTGGGGAAGTTGGCAGAAAATGTCCTCACGTTATAAGACCACTAAAATATAGAGTGCGCTGCAGGAACATTGGATTATAAGTTGAAAGTAGTTATTCAAACTCTTACAGATCCTGGGAGCGGCTGCATTTGGAATATTGAGTACAATTGATGGGTCCCTATCATCAAAAAGTCATTGGCAAGTTGGAGAGGACAACGAGAAGAAACATTCTGGGATTTTGGACTTGAGAAATCCACAGGGTGATACTTATGATGACTAGAAAAATATAATGGTGGTGTGAAGATGGGGAGGTAGGATCCCAATCTGGGCTTTAAGAATGTTAAAAGGAATTAATAATATTGTCGGAAATGCTGTCAAAGTTTTTAGTCTTGTACTCAGCAGGGCAGTTCACCAGAATACCAATAGTAAAGGGAATCCAAACAGCATGGTGATTGGTTGGCAAGTGGACTCTGGTAGAGGTTTGGCCACGGAGAATGCACCAGGGAACAGTTAACTGCCAAGGTTTTGTTCAAATTCAAACCAGACAGGTTGACTCTGATTTGTCAAGGCACTGCCATGGGGAATGAGCCAAGGAATGGCTGCCCCCTCCCCCCCCCCAAGCTTTTGATTAGTTAAAAAAGGTGCAATGCGTGGACATGCTCTTTCTGTCTGCAAAGGACAGGTCCCTGTGTGTGAATACATGTAACTTCTGGCATTTGTAACTGAGCCACTCAGTGAGCCTGATTGATAATCTTAACTTGGTTTTCTGTGTGATTCTTAGCACAATCAGGATTGTTTAGCAAGTGCGGAATCAGATTTAATGTTGGATGTTATGTTTTGAGTTTTGCAAACACGGGCTGGTGGGGTGCTGCCTGAACTTCGCCTGCCTCGACCAGTCAAAAGGACATGCTGTTTGATAAGAGCTTGGACGAGAAGGCAAAAATGTATAAAATTAACAGTGTTGAGAAACATGTTTTTAGTTTGCTCACAACCACACAATAAAATCACACAGCATGTAGTTTTCTGTCTCTGCATGACAATGTAGTGACACCGTACACGATTCTCGTGACTTCACAAACAAACTTTTTTATCAAATATTTGCTTCATCAAGATGCTGAACATTGAATGACTGACTATCAGGGCTAATTTTACAAGTTTGCCCCTCTGATACAGAGTTTCACCAGTAGGGAGCACTAAACAGATATTTGGGAAAGCGTTTTCCATAATTATCTCTTTTGTTACCTTTCATAGTCGACATGACCTGCCTCAGGGCAAATCCTCTGCTCATTTCTCCATGCCTTGTGCTTTCCTCTTTAGTTGCCCAGAGAACCCTCCCCATTTTCAACGTGTCCATCATCATTCCCTTTCTCCCTCTTGACCGACATCCCTCTCATTTTCCTTCGATCACCTCCTTCAGCAAGTTCTTAAACCTTAGAATATGACCAATTCAATCTTGTTGTCATTTCTTGACAATATTCATTAACGATCTTTGTTCCTCCACCACCCTGAGAATTCTTTCATTGCTCGTGTTCTCTCCAGCTGAGCTGCTCCATCCTTCTCCAGAACCACAGCTTTCTAATCTTTGGGTATCGCCTTTTGTCAAGGCCCTGTTTCAGCTCCGCAAGACACGATACTCCAAATCACAGTCCTGATAAGAGTCTTAATTATTCTAATGCCAAGCGATTTGTTATATTTGGAGAATGCATTCTTTGCCATTGCCATTTCTTTACAGCAGTAACTAGCTCCTAACGAGATGCTTCCTAGGTACTTAAATCAAAGTTAAAGTTAATTTAGTAGTCACAAGTAGGCTTACATTCACACTGCAATGAAGTCACTGTGAAAATCCCCTAGTCGCCACACTCTGGGTGCATTGAGGGAGAATTTAGCATGCCCAATTCACCTAACCTGCACATCTTTGGACTGTGGGAGGAAACCAGAGCACCTGGAGGAAACCCACACAGATACGGGGAGAACGTGCAAACTCCACACAGACAGCGACCCAAGCCGGGAATTGAACCGGGTCCCTGGCGCTGTGAGGCAGCATGCTAACCACTGTGCCACCATGCCGTCCCCATACCTGTTCGTGATACCTGTTCCAGCTGTTGACCATTTATCTTGACCTTCACTTGCCCACCATTTATTTCTGCTTCAGAACTTCATTAAATTTACCAGAGAGAAATCCGTGATAAAGGGCGAGTTCCCACATTCAAAATAAAACATTTCAGGTGAGTGAAGTTGGTAAAATTGCTGGCATTATGAGTTTTTGCTGGCTGCAAGTGTAACAAAAGTGAAAATCTCTAAAGCACTGCCAAGACCCAAACCATTGGTTAATCAGAGTCTGACACCAACCTGTGTAGGAGATCCTCATAGCAGTAAGGGGAATGCCGGTCAGAGTGACAGGCTTACACTGCAGGAATTTAAATGTTTTTCCACTCAGGTCTTCTGTCGTCAGCTTCTGGAGAACCTTCCGTGAAAATGGACCTGCTACGCCCAGCACCCCAATCTCATCAGTAACATTGCGAATGTCGACAGTGTAGCCACCAATGGCTGCCTCTTCCTCTATATATCTAGATCAGTGAAAATGATACGTCAGGTGAACAGAAGGGATTCTATTTCTGTTTTTAAGGTAATAATAAACACGTAAATGTACAAAGGACTTGTTTCAGGCTTGGGCACTGCGTACTAACCTTTCTGGATTTACTAACACGATGAGCATTGCATTTCCCACTCATATGAACATGTGATTGCGCTTCCTGGTCACGATAAGGGCCAAAAGGAAAAGAATAAGCAGGCAGTGCATGGAATTTCCAGGCCTGTGTGTTCAAGTCCAGATTTGATGGTGGGGGTTAGATTTCAGGAAAGTCCAGGGTATCACCGGGACCAGGCTGGCAAGCCCCCACAAAGGGGTTGGGAGCAGTGGGGGTATGGGTGGCCTGGTTTCAGAGGCCGAGGGGGTTGGGTTAAAAGGGCTGCATGCTTGGGGTTGACCCCCAAATGAGGTCCTCACCACCTTGCCTGAGTCAAGCCTACCCAGTGAAAGCTGTCAGGGTACCAGCCTGGCTTGGGTTGCCCCCCTCTTGCAGGTGGAATAGCCGAGGGGATAAGATGAACCCCTCAAATGACCATTAATTGGCCACTCTTAGGGCCTCAACTGGTTCAACAGTGACTGGGGGCACTTGACGCCTTCACTGACCTGTAAAATTTGACAGTAAGTAGTCTCACAACACCAGGTTAACGTCCAACAGGTTTATTTGGTAGCACGAGCATTCAGAGCGCTGCTCCTTCATCAGGTGAGTGCCCACGTCATGTAAAATTTGAGGCAAGTTGGGCAGACGAGTAGGTGGCAGGCAGGCCATGTGCCAGATTTTACAAACCCCCAATGCCTTCAAACCTTGGGGAAGTGTAATATCCTGCCCAGGAGTTGCATTTCAATCAATAATAAATTTACCATGAAGCCAACCAATACTGAAGTTCAAGATGTTTGGCCAATAATTTACAAATGCCACAAACTGAATCAGTTCACTCATGTCCTGCGGGTTAATTTTGGTGATATGAGTAAATCAGGTGAAATTGGATCAGCCGTTCATTGTACTCTTTTCCTGATTTTCATTTCCATTGATTTCAATGGAGACAGAAAATGGGAAGCGATGCATAACAGACGACCAATGTAATATTGCCTTCCTTACATCCTCGTCAAATCAAAATTACCCCACTTTGGGGAAGGAAATCTGCTGTCCTGGTCTACATGTAACCTGGAGTCTTTAAAAAACCCTTTGAAGTGGCCATTCAGTGTGTGCAAATTGGTAGAGGCAATACTGTAAATGACAACCTTGTTAGTGATGCCTAACATAAAAAGATCAGAATAGGCAGGTATCCTTGTAATCAAGTGTAAAGTCAACTGCCTCACCCCAATTAGAAAACATAGGCCTCAATCCAACTGGGATCTCCAGTTACATTTGTCCACTTCCCTTGTTGACACTGAAGAGTATGTTTGCTGATGACACCAAAATTGGTGGTGTAGTGGACTGTAAAGAAGGTTATCTAAGACTACAATGGAATCTTGATCAACTGGGCCAGTGGTGTGGCAGATGGAGTTTAATTCAGATAAATGCGAGGTAAGACAAACCAGGGCAGGACTTACACAGTTAATGGTAGGGCCCTGGGGAGTATTGTTGAACACAGAGACCTAGGGATGAAGTACATAGTTCCCTGAATGTGGTGTCACAGGTACACAGGGTGGTGAAGAAGGTGTTTGGCACACTTGCCTTCTTCGGGCAGAGTATTGAGTACAGGAGTTGGGATGTAATGTTACAACTGTACAAGACATTGGTAAGGCAACATTTGGAGTACTGCTTACAATTCTGGTCGCCGTGCTATAGGAAGGACGTTATTAAACTGGAAAGGGTACAAAACAGATTTACAAAAATGTTACCAGGACTGGAAGGTTTGAATTATGAGGAGAGGCTGGATGGGCTGGGACTTTTTTCCCTCGAGCATAGGAGGATGAGGAGTGACTTTATAGAGGTTTATAAAATCATGAGGGGCATAGACAGATAAGGTGAATAGGCAAGTTCTTTCCCCAGGGTAGGGGAGTCCAAAACTAGAGGGCATTGGTTTAAGGTGAGAGGGGAAAGATTTAAATGGGACCTGAGGGGCAACTTTTGCACACAGAGGGTGATGCGTGTATGGAATGAGCTGCCAGAGGAGGTGGTAGAGGTGGGTACAATTACAACATTTAAAATACATGGAAGCCAGTGTCCAGTGGTGTAGTTTAGGGATCTGCATTGGGCCCCCTATTATTTGTCACTTATATAAATGACATTAATGACTATGTGGGGGTAGAATTAGTAAGTTTGCGAATGACACAAAGATTGGCCGGAAGGTTAACAGTGAGGATGAGTGTCTTGGGCTACAGGAAGATATAGATGGAATGGTCAAATGGGAAGATAAGTGGCAGATGGAATTTAACCCTGAAAAATATCAGGTGATACACTTTGGAAGGAGTAATCTAACAAGGAAGTACTCAATGAATGGTAGGACACCAGGAAATTCTGTTGAACAAAGGGATGTTGGAGTGTTTGTCCACAGATCTCTGAAGGCGGAAGAACATGTTAGTAGGGTGATGAAAAAGGCAAATGGGACACTTGCCTTTATCAATCGAGGCATAGATTATAAAAACAGGGAAGTCATGTTAGAATTGTATGGAATTTTGGCGAGGCCACAGCTAGAATACAGGGTGCAGTTCTGGTCGCCACATTATAGGAAGGATATGATTACACTGGAGGGGGTGCAGGGGAGATTTGCCAGGGTGCTGCCTGGGATGGAACATTTAAGTTATGAAGAGAGGTTGCATAGGCTTGGGTTGTTTTCGTTGGAGCAGACTGAGGGGTGACTTGATCAAGATGTACAAGATTATGAGAGACCCGAACTGAGTGGATAAGGAGCAGCTGCTCCCCTTAGTTGAAGGGTCAGTCACGAGGAGACATAGGTTTAAGGTGAGGGGCAAGAGGTTAGGGGTGATGTGAGGAAAATCTTTTTTACCCAGAGAGTAGTGACGGTCTGGAATGCGCTGCCTAGGAGAGTGGTAGAGATGGGTTGCCTCACATCCTTTAAAAAGTACCTGGATGAGCACTTAGCACATTATAATATTCAGAGCTGTGGGTGAAGATGGGATTAGGTGGGAGTTCAGGTGTTTCTAATGTGTTGGTGCGGACTCGATGGGCCTCTTTTGTGCTGTATGATTCTATGACTCTTTGATATTTGGACGGGTAAATGGATAGGAAAGGTTTAGAGGGATATGGGCTAAACGCAGGAAAATGGGACTAATTCAGTTTGGGTAATTGGTCAGCAAGGACGAGTTGGGCAGAAGGGCCTGTTTCCGTGCTGTCTATCTCTATGACTCTAAGAGGTAGTTGAAGGGTGGAAAAAAATAAAGATACAAATGTCTTAAAAGCTTTATCTTGTTTTTAAAAAAAAATACAATCTAATTTCAATATCTATTAAAAGTATGTTGCAAAATGAACGGATATAGTGTTTTCATGCGCACTTTATTAAATTAATCAATAAAAGAAATAAAAAATGAATAAAATAAAAAATGAATAAAAAATCCATGCTTACCTTAGGTCATGGAGCTCTGACCCCGATCCTGTCACTAGTAAGAAGTCCTCTTCTGACAAACGGCTGATTGTCACCTCGGCATAAACCCGGCCTCTTGGAGTAATCATATGACTGATGTTAATATAGCCCACCTGTGGGACAGGAGGGTAAATCACAGGTGAGAAAAAAGGAAGGGCCACATATTTCATTAGTCACTTTCATCATCTGCATTTTATTGGAATTTCCTCGCTCTACCTGTATTGAAAATAGTAGTCTGGATCTTTTCATATTTTCTGGTTTACTTCAAATTTGAAGGAATAATCATCAAGCCCAAATTGGAAAACCATAGTATGTGAGGTGGACATAAGCGATGATCCCAGATTTTAGGTTAAATAGCAAGGTGAGATTAGTGGAATAGAAAAGCACTGCTGGAGACTAAGTCAGGTATTGTCAGCTTTGTAATGATGGCACACAGAAGAGGGCCTAGAGTAAAACTTTGATGCCCAGCTTGGTGGCCATGTGCGTATTGGAGAAGCCATTCAAGGAGATAGGTTTGCTGCAGTGGGACAAACAGGAATGCAGCCACGTGAGGCACTGTCACATTGGTTGCAAAGGAAAATAGCATGGTTGACTATATCGGACATAGTCATAGAGGTTTACAGCATGGAAACAGGCCCTTTGGCCCAACTTGTCCATGCCATCCTTTTTTTAAAAAAAAACCCTAAGCTAATCCCAATTGCCCGCATTTGGCCCATATCCCTCTATACCCATCGTACTATCTAAATTCTTTTTAAAAGACAAAATTGTACCCGCCTCTACTACTATCTCTGGCAGCTTGTTCCAGACACTCACCACCCTCTGTGAAAAAATTGCCTCTCTGGACACTTTTGTATCTCTCCCCTCTCACCTTAAACCTATGCCCTCTAGTTTTAGACTCCCCTACCTTTCGGAAAAAATATTGACTATTTAGCTGATCTGTGCCCCTCATTATTTTATAGACCTCTATAAGATCACCCCTCAGCCTCCTACGCTCCAGAGAAAAAAGTCCTAGTCTATCCAGCCTCTCCTTATAACTCAATCCATCAAGTCCCAGTAGCATCCTAGTAAAGAGGTTGAGGAAGATGAAAGAACAACACACCATGGTTGCAGACGCAAAGAATATCTTTAGAGCTTTGACCAAGCTTATCATTATTTGTTGGCCATGGGGTTGTACATAGAATTTCTACAGTGCAGGAGGCCATTCGGCCCATCGAGTCTGAACTGACCACAATCTCACCCAGGCCCTATTCCCGTAACCCCACATATTTACCCTGCTAATCCCCCTGACACTAGGATCAATTTAGCATGGTCAATCAACCTAACCTGCACATCTTTGGACTGTGGGAGGAAACCAGAACACCTGACAAAAACTCACGCAGACACGGGGAGAATGTGCAAGCTCTACACAGACAATGACCCCAGGCCGGAATTGAACTTGGGTCCCTGGCGCCTTGAGGCAGCAGTGCGAACCACTGTGCCACCATGCTGCTGTACAGTAGCAACAATTTCCAAATATTGGAAAGAGAGATGGAGATGGCATTTGGGAATTAAGGGTTGAGAAGTTAAGAAGCTAAATTTGATTTATCCTTTAATGGAAATTCAATCGTTATCTCAATTAGGACAATTATAAATGAATTGTGTGTTAAATTGACAGCTTGAACACTTGTAAAATTCAATTTTTTATTGACCGTAAAATGGTAGCTTATTAGGCTATTACCTCAGGATCTCTCACCTACAGCTTTGAAAAGTGGACATTTGCTGTAAAAAAATAAATCTCTGGGTTTATTAGTTTTTCTTTCTTACATCTAATACTGGCATCTATTTACCTTTGGAATGACATTTGCAATCAGGCGGTCCAGGAGTTTTGAGGAGTCCTTCCCCTTCATAGTGAATTTTCCAAAGGGTGTTAGATCAAATACTCCCACTTTTTCCATGACATGTTTACACTCTCGGCCAACTGGTTCAAACCAGTTTGTACGACGAAAGCTAGGCCTGGCACGAATGAAGAAGTTTGTTAAGTCAATGCAGTGCAAGAAAAATCACAATTTGCTTTTAATAACCATGACACTCTCTTTTGCATTCGTCCTGTAGAAAGGTGCTTGGCTGCCAGTTGAACCACTTCAGTCAAATTAAAGGTGAACCAGAAGGATTTTGTAGAGAATTTTCCTGACAAAGCAAATTGTTATGATCTGGAATGTACTGCCTGGAAGGGCGGTGGAAGTAGATTCAGTAATAACGTTAAAAGGGGAATTGGACAAAAGCTTGAAAAGGAAACATTTGCAAGGCTATGGAGAAGGAGCAAGGGAATATATGGGACTAATTGGATTGGTCTTACAAAGAGCCAGCAAAGGCGCAGTGGGCCAAATGGCCACCATCTATGCTGTATGATTCAATAAATAGGGATGATTTTCATAGAATCACTACAGTGCAGAAGGAGGCTATTCAGCCCATGGAATCGACACCAACTCTCTGACAGAGCATCTTACCCAGGCCCACCGACACCCCACCCCATTCCCTTAATCCCATACATTTACTCCGCTAACCTTCCTAACTTACACATCGTGGCAATTTATCACAAGGGGCAATTTATCATGGCCATCACACTTAACCTGCACATCGTTGGAGTGTGGGAGGAAACCGGAGCACCTGGGGGTAACCCACGCAGACACGGGGAGAATGTACAAACTCCACTCACTCAGTCACCTAAGGCTCGAATCAAACCCGGGTCCCTCTCTAACTATGAAAACTGTTACTGGTAATTCTCTCTCTCTTCTTCTCTTTCTTTCTGTATGTCTCCATCTCTTCTGTTCCTTTCTCTGTCCGTCTCAGAAGCACAGTAAGAAGTCTGACAACACCAGGTTAAAGTCCAACAGGTTTATTTGGTAGCAAATGCCACTAGCTTTCGGAGCGCTGCCCCTTCGTCAGGTGGAGTGGGAGATGTGCTCACAAACAGGGCATACAGAGACACAAACTCAATTTACAGAATAATGATTGGAATGCTAATCAAGCTCATCAATGCTAATACAGCTAATCAAGTCTTAAAGGTACAGACAATGACATCTCAGAAATCACAGCGATACTTCCCTGCCTTGGAAAATAGCTGTGAACATACAAATGTGGAAAAAGTGAATTTATAACCCTAAAAGATCAGTGCAAAATGTTGTGTTTAAACCTCAGTAGAAGTTCATATTTGTGAACTGTATATACAAGAACAAGGAACAAATAAGCATCTAAAATCCCACATGAAGTTACATTCACGTTACCCGGGGGGGCGGGGGGGGGGGGGGGGGTGGGCGTTGGGGGGGCGGGGGGGGCAGGGCGGGGAGGGGGGCGTTGGGGGGGGCGGGGGGGGATGGTTAAGTTCCAACTGTGATAGAGAGTGTGAAGAATAAATATGATGTGGAATAAATATAGTTGCTTAGCAACTAGAGGCCCTTGTAAGGGAAAAACACTTTCCTTTGTTCTTAGTTTAAATGGAAGCTAGGGTAGTTGCAGGTAGACAGCCAGAGAGGGAACAATTCCCACAGCTCTTCTAAAAGCAGTTGTTTCAGTAGGCTGGAGAAGGAACATCTTGCTTGGCTTTGCAATAAGAAAAACCATACAGTGGCGTAATGGTTATCTAAAGAGTAGCTAGTTAAGGAAACTAGAGGAACTGGGCAATTTAGAACAAGAAGCCATAGTGTGTTGGATGCCGGGACATTGAGTAAATTTAAGGAAGTGATGGACAGATTTTTAATTAGTGAAGGTCTGAAGGGCTATGGTGAACGGGCAGGTAAGTGGAGTTGAGGCTGAGATGAGATCAGCCATGATTGTATTAAATGGCGGAGCAGACTCGAGGGGCTGAATTGCCTACTCCTGCTCCTAGTTCTTATGATTCTTAGAATTCTTATGAACAGGGTACTGTTCATTTCAAGTCACAACTGACAAAGAGCGGGCCAGTGAGAGTCGGAAAGATATCTGAAGTGTTTCTAACATTGGTGATATCTATTGGAGGGTAGCTAATGTTTAACTATTTAAAAAGGGAGATAGAGAGAAAACAGAGAATAAAAGACCAGTCAGCCTGATGTCAGTAGCAGGGAAAATTCTAAAGTCCATTATCAAAGATTTTATAGCAGAGTACTTGGTAAACAGTGGTAGAATTGGACAAAGTCAGTATGGATTTACATGGGGGAAATCACGCTTGACAAGTCTATTGGAATTCTTTGAGGATGCAACTAGTAGACTCGATGAGAAGGAGTCAGTGGATGTAGCTTATTTGGACTTTCAGAAGGCTTTCAAAATAGTCCCACATAAGAGATTAGCATTGGGATGTGGGTGTCACTGGCATCTATTGCCCATCCCTAATTGTCCTCAAGAAGGTGATGGTAAGATGCCTTTTTGAACTGCAGCAACCTTGTGATTTAGTAAACCCAAAGTGGTGTTAGGGAAGGAGTTCCAAGATTTTGACCCAGTGACAATGAAGGAACAACATCGTTCCAAATCAGAATTGTGTGTGACTTGGAAGGGAACTTGCAGCTGGCGGTGTTGCCATGCATCTGCTGCTTTTGTTCTTCTCGGTGGTAGAGGTCGTGGATTTAGAAGGTGCTGTCAAAGGAGCCTCAGAGTAGTTGCATCGCATCTGTAAATGATATATACTCCCTGTGACTGTGCGAATTGTCGGGACTAAGATGCTGAAACTGAACTGAGCATTTGCCAGTTCCTTTCAGGTTTATTTGGCACATTTATCTCCACATGGAAAAAACATCCCAGAATGAACCACTGCTTTTTCAGTCACATGAACGGTTTACACTTTCATTCACGCTTAGATATAATTTTCCATCTCACCTATATCCTGTGTCATCTCCAGGTTTGTAGAACCAGTGTGGCTGTTCCCAGCCGGCGTGGAACCCCATGGATACCTTGTCCTTCAAGATTTCATAAACTTCACTTACTCTTTCTGTTGGTCTTCCTCCAAACCGCTCCTCTTTGGGATATCCAACTAAGGAAGGAAAAAATTCAAATTATGTCAGGTAATTTGTGAATACAGCTACCAGTAATCCCATAAATAACAATTACCGCTTCCCTTTTAAGATCCAACAGAAGACAAACAAAGAACAGCATAACACAGGAACAGATCCTTCGGCCCTCCAAGCCTGCGCCGATCATGTTGATCTATCTAGACCAACTGCCTGTATCCCTCTATTCCCTGTCTGTTCATGTGTCTATCCAGATAAGTCTTAAATGTGGCTAACGTATCTCCCTCAACCATCTCACCTGGCAGTGCATTCCAGGCCCCCACCACTCTCTGTGTAAAAAAACTTCCCCCGCACATCTCCACTGAACCTTTCCCCCCTTAACTTGAACTTGTGCCCCCTTGTAATTATCATTTCTGCCCTGGGAAAAAGCTTCCAACTGTTCACCCTATCTATACCACTCATAATTTTATAAACTTCTATCAGATCGCCCTTCAGCCTCCGTCTTTCCAGGGAGAACAATCCCAGTTTATTCAATCTCTCCTGAAAGTTAATACCCTCCATACCAGGCAACAACCTGGTAAACCTTTTCTGTACTCTCTCCAAAGTCTCCACGTCCTTCTGGTAGTGTGGTGACCAGAATTGGACGCAGTATTCCAAATGTGGCCTAACCAACGTTTATAGGCGATAGATCTGAAATGTTAACATGACTGTCCTGTCTCTGCATACCCTGCTGAGGGTTTCCTGCATCTTTGGGTTTAATATCACATGTCCAACATTTCCTCCTTCTTTAAGTGGCCTCCTAATTACACAAACCCCCTTTCCTCCATCTTGTTTAGTATCTCTTCAAATCCTTTCTCTCCTTAATCTCTACCCTTTAATGTTTTGCAATTTCATGTCTTTTTAGCACCTGTTTTGAGAGGCTGAATTGTACATCATATAAGCAGAAATTACTGAGTAATGAAGATCTACATAAATTTCATTAAAATAATTTATTTCTGAAATCCAATTGAAGACCAATAAGTAGGAAAGGAGTTGATTAAAAACAATAACCCTCACACCACTGTGCATCTGTAATAATCTGCATAATTATTAGTGGTTCCCAAATAATTAGAATCCCTACAGTGCAGAAGGAGGCCATTTGGTCCATCGAGTCTGCACCAACAGCAATCCCACTCAAACCCTATCCCTGCAACCCTATGCATTTACCCAACTAGTCCCCCTGACATCAAGGGCCCTATTTTACCATTTCGATTCTAAGTGCTGAATCTGGGCGCAATTCAGATACGATTTGGAAAACTGTTCTCAGGCGCCCCCATATGCACTCGGCCTGAAAGAAAAATCACGAATCTGAATTGCGCTGTGGGCGGGGCTTATCTCCCCTGAAACGTTGCTGCTCTGAACGGAGCTTTCAACTGCGCATGAACAGTGAGAAAAAAAATTGAAAAACACTCCCCTGCCACTTTGCTCCCAGGCCACAAAAAGCAGATAAAGCGGCCCGGGAGCGATGGCCCCCATATACATCGCCCTACCCCCACAACATAACTGTCCCCCTTATCCACCCAGCTTCCCCCCCGCTACCCAGACCGATCGTGACCCCCTGCCGCCCTCCCCCCCCCCCCCCCAACCGATCGCCCACAGAGTGGCAGCGGACCTCTCTCCCCCCCACCGATCGCCCACAGAGTGGGAGTGGACCCCCCTGACCCTGTCAACCCCCCCCCCTCCGTCCCCCGTCCCCCTCCCCACCAGAGAACGATCTGGCCTCCCTCCTCTCCTCCTCCCCCCCAACCAGAGAGCAATTTGGCCCCCCCCTCACCACCGGAGAATTATTGGGCCTCCCTCCTCCCCCCCCCCAGGGAAGGAGATGCACCTGACCCTCCTCCTGCCCCCTCCCCCCACCAGAGATACATCTGACCCATCTCCTCCTCCCTCCCATCAGAGAATGATCTGACCCACCTCCCTCCCCCCACCAGAGAATGATCACATCCGACTTTACCAAGTTTTCGCGCCCGAAAATGGGTGCAATGCAATGGTAAAATCGGGCCTTAAGGGGCAATTTAGTTTGTCCAATCAACCGAACCCGCACATCTTTGGACTGTGGGAGGAAACCAGAGCATCCGGAGGAAACCCATGCAGACATGGGGAGAATGTGCACACTCCACACAGTTCTTGTGGTTAGTGCTGTCATCCAGACTCAAAACGTTAGATCTATTCTTTCTCCACAGATGCTGTCAGATCTGCTGAGATTTTCAAGCATTTATTGTTGCTATTTCTACTCAGTTCAGTTATGGATGGATGGAGGGACAGGCATGGATGGTGGGCAGTGGTGAGTCAGAGCCAACAGAGGTTATTTTTGAGTTCAAAAGTTTTGGATCAATCACTTCATCTAAAACTATGGTTTACCCTTGTGACTTAGCTTCAAATGTTACAGGCCAAAGGAGGCCATTTACCCTGGCGTGTCTACACTGGTTCTCTGTAAGAATTCCTCAGCTAGTTCTAACTTGCCATTTCCTGCGATAGGGATTCAATTCCAAAAGTTCCAATTCAAGTAACTCAGAAATGCAAGGCAGGATGGGCTTTTCTAACATAGCTTCCATGGCTTTACTGAAATTATGACATGTGAGCAATAGCAGACACAATAATATACCATGGTATACCTCTCTATATGTAAACATGGTAAATATTTGTATAAAATCTACTGCTTTCAGTAAAATCACATTGGATGGATTTTGACCCAGAAATGTCAAAGATGTAAACTTATCAATTAAATCATACCCAAACCCCTCCAACCTTCTTACCAGCGTTGTTGAACCCGTATGACTCTCTTGCTTTATCTATTGAGAATTTGGTTGTTGTCCATTTTCCATAACGATTGGGATCAAGTTCAATGAGGTCAAAATCAGGTTCCCCTTCCATAATCCAATCGCTAAGGTACTTCCCAATCCCACCAGCATGAATGATTCCATACCTGAAAATGCAGATATCTTTCTGTTAAGCTGAAAACAATCATAATTTATGCCCAATTGTTTAGCGAGGATTTTTTAAGTAATTAAACTCACAAGCATATATGTTGCCTGGTTAACTCGGAAAACAAGGACTGATAGAGGAAATAGGTTTCAGTGATCTCCTGGGCTGACCCTACCAGAGTATGTGGGGACAGGGCAACTGAGGAGTCCACACTGGCAAAAGGGATCTGAATCTAGGTAGGACGTCAAGGTCAGGATTTTCCGGCCGCACTCGTCCCAAGACAGGAAAATCCCGCGCGAGGTCAACGGACATTTGTATGGTCCTGTCCTGCCCGCTATGATTCCCTCAGATGGGACAGGAACATTTTGCCCAAGTCTTTAGAGAGAATGCAGTGGATATCTAATAAAATAATACTAGGGCTACCGCACCTCATTACATTGAAAGACTAAATGTACTGGGATTGTTCCCCTTAAGCGAATAAGGCCAGAAATAATTTAATAGGGGTTTAATGAAATTCCCACCTGAAGTCCTTTGGCTGATCCATGAAATTTTCCAACCCACCCACGACAATTCCTGCCATAGACAGGACTGGAAAATCCCAGCCACACCAGTTATGTTACTGGATTAGTAATCCAGAGTCCTCGCCTAATAACCCAATGATAAAAGTTCAAATCCTACAATGGTAGTTGGGATATTTAAATTCAATTAATGAATTAAATAAAGCTGTAATATAAAAACTGGCCTCAGTAATACTGATGTGGAGATGCCGGCGTTGGACTGGGGTAAACACAGTAAGAAGTCTGACAACACCAGGTTAAAGTCCAACAGGTTTATTTGGTAGCAAAAGCCCCTAGCTTTCGGAACACTGTTCCTTCGTCAGGTGGGTGGGAGTTCTGATCACAAACAGGGCACAAAGACACAAACTCAATTTACATGAATAATGATTGGAATGTGAGTCTTTACAGCTAATCAAGTCTTAAAGGTACAGACAATGTGAGTGGAGAGAGCATTAGGCACCGGTTAAAAAGATGTGTATTGTTTCCAGACAGGAAAATTAGTGAGATTTTGCAAGTCCAGGCAAGTCATGGGGGTTACTGATAGTGTGACATGAACCCAAGATCCCGGTTGAGGCCGTCCTCATGTGTGTGGAGCTTGGCTATCAATTTCTGCTCAGCGATTCTGTGTTGTCGTGTGTCGTGAAGGCCGCCTTGGAGAACGCTTACCTGAAGATCAGAGGCTGAATGCCCTTGACCACGCATTCAGCCTCTGATCTTCAGGTAAGTGTTCTCCAAGGCGGCCTTCGCGACACACGACAACGCAGAATCGCTGAGCAAAAACTGATAGTCAAGCTCCGCACACATGAGGACAGCCTCAACCGGGATCTTGGGTTCATGTCACACTATCAGTGGACATTGCCTGGACTTGCAAAATCTCACTAACTTTCCTGTCTGGAAACAATACACATCTTTTTAACCGGTGCCTAATGCTCTCTCCACTCACATTGTCTGTACCTTTAAGACTTGATTAGCTGTAAAGACTCACATTCCAATCATTATTCATGTAAATTGAGTTTGTGTCTTTGTGCCCTGTTTGTGATCAGAACTCCCACCCATCTGACGAAGGAACAGCGTTCCGAAAGCTAGGGGCTTTTGCTACCAAATAAACCTGTTGGACTTTAACCTGGTGTTGTCAGACTTCTTACTGTCAGTAATACTGACCATGAGACCACTGGACTGGTTCACTGATTTCCTGTAGGGAAATATGGTCTGGTCTTTATGTTACTTTTATTTACTCTTTTGTGTGATGTAGATGTCTTTGGATAGGCCAATATTTATTGCCCATCCCTAAATGTCTTTGAGAAGGTGGTGGTGAGTTGCCTTCTTGAAACGCTGTAGTCCATGTGGTGCAGGCAAACCCCAGCAAGGCCTTCTTCTGCACCATAACAAACCTGTGATTCATAGTGCTGTTAGGAAGGGAGGTCCAGGATTTTGACCCAGTGACAGTGAAGGAACGGTGACATACTTCCAAATCAGGATGGTGTGTGCCTTAGAGGGGGTTTTGCGGCTGGTGGTGTTCCATTACAGTTGAGGTTGCCAAGTTGGAAGTGCTGTTGAAGGAGCCTTGATGCGTTGCGTAGGTGCGTCTTGCAGAAGATACACACTGTTGCCACTGTGTGTTGGCGGTGGAGAAAATGAATGTGAAGTTGGTCAATGGGGTGCCAAGTGGCCTCTTTGTCCTGGATGGTGTTGAGCTTCTTGAGTGGAGATCCACTCATCCAGGCAAGTAGAAATTATTCCATCACTCCCCTGACTTGTGCCTTTGTAGATGGTGGACAGGGTTTAGGGAATGAGGTGGTCTCCACAGAATTCACAGCCTCTGACCTGCTCTTGTAACCACAGATATTTTTTATGGCTGGTCTAGTTCAGTTCTGGTCAATGGAAACGCCCAGGATGTTCATAGTAGGGGATTCAACAATGTTAATGCCATTGAATGTCAAGGGGAGATGGTTGGATTCTCTCGTGTTGTAGATGGCCAATGCCCAGTGCTCGTGTTGTGCAAATGTAACTTTCCACTAATCAGTCCCCCCAAACTTGAATGTTGGCCTTGTCTTGCTGTATATGGGTACAGTCGAAAGGGAATGAACAATGAAAAAAAATTCAGCACCCGTAACTAGTTTCACCCTGTCCCCCTACATTTATCTTATAACTCTCCCATCCATGCCAGAAATTCGCCTGGTGAAGAATGAACAGCCAGCAACTGTTCAGTAAGTTCACTCATCTTATCATAGGAACTCAGGAATCAAACGTCCTCTTCTGTCTATATTTTCAGCTGGAACAGTGTATTTAAGATTCATGTCATTCAGTGCAAATTATCTAGAGATGTGAAGGTAGTCTGCTGACAAATCAAGATAAATAGAGATATGCTTGACAGTATGATAGATACCTTCCTGTTCAAAGCTTCAAACTGCAAAGCTTCCTTCAGACTTTATTCTTCATTTTCCAGTGGATCCAAGTCTCTTGTTTGTGTTCTCTGGGGTATCAGACGTGCGAAGATTATTGTGCCATTCTTAATTATCAAGGTTGCCAATCCATGCTTCAATGATTTCTCACTTTTAGACGTACGAGTGAGCATGGTTTTGACTTCAGCCAGCTGGGTTTCCAATTCTTCCACTTCAGTTATTTCTTCTTTAGATCCGGTAACTGCTTCTGTCACTTAGTCCATAGTCTTGTGTAATCCTGACATTGAGAACATCAGATTCCTCGGAGAAATCTCAATTTTGGTGAGTATCGCATGAAAACTACCCAAGAGCAAGTTTATTTCTGTTGTTTTGAATGTCTCACGGTGGATTTGCAAGCATGCTAAGTCTTTTTATGTACTCAGGTTTCAACAAGAGACCAACAGGGACAATGCCAATGAGACCCAAGAGTTAAAATCACCCAGGCTTTACACTTGTAAAGTTGACATCTAATCATTCAAAAGGATGATCAGTCAACAGATGTTGACAGATCTAGGAGTTCAAACCCAGAAGGGCTGATTTTACCTGCCCCCCCCCACTGAACGCCCAGAAACAATTAGTAGAATTCATGATAAAAGCAAAACCCTGCGGATGCTAGAATCTGAAACAAAAACAGAAAATGCTGGAAAATCTCAGCAGGTCTGACAGCATCTGTGGGGAGAGAATAGAGCCAATGTTTCGAGCCTAGATGACCCTTCGGCTCTGACAAAGGGTCATCGAAACGTTGGTTCTATTCTCTCCCCATCGATGCTGTTAGACCTGCTGAGGTTTTCCAGCATTTTCTGTTTTTGTTGTAGTAGCATTCACGCCCTGTTGAAGATGTGTCAGGATGTCACTAAAGTGGAAAATCTGTCATTTTATCTGTGGTCATGCATGAATGAATGAAACAAGGAATGATGTTGGTTGAAAAGGGAACAGAAACTGTACCTACCCAAAGCCAATAGCCACCCAGTAATTCCGTACACCATGGTGTGGTCCAGCCATAGGAAGAATGTCTGGGGTGTATGTGATAGGACCTGATATTATGTTGATTATGTCTGCTTCTTTTAAAACCGGGACCATCTCCATAGCATGTTCAACATTTTCCATGATCCTATCCAAATCCGATTCGAAAAGTTCCTTGCCAAATCCTGGAATACACCATCATATAAAAACCCTTAGTACAAACACTGCCTGAATTCTGATATATCTGATATGTGAATAATACCGGGGAGGGGGGGAGGGGGGGGAGACTTAGTGCTGCTGATAGTTGATGTGTTCATAGAAAAACAAGATGTCTTCCTGCAGATTATACATTCACAAATTGATGGATCCCAACAGCAATCAATCCTCTAAATTGCCTACCAGTACTAGTTAAATCAGTATGCCAGCGAGAGCAGGGTCATATTGGGGTTGACAGTGGGACTCATTTGATTTGAGGTAAGGTTGACGGCTCATGCTAGAATGCCAGTGGCAGCTGGGTTGGTTCAAGGATGCTAGAGGGCATTAGGTCAAGTCAGAGTTGTCAGCAGGGGTTTGGATTGCCAGTGAAATTCAAGCCAATAAGTGAAATATGGTTGCATCCTTCACCTCTATCCCATATCTGCCACCGATTATTTTTAAATAAGTACTAGCTGTGCTGAGCTTGCCCTTCCTTCAAACAGTAACCACTGTTTTTAATACACATTTACCATTTCCATGCAAAAAAACATGCACAGCTTCATTATGAGTAGCCTTGAATAAATCCTTCACAACCCTTAACAAGCCTTTATTAAACACATAGAGGCTGGATTTGCAGGGTACTCCTTGTCCGTGTGCTGGTTAAGGAACATACATGCTCTGCCCGCCTTGGCGTAAGAATTATGCTATTGGGAAGCTAGACCCTGGTCGCACCCTTGGTTCAGGCACATGCCTCTGACAAGACCTAACACTGGGAGATGGAGGTAGAAACAGAATTGCAACCACAAACTTGTCAGTCGTGTAGCTGCAGGGCTGGTGGTCAACTTCATGGCTTTTGGGCCACTGAACCCCACTGCAGCTGAAGACTTTGTGGCTTGAATTTTTCTTCTGCAGTCAGCAATAGAAAGGGCGCACATGTCCTCATGCTTTCCATTGCATTCCTACTTGGCCTAAGCCACTTCCTCCAGAGTCCTGCAAAGATTCTTCCTTGGTTCTGAGCTGTTTTTCATTTACACTCTTCCCCATGACTATGTGATCCAAAGACATCCCTTCAGGTTCTGCCTGTACTGCTGACAGCATCCTGCTCTTCACAACTTCTCTTGACCCCTTCATTGCCTCTATGTTGTCTCCCTTCTACTCTTGAATGAGCCACAATTTCTTCTAATTGAACAGTTTGAAGCCATTGGCTTCAGCACCCATCACAAACTCTGGCCTGAATAATACATTCCATAAACGGAAGTGAAACGTGCATGTGGCAACATGTTCTCAGGTGCGAAGACATTGGATCATATTCCCAATGTTATCACGCCAGTCTGGTTAGCGGGAAGGTCTGGGAGTCAGGAGCCTGCCCACACAATGCAAATTGAAGGTAACTGGCTAGTTGTGCTCAATGAAAAGGCAACCGACTGCCATAATACACGCAGAATGGAATAAAATGCTTTCAGAGTGGAATTTACACCAGCTGTATTTCCCATGATTTTCATCAGGCAAACTGTAACGGTGAGTTGTCTAAGGGCAGAAGGACATCTTGGTTGTTCAGCGTTCTTTGGCCACTGGAAGCAGTGTGCTGTGTAGATGCATACTGACTTAAATTCATGGGCCAGAATTTTCATTCAGGATGATCAGGGCTCGGCCCCCACCTTCCGAAGAGTTGGCGGGGAACGGCATTGGAGTGACCAGAAGAGCCACTGAATCTCGATGCCTGGGAATTAAATGCCAAGACCTGGTGGAAAGGTAAGTGGAAGGGTAAAGGGAGGGGGGGGGGCGCGGTGGTGGTGGTGGTGGTGGTGTTAGAAAGACCTGGAGGGTATCATAAGGGGGAAATGATTGAGGTCTTGCCGCCCACACCCACCCCCTCCATTCCCATTGAGATTGAACTTGGATCGGGGGGAGAAGCCAAAATTGAAATATCTTCTGCCTGCCAGCCTAAAAACTGAGGCTGGGTGGGAAAAAGCTTTTAAGTGGCCATTAATTGGGGCATGGGTGGACTTCCTCTTGTAAAATTTGATACCTGTAATTTTAAGCTCTCTCTCGTCGCCTCAGAACTCACGGGGAGAAAGGGAATGTAAATTCCTGGCCATGATTTAAGAACCTGAGACCTCATGCAGAGGGGCCCATTTCTGCATTGCACAGCTCAAGAGGCTGGAGTGGCCCTATAAATGACAGGCCCTGACCTCGATCTGGTCACTGCCGTCGAGCTCCAACACTGGATATCCGGCCCTACTGCTCTCCTTGAGCAGGATACCCTCTGTCTGTGGCCCGGCTCTCTTCATTGACCCAATTGACATTTTATTTGGTGTCGTTGGGTGGTGGGCTTGGGAGTCTGAATGCTGGGTGCGTGGCCCCCACGCTCATGCATTTTATTCAGCTCTCTGTTCTCTTTCTGGTGGTTTCATCCTTCTCCCACGTCTCTCAAGCTTTAACAAGATGTTAGAACCTCGGTATCCTATTGAACTGCATGCTTTCTCTATCACAAAGGCCACATATTTTCACCTCTGTGACATACACACTCCCTTGTTGGGGAGCACTTCAGTGGTCACGGGCATTCAGCCTCTGATCTTCGGGTAAGCGTTCTCCAAGGCAGCCTTCACGACACACGACAGCGCAGAGTCGCTGAGCAGAGACTGATAGTCAAGTTCCGCACACATGAGGACGGCCTCAACTGGGATCGTGGGTTCATGTCACACTATCTGTAACCCCCACGACTTGCCTGGGCTTGCAAAATCTCATTAACTGTCCTGGCTGGAGACAATACACATCTCTTTAACCTGTGCTTAACCCTCTCTCCACTCACATTGTCTGTACCGTTAAGACTTGATTACCTGTAAAGACTCACATTCCAACCATTATTTTGTAAATTGAGTTTGTGTCTTTATATGCCCTGTTTGTGAACTGAAATCCCACTCACCTGATGAAGGAGCAGCGCTCTGAAAGCTAGTGGCTTGTGCTACCAAATAAACCTGTTGGACTTTAACCTGGCGTTGTGAGACTTCTTACTGTGTTTACCCCAGTCCAACACCGGCACCTCCACATCATCGTTAGTGGCATACCACAAGGATTAGTACTTGGCCCCATCTGTTCACAATATATATCAATGTTTTCGATATGGGGATCAAGTGTAATATTTCTAAGTTCGCTGATGGCACAAAAACTAGGTGGGAATGTGTGTTGTGAGGAAGATGCAAAGCTGCTTCAAGAGGATTTGGAAGGCTTAGTGAGTGGGTAAAAACATGGCAGATGGAATATCATGTGGAAAAATGTAAAGTCGGAGGAGTGGATGTGCAGAGTATTTCTTTAATGATGAGAAATTAGAAAGTAGATGTACAAAAGGATCTGGGTGTCCTGATCAATAAGTCATCAAAAGCTAACATGCAGGTGCAGCAAGCAATTAGGAAGGCTAATGGTATGCTAGCCTTTATCGCAAGAGGATTCAAGTGCAAAGTCTTGCTTCAATTTTATAGAAGTTTGGTTAGACCGCACCTGGAGCACGTGTGCAGTTTTGGGTTCTCTTACCTTAGGAAAGATGTTATAGAGGGAGTGCAACTAAGGTTCACCAGACTCAATCCTGGGATGGCAGGACTATGCTATGAGAGATTGAGGAAACTGGACTTGTATTCTCAAGAATTTTGAAGAATGAGAGGTGATCTCAATGATACCTGCAAAGTACTTAAAAGGGACAGACAGGGTAGATGCAGGTAAGATGTTTTACCTGGTTGGGAAATCTAGAACCAGGGGACACAATTTTAAACCAAGGGGAAGTCAATTAGGACCCAGATGAGGAGAAATCTCTTTACTCAGAGGGTTGTGAATCTTTAGAATTCTCTTCCCCGGAGCGCAGTCTTTGAGTATGTTTAAAGCAGATTTCTAACTATCAATGATGTAAAGGGATATGGGGACAGTTTGGGGAAAAAGGCATTGAAGTAGATGATCAACTATGACTTTATTGAATGGTGGAGCAGGCTCTAAGGCTGAATGGTCAACTCCTGCTCCTGTGTTCCTATGTTTAATATCAAGGCCACAGAAATGAGGAAGTAGATTTTCTTTTGAGGTTAACTGTAGAACAATTGTATATAGTTCTCTATAAACATGTTCACAATGTCACCAGGGCTGGCGCAGAAAAAATATCCCCCATTCTTGCTCTTGCCTTGAAGTATAATTCAGCGCTTGTATGAAATACAATAACAAATGAATACTTTTAAATGAAACTATAATATCCTCCGCGTACCTGGTGGGACACCATCCGTTAGCCAAGACTCCTGTATCCTCATCTTCTCCTGATCTTCGTAGGGACCAAAGAGGAGACCATCACGCTCCTGACGCAAGTAGTATGATCCTTCCAAATCGCGGAGAACAGGAAGCTCTTGTTTCAGTGCCTTCACCTCTGGGACTGTTGCTGTGATGACATACTGATGATGGACAGGGATAAGGGGATGCTCCAAACCAATCATATTCCCAATTTCATGAGCCCAGAATCCTGCAACACAGCAAGTAAAGTGAGCTTTATCTACTCATTCATCAGATCCAGCTTGGCAAAAGGGCTGAGCAACCAAACTTCAGATGAGCTCAGCTGACAATGGACACTTGCATATTTTCAAATTAAAAACCAGCAGCAAAATCATATTATTAATGTTTGTGAATTAGTTTGTCATTTAAAATCACTGCAAGAATCACAGAATCCCTACAGTGCAGAAAGAGGCCATTCGGCCCATCAAGTCTGCACCGACAACAATCCCACCCAGGCCCTATCCCCGTAACCCCACACATTTACCCCACTAATCCCGGTAGCCTACGCATCCCAGGACACTAAGGGGCAATTTAGCATGGCCAATCAACCTAACCCGCACATCTTTGGACTGTGGGAGGAAACTGGAGCACCCGGAGGAAACCCACGCAGACATGGGGAGAATGTACAAACTCCACACAGACATAGACCCAAGCCGGGAATCGAACCCAGGTCCCTGGAGCTGTGAGGCAGCAGTGCTAACCACTGTGCCACCCATAAGTTAAAGAGAAGAGACCTATCTGGCAGTTATGAAGGCCACAGCCTCTATAATGATCGATAACAATAGAGTGACAAAAGAGCAACATAACTACTCACAAAGGAATAAACTCATTAACGATAGTCAGCATGGTTTTGTAAGAGGGAGGTCATGCCTCACTAACCTGGTGGTGTTTTTTGAAGAAGTGACCAGAATGGTTGACGAAGGAAGGGCCGTGGATGTTGTCTATATGGACTTTAGTAAAGCGTTTGACAAAGTCCCTCATGGTAGGCTAGTGAAAAAGGTTGGATTTCATGGGATAAAGGGGGAGGTGGCTAGATGGGTGGAGAACTGGCTTGGTCATAGAAGACAGAGGGTGGTAGTGGAAGGGTCTTTTTCCGGCTGGAGGCCTGTGACTAGTGGTGTTCCGCAGGGCTCTGTATTGGGACCTCTGCTGTTTGTGATTTATATAAATGATCTGGAGGAAGGAGTAACTGGGGTGATCAGTAAGTTTGCGGACGACACAAAACTGGCAGGACTTGCAGATAGTGAGGAACATTGTCAGAGGCTACAGAAGGATATAGATAGGCTGGAAATTTGGGCAAAGAAATGGCAGATGGAGTTCAATCCTGATAAATGCGAAGTGATGCATTTTGGTGGGAATAATGTAGGGAGGAGCTACACGATAAATGGAAGAACCATAAAGGGTGTAGAGACGCAGAGGGACCTGGGTGTGCAAGTCCACAGATCTTTGAAGGTGACGTCACAGGTGGAGAAGGTGGTGAAGAAGGCATATGGCATGCTTGCCTTTATAGGACGGGGCATAGAGTATAAAAGTTGGGGTCTGATGTTGCAGATGTATAGAACGTTGGTTCGGCCGCATTTGGAATACTGCGTCCAGTTCTGGTCGCCACACTACCAGAAGGACGTGGAGGCTTTGGAGAGAGTACAGAGGAGGTTTACCAGGATGTTGCCTGGTATGGAGGGGCTTGGTTATGAGGAGAGATTGGGGAAACTGGGGTTGTTCTCCTTGGAAAGACGGAGGATGAGGGGAGACTTAATAGAGGTGTATAAAATTATGAAAGGCATAGATAGGGTGAACGGTGGGAAGCTTTTCCCCGGGTCGGTGGTGACGTTCACGAGGGGTCATAGGTTCAAGGTGAAGGGGGGGAGGTTTAACACAGATATCAGAAGGACATATTTTACACAGAGGGTCGTGGGGGCCTGGAATGTGTTGCCGGGCAAGGTGGTGGAGGCGGACACACTGGGAACGTTTAAGACTTATCTAGACAGCTATATGAACGGAGTGGGAATGGAGGGATACAAAAGAGTGGTCTAGTTTGGACCAGGGAGTGGCGCGGGCTAATTGTTCTTTGTTTCTCGTTTCAAGGCTTCATTCTATGATCATCTTGCTGGTGCCAGTACAGAGCGAGACTGCGGATAGTTGGGAACCTGTCTCGGGGGCAGGGAATTCAGATGGTGTTCGTAAAGCAGAAGTGGAAATGAATAGGGTTGGGAAGCATTTTCTGATCAGGGCCAGTGTGATCTCCTGGACTCGTTTCGATCGCCACAGGGGGTCGGAGAGGAATTTCCCAGATTTTTTTCCCCCATATTGGCCCTGGGGTTTTCACTCTGGGTTTTCGCCTCTCCCTGGAGATCACATGGTCTGGAATGGGGGGGTGGGGGTGAGTTAATAGGTTGTGATGAACAAAGCATCGTAGCTGTGAGGGACAGCTCGGTGGATAGGATATTAGGATGTAGATAGGCTGGAAAATTGGGCGGGGATCCTGGATTCAGGATTCAATCCTGGACCGGGGAGCGGCGCGGGCTTGGAGGGCCGAAGGGCCTGTTCCTGTGCTGTATTGTTCTTTGTTCTTTGTTCAAATGAAAGACTGGAGTTGATCAGAAACAAAACCTTTACCCTGGGGGGTAAAGGTGAAGATTACCCGTATGGAATGTGCAGAGAAGGTTGATAAGTATAATTGATGGTGATTGGTCCGAGATAAACAAAAGGCGTTGCAGAAGAAAAATCAAATTTAGTGGAGTTGTCTGCCAACTATAGTATCACTATAGTACCTGGAAGAACATTGAGAACACATGAACTGATATGTATCCTAATCTATTTACCCAGTTGGACTCTATATCCTTAAATCCTTTTTCTAGCAAAAAATGATTGATCTCAGATGTAAAATGACTTACTGAGTTAGCGTCTATTGATGTCAGTGGGAGACAGGGCCACACATTGTACCATCCTTTGCATGAAGATGTGTTTCCCAACTTCTCTCCTGAATGGCCTGGCTCCGACATTCACATTTTGTTCCCTTATCCTAGACTCCCGCAGGAGCAGAAAATATTCCTTCCTCATTACCCTAACAATTTCCTTTAAAATCTGAAAAACCTCAATAAAATCACCCTCAGCCAGGAGATTGCAGGAATGCAAGCCTAGTTTATGCGCCAACCCAAGAACAGCTTCTTCCCTGCTGCCATCAGACTTTTGAATGGACCTACCTTATATTAAGTTGATCTTTCTCTACACCATAGCTATGACTGTAACATTACATTCTGCACTCTCTCGTTTCGTTCTCTATGAACGGTATGCTTTGTTTGTATAGCGCACAAGAAACAATACTTTTCACTGTATACCAATACATGTGACAATAATAAATCAAATCAATTGAACCCTTGGAGCGTTCCAAGGCCAATATATCTATCCTAAGACGCAGTGCTCAGATCTGTAAATACCACTGAAGAAGTGGTCTAGCCAAGACTATGAATAGCTATAGCGAGACTTCCCCAACATTATATTCTAACCCTCTCGATATATAGGCTAATATCTCATTGCCTTTTTGATTTATTTTTGTACCTGATCTCTACATTTCAGTGATCGGTGGACACGGATCGCAACAGCTCTTGGACCTCACTGTTTAAAGCTTTATGCCTTTGAAACAATATTCCCCAAGGTATCCAGTTTTTGGTTCAAATTGAATTATCTCACAATCACTGTTGAAATCCATCGGCTGCAGAATGCATTTTGGAAATCCTTATAAACCACTTCTCTACTACTTTAGTTACTTCCTCATAAAATTCAATTTGGTTTGTTAGATATGAGCTTTATGACAATTTATCTACAAGTGACCGTTATATGATTGAAATCAATGTTTGGGTTGAAAAGAGAAACGTGACAATTATCAAGATTTTAGACTTTGCTAAGATCAACTTTAGCAGGAAGTGACAGAGACTGGCTGTTATCAGGTAAAACCACAGATGCAGTTGGCATTACAGACGCAGTTCTCTTTTTCAGAGCAGCTCAGATTTGTCAATGTGCTAAGTCACTCTGCGCTTAATCATAAAATGCAATAACTTCCCCACAGCAACTGCTAGACTAACATTTCAATAATACTCAAATCGATGCATTTTTGGTCGAAAATGGATAACCTCAACAGGTCTATAATTTTTTGTTTCTCACTCTCTCTCACCTTTCGTACGTTCGTAATTTTCCAATTGTGAGATAAAGTCCCTGAATTGAGAGCACTTTGGATGAATGTCGCTGAGCACCTGTAGTTTCCTCAACCATTTCCTTTAAAACCCTAAGGTGGGAGCCATCAGCTCCTGGGTATCTATCAGACTTTAGTGCCATGGTGTTTTCTACATCTGTTTTCTTTTTCATGTTAGTTTCAGTGGCTTCCAGTCTTTGATTCATCATGAGTTTCCCCGGTTTTATCTTCCTCTCTGATGAAGACTAGCACAAACCATTCAGCATGGCTGCTGTTAGTTTACTTTTATTTGCAATATTATCTACACTGCACCCGGAAGAAACCCCACACAGACACGCTTGCCAACGTAACTATATAAACATAACTAATGGGTCTGGAAAAGGTATCCAAGGGAGTAGGAACCTTGTTAGACTAAACCTTTGTTGCTACCAGCAGAGGGTGGGCTTAGTAAAGATATGGAGCCAGTCATGTTGCCAACCATGACTGCTTTATTTAGTAAGTAGAGTTCTTGGCCCTTGGTGGTGTATACTGGTCCCATCTTAAGCTAAAATCCTTTATGAACACACTGTTCTTCTGTGGTTTTACCTGATAACAACCAGTCTCTGTCACATCCTGCTAAAGTTGGCCTTAGCAAAATCTAAAATCTTGACAACTGTTACATTTCCTTTTTCAACCCATACATTGATTTCAATCATATAACAGTCACTTTTAGGTAAATTGTTATGGCGATGGAGAAAAACCCTGGAATTACGCAAGGAAATATTGGACTTTAAAAGACTGGAGTTGTATATTTTAAAAATGGGCACAGACACCGAAAGTGATTGAGAATGTACAATAAGCAGGAATGGCTGGAGAGGATTTCTCAAAGGAACAATGGAACCCCTTCCTCTGCTTCCAGACAAGGTATTTGTAAAACCAAACAAAGACTGATTGCCATCTCCAGTAAGGACAAAGAGACGTAATGGCCCTCTAAGCTCCAAGACCCTGAGTATAATGGCCTAGTAAGAGTTTTAACAACACCAGGTTAAAGTCCAACAGGTTTATTTGGTAGCAAATACCATTAGCTTATACCAATTTTTTTGGTAAATACCATTAGTCAATGGCCTAGACAGGCTGCTACATTCAGGTCCTCCTGGAATACACACATCTGGCAGTTAAAAGCCTGCTTTCTATCAGTCTGTGTTGTTCTGTCAGTCTGTGTGTGTGTGTGTGTGTGTGTGCTGTGAGAAAAGCAGCTGAAAGTTTGCTACACTGAAGAGAATACAATAACTGAGCCAAGGCCCCTGTAAAGATAGCCAGCTTTTGCAGGAACATCTAAAACTCTCTCTTTCTGTGAGAGCCAATCAGCCAGCAAAAGGATCATAGTTGGAAAAGAACCAAAATTCCTACCAAACTACCGAACACCTGAACTGAAGAATCAACTGTTTATCAGCAGAAGTCAACAATACTGGTAGCACCGTGGTTAGCACTGCTGCTTCACAGCGCCAGGGACCCAGGTTCGATTCCTGACTCGGGTCACTGTCTGTGTGGAATTTGCACGTTCTCCCCGTGTCTGCGTGGGTTTCCTCCAGCTGCTCCGGTTTCCTCCCACAGTCTGAAAGACGTGTTTGGTTAGGTGCATTGACCCGAACAGGCGCCAGATTGTGGCGTCTAGGGGATTTTCACAGTAACTTCATTGCAGTGTTAATGTAAGCCTACTTGTGACAAAAAGAAATAAACTTAAGCATCATCATCTGCTCCTCACAACTCAAGGACTGTTGCATATAAATTTTTATTTATATTTACTTACCATTGGACCCAATTCTTATCTCTAATTTGTATGAATGTAGAAACATGTATTTTACCATTTCTCCTTACCTTTTAGTAGCTAATAAAATTACTCTATCTTAACTCAAGAAAGTCTGGTTGAGTTGGCTCCTTTTTAAGAGGGCCTGGAAGAGGTATCGAACGGAGTGGGGACTGTGTTAGATTAAACCTTGTTGCTACCAGCAGAGGGTGGGTTTACTAAAAACTCGGAGCCAGTCATCCCTCCTCACCAGGATTTGTGACACTCAGGGGGTATCCCAGGAAGGTGACAAATCAAGGGCTCTCGCCTGGATCAGTAACTTCTAGGGAACCCCAACTGGGGCTGTTCGTAACAAAATGTTAACTTACTGTTTCATTATTAACATCTGGCTCATTACTCATGGAAAGGAGTCCAACAACACCAGGTTAAAGTCCAACAGGTTTATTTGGCAGCAAACGCCATCAGGTGAGTGACCTGACGATGGAGCAGCGCTCCGAAAGCTAGTGGCGTTTGCTGCCGAATAATCCTGTTGAACTTTAACCTGGTGTTGTTAGACTCCTTACTGTGTTTACCCCAGTCCAACGCCGGCATCTCCACATCATTACTCATGACCAGATCTTCTCCTCTGAGTTGTTTTAGAATATACTTCTCCAGTAAACTCTCTTGAATGGAATCAAGAAATTCGATACCTTTTTGACTTCAGCTCCTGTGTATTCCCTATTTTTAAAAAATTAAAGTCTTCCAGTGAAATAGCTCTGTTTTTCCCCCACTCAATCAAGTTGCCTGCAGGTAACTTCCATTATAGTTCTCTCCTTGTCCTCATTTCTAACTGTAGAGTATCTGTTGATCGCTTACTCTTACTTATATCTTCTTTTACTAAAGTTGTATTGGTATCTTGAATCAATGGGCGGTATCTTGAGCCCGTGTTTGCCGTCTGCGAGGTTGCCGGTAGGGTTCAGGATCCGGAAGTCGTAGTTCTCGCCGGTGAGAACACGATTTTGGATCTTCCCTGCCCTCGCCGGTGATGTCATTAGGTTCACGCTTGATGGGCCAAATGGCCTCCTTCTGCACTGTGAGGATTCTCTGACTTCTATCACATACATTTTAATAGATTTCCATATTATTAAACATCCCCCCGGCACCCTCCTCCTCCGCCACCCCCCCCCCCCCCCCCCAACCCCCCACCCCCATCCCAACCCTGATATTGATCCCCTGCCCTATAGTCACACTGATGACGTGAAGTCATCTTGGCGCGGTTCACAACAGGTTCACCCAGACATGTCATGGATGATCCCACCAGGGGTGTAAAGGTGAGTATAGCCCCCGTGGGAGAGGGACATGGCCAGGCAGTGGCCTGCCAAACCCCCATGACACTGTCCCTGGCCCAGGTTGGCACTGTCTGGTTGGCACCATACAGTGCCAACCTGATAGTGCCAACATGTACCAGGGACCAATGTCAGGGACAGACCCCAGTGGGGCACCTCATGGGGGGGGGTGGGGGATTCATTTGTATGTGGTGGCGGTCAGGAGCTGACGTTAAAGCTGGAGATGTGGGTGATGGCCCTTTTTGGGAGGGGCTGGCGGTGGGAGGGGAGGAGCCAGCACTGACTGTTGTGGGGCAGGAGAAAGGGGCCCGATATTCCGGGGGAGTGGAGGCAACACTGCCTCCTCTGGAGATGAGTGAGTGCCAATTTCGATGGGGGGGGGGGGGGGGGGGGGTGAACGGGTGGGGGGGTGAGCGGGTGATCAGGGTTGGGGGGAGCCCCTGAGACCTCCATGGTGGGCTGAGGGGGGGGGGGTCATTCATGTTCTCATCGGGTCGCCCTTTAAACATAATGCCCCAATCTCAGTGCAGCCAGGCTTTGCTGTGTTTCTCGCTGGAACCAAAACTGCCAAATTAGAACATAGAACATAGAACATAGAACATAGAAAGTCACAGCACAAACAGGCCCTTCGGCCCACAAGTTGCGCCGATCACATCCCCACCTCTAGGCCTATCTATAGCCCTCAATCCCATTAAATCCCATGTACTCATCCAGAAGTCTCTTAAAAGACCCCAACGAGTTTGCCTCCACCACCACCGACGTCAGCCGATTCCACTCACCCACCACCCTCTGAGTGAAAAACTTACCCCTGACATCCCCCCTGTACCTACCCCCCAGCACCTTAAACCTGTGTCCTCTCGTAGCAACCATTTCAGCCCTTGGAAATAGCCTCTGAGAGTCCACCCTATCCAGACCCCTCAACATCTTGTAAACCTCTATCAGGTCACCTCTCATCCTTCGTCTCTCCAGGGAGAAGAGACCAAGCTCCCTCAACCTATCCTCATAAGGCATGCCCCCCAATCCAGGCAACATCCTTGTAAATCTCCTCTGCACCCTTTCAATGGCTTCAACATCTTTCCTGTAATGAGGTGACCAGAACTGCGCGCAGTACTCCAAGTGGGGTCTAACCAGGGTCCTATAAAGCTGCAGCATTATCTCCCGACTCCTAAACTCAATCCCTCGATTAATGAAGGCTAGTACGCCATACGCCTTCTTGACCGCATCCTCCACCTGCGAGGCCGATTTAAGAGTCCTATGGACCCGGACCCCAAGGTCCTTCTGATCCTCTACACTGCTAAGAATGGTACCCTTCATTTTATACTGCTGCTCCATCCCATTGGATCTGCCAAAATGGATCACTACACACTTATCCGGGTTGAAGTCCATCTGCCACTTCTCCGCCCAGTCTTGCATTCTATCTATGTCTCGCTGCAACTTCTGACATCCCTCCAAACTATCCACAACACCACCTACCTTGGTGTCGTCAGCAAACTTACCAACCCATCCCTCCACTTCCTCAAATTCTGGTAAGACTGCCCCCAATATGCAGAGAAAAAAATCCACTGGGATTTAATGGAAGTTTTTGGTTTCAAGGTGATGTTTAAGGAGCATCTTAAAGAAAGAGAGTTTTGGAATGGAATTCCAACCCACAGGATCTAGGCAGCTATTTAACAGCCTGGCCTTCGTAAGTAATCTCTTGGTTATAAAGTGCTTTGTGGTGTCCTCTAAGGGGGGTGAAAGGTCCAACATAAGTGCAAACTTTTATTTCATTCCAATGCCATAACAATGTGTTTCTATCACAAGGCTGAATACACCCATCTGAGGAGCTGATAAGGTTGCATTATCCCGTCTGCCATCAAGCATGCCGATCATCAGTAGCATGACTTTGTGGAAGGGATAACATCAAAGAATTGCTGTTGTAGCTCAGAAAGAACATGTGATCCAATTGAAAAATCACAAGTTAGCTCACCTGGGGCAGATGGAAATGAATTTCAGTCCATCAGTGGTATAGAATTAATATTCAGTTTATTCCTTCGTACAATGTGTTTTTCCTTGAAGGTAATAGCAATAATCTTATTCCAAATGCTGTTTCTGAAATATTGTTCTTTTGAAGGACATTTTTTAACTGTTGTCAAAGAATAGAATTTAGGGATGGAGGGAAGAAAGAGGACCATTTATTTACATTTATATACCTTAAGCATTCATTCCCTCTACTAGCAGCGCAGAGTGAAAGCAGTTCTTAACGTCTACCAGCTGAACTGCAGCGACTTGCCAAGGTTCTTTTGATAGCACCTTCCAAACCTGCCACCTCCACCATCTTGAAGAACAAGGGCAGCAGATGCATGGCAACACCCACCACCAGCAGGCCTGGTGATGATGGGGGCATCTGGATCTGGAGGAGGAAAGATCAGGATACTGCTGGAATGGGAATGGTATGTTAGGGCAGGATGTTGCGGGGCTCGGGGAGGGGGTGGCGGTGGTGGAGGTTTCATCGGCAGGCACCTGGATCAAGAGGTAAATGTGAAGGTGCTTACCTCCTGAATCCATCAACATCCCACTTTGTGGATGTTGCTGTTTACAAGATGGGAGGTCACAGCCTCATTATCATAAGTTGCAAACTGTCTCATAAGATCATAAGAAATAAAAGCAAAAGTAGGCCATTCAACCCATTGCATCTGCTTCACTATTCAGTAATATCACAGCTAATTAGACTAAGGCCTAAGCGCCACTTTCTTGCCTGACTCCCGTAACGCTTGACTTCCTTTAGATCAAAAGTCGGTCTAATAATATATTCAATGGCCCTGGGGGAAAAGAATTCCAACAAAAGAGGGGCCCAGCACATCAATGCAATGTACAAGATGGAAGCTTTTGCAATAATCTTCTGCCAGAGGTGCTGAGGGAGCGATCCACCTCCGCCTCCTCCTGAGATCCTCATCAAGACAGATGTCAGCCTGCAGCCCACTTCATTCACTCCACTTGAAATCAAGAAGCATTGAAGGCCCTTGATGCAGAAAAGACTGTGGGCACTATTAACATCCTAATAGTGGGCCATTCTGCTCCAACGCTCACTTCAATGTTATTAGCAGACCATCCCTGAACACAAGTTTTATGAGTTTTTAGATAACCTATTTGGTCTTAAAATGTTGCTTTGGGCCATAATGTTGCTGCAGCAAATGGACATCAGATACTCCTCATTATAATGTACTTGGGAACCATACTTGGATTAGTTTCTTAAGTTACTATATACTTTCATGTAATTACACAAACTAGCAAATAACACCAGCAACTTTGAAATTATATTTTTACAAATGAATAATGGTCATGACATTGTGGCCAATGCAAGCAGCTTCCCGTCTTAAACATAAAAGTTTAATGGAGTGGGGACACAAAGTCAACCTGTCCAGATATATTGCTTGTTCATGCCAAGGCCTCATATAACTTTACGCGTTCTTCCTTGAGGGCACACTTCATAGAATCATAGAATCCCTACAGTGCAGAAGGAGGCCATTCGGTGCATCAAGTCTGCACCAATCACAATCCCACCCAGGCCCTATTCCTGTAACCCCACATATTTACCTTGCTAATCCCCCTGATACTAGGGTCAATTTAGCATGGCCAATCAACCTAAATTAATGGAGAACTGAATCCCTATCAGTGGGGCTGGAGTGGAGATGCACCCAAGCGCTATCAGTGAATCCTAGAATCCCTACAGTGCAGAAGGAGACCATTTGCCCATCGAGTCTGCACCGACCACAATCACACCCAGGCCCTGTTCCCGTAACCCCACATATTTACCCTGCTAATCCTGCTGACAATAGGGTCAATTTAGCACGACCAATCAACCTAACCCGCACACTAATCTTTGGACTGTGGGAGGAAACTGGAGCACCCGGAGGAAACCCACGCAGACACGGGGAGAACGTGCAAACTCCACACAGACAGTGACCTGAAGCCGGAATCAAACCCGGGTCCCTGGCGCTGTGAGGCAGCAGTGCTAACCACTGTGCCACTGTGCCACCCAGTCATGGGAATGAAGTCTGGCTGATTTTATATGATTGGCGTGCTAACCCAGCCCATTCCATCACGCAATTTATTGTGGCCAGTGATTTAATAAATGGGGAGAAACTACCCAGCAAGCTGCAGAGAGGTGACAAATCAGCTGAGCTCCATTAGCATTGACCGCCAAAACCCCCCCCCAACACACCAAGAATTTGGATTCACTGTAGGAGGAGATTCAGCAGGAGGATCAGTGCAGACATGGAGGCAGGCAGCGCACCCGAATGACATCGTTTAAGTTTTAAGTTTATTTATTAGTGTCACAAGTAGGCTTACATTAACACTGCAATGAAGTTACTATGAAAATCTCCTAGACGCCACACTGCAGCGCCTGTTCGCGTACACTAAGGGATAATTTAGCATGGCCATTAAACCTAACCAGCACATCTTTCAGACTGTGGAAGGAAACCGGAGCACCCAGAGGAAGCCCATACAGACATGGGGAGAATGCGCAGACTCCACACAGACACTCGGGTCATTGCCTGTGGAGAGTTTGCACATTCTTTCCATGTCTGCGTGCGTTTCCTCTGGGTGCTCCAGTTTCCTCTCACAGCCAACATATGTGCGGTTAGGTGGAGTGGCCATGCTAAATTGCCCCTTAATTTTGGGGGGGGGGGGGGGAGAACTAGCTAGGGTAAAATGCATGAGGTTATGGAGATAGGACCTGGATGGGATTGTGATCGATGTAGACTCGATGGGCCGAATGGCCTCCTTCTGCACTGCAGGATTCTATGATTCTATGACAGTGACCCAAGCCAGGAATCGAACCCGGGTCCCTGGCGCTGCGAGGCAGCAGTGCTAACCACTGTGCCACCATGTTTCTCTCGTAGGAGCAAGTCCCGGCTGATTTTAATTTTTGAATCTCATTAAAATGTGATTGACAGGCTACCTGACACCCATCCACTTTCACTGCGTGATTTCCATCTAATCTCAATTCTGAAACACTTCATTTTCACTTATTTTTTGCTGAATTCTATTTGTTCCAAATATTATTTGGAAATACTGTGTTGTGATGGATGGCAAATATTTGTAGGTTAGAAACCTCCCGGTGCTTCTGAGAGTTATCAAGGTAAATGGAAAAATGCCACAGTGGCAGAATCCGCTGTGGGACACTTCAAACGTCACTGTGTGATCCAAACGCCTGCATTGATCAAAATACTACAAATATTAAATTTATGAAGTATGTCAAAGTATGAGCAGGTTTCTCATGTCAAATCAGAAATTTAAACAATTGGATTGATTAGCATAGTTTAATGAGACTGTGATGTGCTTACCAGTTGTTCCCAGATATCACTATCTGGAAGTGCAACACAAAGGCACCATACTGACCTCTGATCAGTCTGTCTAAATGGATTATCTTTGTTTGCACAAACTGAGCTGCAAGGGTGCTGCGCCACTCTTTTGAGGCAAACATACTAATTAAAAAGTGACCGACAGTTAGGGACCACTTTACTTGACAGGAGTCTGATATAGGTCAAGTTTTTCAACCAATGTTACTGTTGTTGTGTCCGATATTTAAATTTATTCATTATTTATTAGTCACGTGTAGGCTTATATTCACACTGCGATGAAGTTACTGTGAAAATCCCCTGGTCGTCACACTCCGGCACCTGTTCGGGTACACTAAGGGAGAATTTAGCATGGCCAATGCACCTAACCAGCACACCTTTCAGACTGTGGGAGGAAACTGGAGCACCCGGGGGAAACCCACGCAGACACTGGGAGAACGTGCAAACTCCACAGAGACAGTGACCCAAGCCGGGAATCGAACCCGGGACCCTGGCGCTGCGAGGCAGCAGTGCCAATTTCAGTTAATTTAAAAGATTTTTAAAAAAGTTTTTTAACTTAGAAAGCAATTTCCCCACTCAGAATCCCCACAAATATAAATTGTTTAAGGAACTGAAAGTGTGCCGTGCATGTTTTTGTTCCATTAGGTAACTAATTTCCAAGATGTTCCTGTTACTTCTGTTGCACCACATACCATCTGATTAATACTTCAAGAGGAGTTTATAGCTGTTGGCTCAGTCTCTGCTTACAGCTGAAGACAGCTCAAGTCCTGGAAACAGCTTTCCTCTAGATTCGACTTCGCTCTCACAGTCATTCCTTCACGGTTCATGCTAAATGGACAACATGTTCCAGACAGTCAGCTCTTGAGTTTGTTTACTTCTGCTATTGTGTACGTAATTAAATACTGAGATGTGCTACTGAAGCTTTCCCAGTCAGCTCTTGGCACGGCCCCCTTGCTGCAATAAACTGCAGCAACAAGGATAGGAAACCCAGGATAGGAAATCCGGCCGCGCTCACCCCAAGACCAGAAAATCTTACCCGAGGTCAGCGGACCTTTGGACGGTCCTGTCCTGTCCGCTACGATTCCCGTGGCAGGAAGGACAGGAAAATTGCGCCCCAAGAGTCAAAACTCACATCTTTTACCGTCCCGCCTGCCACGGGAATCGGAGCGGGTGAGGGGCGGACCAGGGAAAGGGCAGGATTTTATGGTTTCAGGATGAGCGAGGGTGTAAAATCCCACCCAATGAATCCAGATTACATAAATGTGGAAGAACGAGCCAATAGGATTCACTGAGCTATCCACATCCCATCATCCCTGCAATATTAAGATTCTATGGGCCGTAACTTCCTCTGAGTGACAATAAGCATACAGCTTGCCACTCCACAGCAACTTACCTATGCTTAAATTCTAAAGCGCCTGTCTCGCCCAACCTTCCTGACTCAGTACAGGTGAGACGTGGGCACTGAAGCGCATCACCAGCTGCAGTGGCAAAATCTAAAGTGAGTGGAACGAAGAGGACCTACCCCCCTTTCTACTGCACTAGCTGTCGTAAAGCAGGTGAGTTTAAAGGTCTCATTGAAAGGGAGGAGATACATTTCTAAGGTAGGTCAATGGGATGTGGGGATGGGGGTTTATACATCAGTGCGGGGGGATCCGGACATCATCGGGGGAAAGGGAGCGGTGGTTGGATATCAGGAAGTAGGGGTGTTGTAATATTAGGAGGTGAGGGGATTGGACATCAGGGGGTGGGGGGGGGGGGGGGGGGGTTGGATATCAAAGGGTGGGGCTGTTGGATATCAGGGGGTGGAGAGGTTGGATATCAGGGGGTGGGGGGAGTTTGGATATTGGGATTTGAGGAGTTGGACATGGAACAAAGAACAAAGAACAATACAGCACAGGAAACAGGCCCTTCGGCCTGTGGTGGGTGGTTCGGACATCAGGGAGGTGGGAATTCGGACATTAGGGGAGGGGTAGTCAGACATCGGGAGGGGAGTTGGACATCAGGGCGAGGAGTCGGACATCAGGGTCAGGGATGTGGGACTGGGTTGGGTCGGGGGGAGTTTGCTCAGTTTGGGGTGGTAGCTGGGCCAGTGTGGGGTTGGGGGGGTGGGAGAAATCCTGTGTGGGTTGGGGGGGTGGGGAATACCGTTGGCTCAAGGGTGCTTAGTTGAGGGGGGTGTGTGTGGGCATGCCTGGAGGATTAGGGGTGCGAGTGTTCCATGCGGGGCTCAATCTGGGTCTTTATCATTGCTACGCTGGAGTCAGAAGTTTTATTTTCCTTCTAACTCTTTTAGAGCAACCATTAGGGTAAAACTGGCAGAACCATCCAATGTTAGCGATTTAAATCGCTTTCTATCCCCCAAATCTGACTCTGAGGAGCCAGGAAGTTACGGGTCTGTAAACTAGTAGCAGCAGCTGAACAAGCCACAAAAAACAGCCGCCACACTGCGCTTGCCAAGAGGAGAATAGTTTGCAGTTCCAAGGCTAGCTTCTTAACTCAATACACATGATAAGGTCAACAGTTCAACACCTGCTAAGAGTTGATCCAGTGGCCCAAAGACTATCAGGGAAAGCAAGCAACAAAACAATTGGATGGTGATTACTGCCTTTGATTCAAAGGACTGAATTCTTAATACAATCCATGTTACATTTTGCCGTTTTCTATTCTGGTATGAGTGTTAACCAGTTTGGACTGAAATGAATTAATGCCTCAGTTCCTTGACTGGCTGTCACAAAGCGGTATCATAGCCTGATACCTCCCAGTTAAGTTTTTCAACCAAATGAACCTTGTTGAGTATCTGATACTTCACTACATCTCCCCATCCTGGTCAGTGGTGGGTTGCGTTTGCCGGCATTCAACATCGAGAATGCCATTATAATACATCATTATTGGGCACATATGTCAGAATCATACCCCCATGTTAAATAGTGTCCACGGTGGTGTGATCTCAGAATGGCGCCCATGGTGTGACTGGTTTCAAAAGGAGTGCAGCTGGTGAGCAGAACTCCGAGGGGAGCTCAGAGGTGAGTACACTCCAGCTGGTGCAGCACTTTCGAAGCAACTCCATGTCTTCGAGGGGGGTGGGGATGGGAGTGAGTGGGGGTGACTGGGGTGAGTGCGGGAGGAAATAGGGATGGGGCTAGGTTGGGGATGGAGGTAAGTAGTGGATGGGGGTTATGGGGGGGAACAGGGGTATGTTGGGAGGTGGGGGTGAGTGGGGGGTGGGTGGGGGATGGGGGTGAGTGTAGGAAATAGGTGTGGGGACGGGTGGGGGATGGGGGTGAGTAGGGGATGGGGTGAGTGGGGGGAATGGGGGTGAGGGTGTGCTGGGTGGGGGATGAGGGTGAGTGGGGGGGGCAGGGTGAGTGGTGGATGGATGGGGAGTGAAGTGCAGGGAGAGTAGGGTGGGGGTGAGAGGATCCCAGGCAAGTCTGAACAGCAGCGTGTTCAAGGCTGCCATTTGGTGCAGAAACAAGATTCTTCGAAAGGCTGTGCAGAGAGAAAGGAAGCGAAGCCTGGGGCATTGGTGTCCGATGGACCCTGGCTGCCTCCTTGAGAGAGTGGAGCAGCTGGAGTGAGCTCAAGAAGTCCCACTCTACCCTGGCACTGACACTGGTGGATGTCAGCAAGTACCATAGGGTGCAGCTCCTGCAGCAGTGCAGGATAGAAGACTTGGACCAAGGACTCTACCGGCCTCTACCCATCTACCAGGGTGGACCTTGCTGCATTGGCCTGTCGCCTCAATAACCTCAGAGTAAAGGTGGACGGATCTCTCCAAGGATCCTTACAATCTGAGGATTGCAGCAGACATCCCTTCCTGATTTCCCTACCTTGCCTTTGGCGTTCCAGCAACTGAGGCCTGGCCCAGTCCAGAGGCTCATCATCTGACTCAGACTCAACAGGTTCCTGGCTTCTCTAAGTGCAGCGCAATATAGCAGAAAAAGCCGTCATTGCCTTTGGTGGGCTCAACAACCCCGCCCGACATTGGACTTTGCCCATTTCAGAGATGATTCTGCCCACTGTTTTTCAACAGGAAGGGTTTTCATTCATTCAATGTGTAAGTTGTTTGTAACCACAAGTCAGGACTGGAGTGTCCTGTTTCCTGGCAGTAACTTGAGGCAGTGGCGTAGTGGTATTGTAATCCAGAGTACTCCAGAGACCCAGGGCAAGATCTGGGGACCCAGCTTCAAATCCTACCCTGGCAGAAGTTGAAGCTTGACCAATCTGGAATTAAAAGTCTAATGATGACTGTAAAACCCATCTGGTTCACTAATATCCTTTAGGGAGGGAAATCTGCTGTCCTTACATGGTCTGGCCTACATGTGACTCCAGAACTACGGCAATGTAGTTGACTCTCAAATGCCCTCTGAAAAGGAGGGCAGTTAGGGACGGGCAATAACTGCTGGCACAGCCAATGATGCTCATGTCCTGTAAATGAATTTTTTAAAAATCCCGATATTCTCTCAATTTTACCCAGACCATCCAAGTTGGCTGGTAGAGGTTTAGAAATATCCCCCCATCGACAGGCTGCTGTCAGGAACTCGGACAGAGTGTAGCTATAATCAGAGTCGTGCAACAGGAGGATTCGAAACTGGCTGTGTCCCAGCTGAAACAAGCATTCCTGTCTGGGTAACTCAGCAAGAGCCTCCAAAACAGACCAAGCGAAATGCAAACACTCAGATTTGTCTGCTGCATGCGACACAATCTTGTAATAAAAAAGGAGAGTTACCTTGCAGATCCCTGAGGAGGAAGAAGTGCACAAAAAGCAGGGACCATTACCACCCCATCAGTCTACACTCCACCATCAACAGGGAGCCATTTCTTTACATAGAGAGCGGGTGAGACTGTCACGTAGAGCAGTTGAAACTGATAACACAGCCTTTTTTAAGTGAAGGTTTGATGCATACATGGAAGAGGAGAGAATTGAGGAACATGGGATAAGGTGCTAAGAGGCTTTTTAGTATTAATAATGGATTAGGATCACATAGGATCACATGGCCTGTTTTGCACTGTAGGTTTTTTCTGTAACTCAATGCAACCATTCTATACATCAGTTTTTTTTAAGGTATGCGAGACAAAATTAGTCATGATGGAGAAAGACGTATTTAGGAAAGGTTGGGGGGGGGGTGGGGGGGAAGCAGTTCTGCGGCGTTGAGCTTGCATCTGTGCTCTGAACATGATCACTTGTAGATGGGGTACCAGGAAAGAATGAAGAGCAACACTGCGAAAGGAACAAGAAAGTGGCTGTGAGCAACACAAATTAGAAAAGGTTTTCAGGAGTATCCTGGACATGTGAAGGTTGGACTGCCTGTTGTTCTCGGGTTTGTCATGTTTATGTGTAATTCGGCTGCCAAGAGTTACAGATGCCTGGAAAAATTAGTGTTGGCACAGCAGCTACGTCAGAAATTTAGAAACATAAAAATGATTTTTGTATTTATCACAATACTGAACAATCAATGCAAGTGTTTCTTTTTCCGTGTAAACACTGATCCTAATCACAATTAGCTATGTGTTCTCAGTCAATGTATTTCTGTAGGGTTGAGTAAACAAGGCCTCCTGATAACAAGTATTAAAAAATGAAGGTTGAACAGAAACTCTCCCATTGGTGACCCATCCCTCTGACATCCTGTTGGGATAATGTTCTTGCTGAGTCATGAAGACCCATGACACTCAACACCAAGGACAACCACAGGTTCATTATATTTGGCTGAAAAACTCGTGGCAGAGAGGAATGGGCCATGCCTATAAGCGAACTTACATTTGATACTAAATGATATTACCCTTAATAAGTAAAGTTTATTTATTAGTCACAAGTAGGCTTACATTAACACTGCAATGAAATTAGTGTGAAAATCCCCTAGTCGCCACACTCTGGCGCCTGTTCAGGTACACCGAGGGAGAATTTAGCACGGCCAATTCACTTAACCAGCACATCTTTCGGACTGTGGGAGGAAACCGTAGCACCCGGAGGAAACCCACGCAGACATGGGGAGAACGTGCAAGCTCCACGCAGACAGTGACCCAAGCCAGAAATCAAACCCGGGTTCCTGGCGCTGTGAGGCAGCAGTGCCAACCACTGTGCCACCGTGCCGTCCCCTAATAAGCTATTCAGCAAAGCATTCCAAAATAGTCCTAAGCAACTTTAAGTACCTGAGCAAAACCCTTGTGTGAAATCTCAGGATGTCACAGAATACCAATGGAAAAATAAAATCCTGCAATCATTTCAACATTTCTCTCTTTGTAATGAACGCAAACCATTTTTCACAGTTCTTGTTGTAAATCATGATCTGCTTTGGTAAATTTCAATCCATTTCAGACATGGATCAGCTCATACTGTTAATATAAGGGTACACTAGCAAGCAATTGCAAGGCAGTAATATGATCAAGAGATCCCTCCTCTTTCTTTCAGTGCTTTCAGCAATCCCCGAGGTCAGGTCCCTGAGAGCTGAGTTGTTGCAGTTGTAACTGGCTTCAGCCTGCTCCGTTGTCACCACAGTTCTCAACAACCCTGAGTTGAGGTTACAGCCTTGACATTTCTGGGTCTGTTGTTGATTGTCCTATTGACTGTGAACTTCATGTGTAGCTTTATTCAGTTTTTGGGCTTGTTTTCCATGCCATTGACGCACGATAACCGGCTGGTGCCAGCCCTGCGGAAATCCCAAACTCAACAAATATCAGTCTGACCACTTCCGCACACTTAGAGCACACCTTGTCTGACAGGATGCAAGCCTGTGTGCATGTTCTGAAAGCATGCAGCGTGAGCATACCATGACATTAAACAGTCTCTCTAATACCTATTTGGCAGACAATCTGTGGCCATTCTGGACTGTGAGATCCAGTCAATGCTGTCTCGGGGTCACTCCCAACTCAATACGCATTCAGCTCTACGAGGGATCCTTATGTGTGCTAGTCAAATTCCAAGTGAAGTGCTTTTGACTTTCTTTTGCTAGCACAGAATCATAGAATCCTATAGTGCAGAAGGAGGCCATTCGGCCCATCGAGTCTGCACCGACCATAATCCCACCCAGACCCTACCCCATAACCCCATGCATTTACCCTAGCTAGTCCCCTGGCACTAAGGGGCAACTTAGCATGGCCAATCCACCTAACCCGCACATCTTTGGACTGTGGGAGGAAACCGGAGCACCCGGAGGAAACCCACGCAGACACAGAGAGAATCTGTATACTCCACACAGGGCAGTGACCCGAGGCTGGGAATCGAACCTGGGTCCCTGGTGCTGTGAGGCAGCAGTGCTAATCACTGTGCTGCCGTGCCGGCCCTTCTGGTTATAATTCTGAAATAAAACCCACCAGAATTAGTGGAAGTACTGTGTTCTGTTTTATTTGTGGAGTTTTGCTATCTTTTCTGGATTTTCAAGAATGTGTTGGATCCTGACAACGAGGTCAGGAGAGTTAGCTGCTCCGTCATGAGAAAATCTGCTTCAGCAACAGGGGTTATGGTTGAAGTGCCCCTCAGTTGCTTCATATGTTGGAAATGGAGCACTGGGTGAAAGAGAGGGGGAGCTGTGTGAAGAGTGAGGAGGAGGAGGGCTCACAATAGAAGACCTTACCCAACATGGGTCTTTAGGGAGTATTTCCCCTAGCTCCACATCAGGAGGAAGCAGTGTCTGAGGTGCCTGTGTTTCAGCAAGAAGGTGCTTACTAAAAACTGTGTCACCTCCTACTGTCTGACCTGCAATCCTATAGCAGGGCAAGGAGTGGCTGTCAAGATCATCATCTCACTAAATTTCCAGGCTGGTGGAGTAATCCAGGTGGAAGCAGGTGACGTTAGCAGCATTTCGCAGTTTGCCATCTGTCACTGCATGCGAGAGGGGACAGAGGTCCTGCATCGAGGGAGAGGAGACTTCATCATCTTCACACTGGCCAGAGAGGAGGAGGACAGAAGATGTGGATTTGCAGAATCATCCGTAACCTGGCTCTCAGGAGAGTATAAGCCGTATCATCAAGCCTTCAGAGGCCATCTCAGGAGGATGAAGACAAGGAGGTGGGGGAGGAAGGGAGGGGGCATTCCTGAGATCTCATTCTCACATCAAAGCTGCTCCACAATTCCCCAGCTTCCAATCTATCTGCTACATCAACCCATCATCAAACACATCAACAAAAAAAAACCCTATAACAATTTACACCCAGCAGCACCTCCAAAAATATATACAAAACTGAAGTCTGCACCCTTGTATCTTTGCCTGGTCTGGTGTTCCCTCAGAATGCCACTCCAATGGGAGCAGCAGCATGGCCGCTGGAAGACCTTTAACATTCACCTGGGGAGACTGCAGGCCTTGAAGCAGCTCAGGGCCTTGTGGGCCAGGCTTAGTTCTGCTCCACCTTGACAGGAGCAGCAGCTCTAGATTGGCTGGCTGAGACACAACCAGGAGGACACTGGTAGAGGAGTACGATGAGTGTTGTCCTGACAGGGGACAGAAGGGGTTATGCACCATGGAGCTTTGGGACACTGTTCAGTGTAGGGTGCTTCCTGTGACTGAAGCACCCTACACTGAACAGCACAGAGCAGCAAGGAACAAGGTTTGATCTCTGGTCGATGCTGAGTCACTCAACCAGCCAGGGCGAGTGTTGGCCTCAGTGCCCAGACAAACCCAGGGAGGGTGAGGGTGAGGATCACTCAGAAATCCTAGTAATCTGTTAGAGGACAGATGCTGGACTGCTGTGAGAGCCTGCAGGCCTCTCTAAGCTTTGACAAAGGGTCATCTGGACTCAAAACATCAGCTCTTTTCTCTCCTTACAGATGCTGCCAGACCTGCTGAGATTTTCCAGTGTTTTCTCTTTTGGTTTCAGATTCCAGCATCCGTTTTTATCCATTATTTAAGTCTCTCTGAGCGCTGCCATGACGGCAGCAGTCTCAGCCTGCATGGTAATAAATGTGAAGCTCATGACCTCAGTCTCAGTATCCATTGCAACAGAAGGAGACTTTTGCATGTGCTGCAATGGAGGATAAGATATTGGGCATCAGCTGCTGCATTATGGTGGGTCCTCAAGTGCCATCATGGAGTTGACCATCACTTCCATATTGGAAGGAGTAGTTCCAAGGTCTGCAAGAAGCCCTGTACCAAGTTGGAACCAGACTCCTCCTTGATTCTTGGCAGAGACAACAGGCTCTGTGGTAGCCCTGCCAATGCACAAAGCAGCTTAGCCTGCATGCCCGTCAGCATTATCCTATAGGCTGACTCATTGGCATCCTCATCTGTGCCCTCCGCAGCAGAACCTATCTGCAAACTGGTCCTCCAGTGATCTGGCCCACACACTATCCTTTCCCCCCTGGTTGTAGCCCACTCATGCCTGTTCACCCACCATATGCTGATCCCGACTCTGAAAGTTATGCACCAAGTCAGTATCCAAGCTGATGGCTGCAGTTGCCAGATGGAGTGACAGTGTTTCTTCATCAGAAGTTTGGTGCACCCTTCACCACGGGAAGACTATCCGAAAGCTGAAATGCAGGAGGGGAGGGTTGGTGTGAGGGAAAGGATTTAGGAATAATTAATAGCTCATTAATTGTTGGAAAAACATCTGGCCAGTGTAAAAACAATTAGTGTTCTGAAGCTGTATAAGGCTCTGGTCAGACCCCATTTGGAGTATTGTGATTGGGCCTCATATCTAAGGAAGGATATGCTGGCCTTGGAAAGGGTCCAGAGGAGGTTCACAAGAATGATCCCTGGAATGAAGAGCTTGTCGTATGAGGAACAGTTGAGGACTCTGGGTCTGTACTCATTGGAATTTAGAAGGATGAGGGAGGAATCTTATTGAAACTTACAGGATACTGCGAGGCCTGGATAGAGTGGATGTGGAGAGGATGTTTCCACTAGTAGGAAAAACTAGAACCAGAGGGCACAGCCTCAAGCTCAAGAGACAATCCTTTAAAACAGAGATGAGGGAGGAATTTCTTCAGCCAGAGAGTGATGAATCTGTGGAACTCTTTGCCGCAGAAGGCTGTGGAGGCCAGGTCATCGAGTGTCTTTAAGATAGAGATAGATAGGTTCTTGATTAATAAGGGATCAGGGGTCATGGGGAAAAGGCAGGAGAATGGGGATGAGAAAAGTATCAGCCATGATTGAATGGCGGAGCAGACTCGATGGGCCAAGTGGTCTAATTCTGCTCCTATGTCTTATGGCCTTATGGTCTCCCTGGAACAGACACCTTCTTGCTGTCTAGAGATTTTCCAGATTTCAGGTTGTTTTCTCACAATTTTATTATCTTAGCTAAGACTAAAGCTAAAAGAATTGAAGGCGAATTATTGATCTAATTAAGAGATTGGTTAGGCGATAGAGGACGAGGGGCGGGCAAGGTTTTCTCTGATACTGGCAAAGCGGTGTTGAGTCTGCCAACAGCAATGGCGGCTCTTAACTCCACGTAGTGCAGCACTTAGTGCAAAGAGAAGACCAGCATGGGTTTGATGCCGTATCACTGGTGGGAAGCCTCTGGCCAGGCTCCATACTAAAGTCCACCCCAGGGTACAGCAAGCACATCCAGAAACATTCTTCACCCAGGAGCAGCCCCCTGGCAACCCCGGCCCCACCCCTCTGAGGTCCCATTGGAGTACTGCTCGCCAGGTACATACCCTCTGAGGCCAGCTGTGCATCCTGCCGTTATGACAACATGTCACGGTGGACGCATTTTTTGACACGGGGGTATGATTCCGGTGTATGGGCCCTGATAACGAGATTCTAATTATTACAATGAGGTTGGACGGCAGGTAACGTGGTCCGCCACTTACTGGGGAAGGGTACGATGGCCTCTTGCTTTTACATCGCCACGAAACGCGACTTTGGCCTTCTCGCGACATTGTTGCCAAACCTGCCTGACTCGAACAGGATTGGAAAATCCCAGCCAATGAAGTCAGGAGTGAGCATGTACTTGAATTGGAAAGAAGTGACCTACCACAAGGATCTGTGGCTGGGGTATCAACAATACAGTCCATCTATTAATGACTTAGTGAACACAATATTGGTCTTAATTTACCAGGATGCTGCCTGGTTTGGAGGGTAGGCCTTATGAGGAAAGGTTGAGGGAGCTAGGGCTGTTCTCTCTGGAGCGGAGGAGGTTGAGGGGAGACTTAATAGAGGTGTATAAAATGATGAAGGGGATAGATAGAGTGAACGTTCAAAGACTATTTCCTCGGGTGGATGGAGCTATTACAAGGGGGCATAACTATAGGGTTCATGGTGGGAGATATAGGAAGGATGTCCGAGGTAGGTTCTTTACTCAGAGAGTGGTTGGGGTGTGGAATGGACTGCCTGCAGTGATAGTGGAGTCAGACACTTTAGGAACATTTAAGCGGTTATTGGATAGGCACATGGAGCACACCAGGATGATAGGGAGTGGGATAGCTTGATCTTGGTTTCAGATAAAGCTCGGCACAAGATCGTGGGCCGAAGGGCCTGTTCTGTGCTGTTCTATGTTCTATGTTAATGATAATACAAATATTGGTGACAAAATAAGTAGCATGACTGGGAGCATTAAATTATAAGGAGACTTTGGCCAGAATTTTATCGGCACAGGCTCAGAGGCTCGGAGAACGGCGTTGTCCATTGACCTCGGGCAGAATCGTATGAACCTTAGGTGGACGTGCCGGCAAAATTCCGATCATTGATAGATTAAGTGAATGGTCAAAATAATAGCAGATAGATCATTGTAAGGGTAGGTGCAAGGTCATCCATCCTGGGCCAAAAAGGAATGCATCTGACCGGGTGGCACTGCTGCCTCACAGCGCCAGCAACCCGGGTTCAATTTCAGCCTTGAGTGACTGACTGTCTATGTGGAGTTTGCACGTTTTCCCTGTGTCTGTGTGGGTTTCCTCCGGGTGCTCCAGTTTCCTCCCGCAGTTCAAAGATGCGCAGGTTAGGTGGATTGGCCATGCTAAATTGCCCCTTAGTGTCCCAAGATGTGTGGGTTAGGGGGATTAGTGGGGGAAAAAAAACGTGTATAGGGCCTGGGTGGGTTGCTGTTTCGGAGGGTCAGTACATACACGATGGGCTGAATGGCCTCCTTCTGCAACATAGGGATTATCCTATGATAAAAGGGTGAGCAGCTAGTAACAATGGAGGTTTAGGGATCTATGTACACAGATCACTAAAATGTAACCATTAGGTAAAACAAAATCAGGAAGGCTGGTGGAATATCAATTGAGACAGCTGGACTTGAAAGGGAAGGATCATAGATCATAGGATCCCTGCAGTAGGGAAGGAGGCCTTTCGACCCATCGAGTCTGTACCGACCACAATCCCACCGAGACCCTATTCCCGTAACCCCACACATTTACTCTGCTAATCTTCCTGACACTAAAGGTCAATTTAACATGGCCAATCAACCTAACCTGCACATCTTTGGAGTGTGGGGAGAAACCGGAGCACCCGGAGGAAACCCACGCAGACACGGGGAGGATGTGCAATCTCCACACAGACAGTGACCCAAGGCCAGAATCGAACCCGGGTCCCTGGCGCTGTGAGGCAGCAGTGCTGACCACTGTGCCAGCTTGCCACCCCAGATGTTTTCCTCCAGTTATGCAAAGCCTTCATGAGATCACGGGCAAGATTTTGTCAACGAGAATGGAGAATTTGGCATTACAGCCAAAACTCCAATCACTGCAACAGCACCAGAGAATCCCAGCCGCGGCGAGGTTGGAGGTTTCTGGTGCACATCTGCAGTACTGTGTACAGCTCTGAGCACTGTGCCTCAGAAAGGATATATTCACCTTTGATGGAGTACAGTGCAGATTCACCAGAATGTAACAAGGACTTTGAGAATTAAACAATGAGAAAAGATGACATAAACTAGGGCTGAAATATAGAAACAAGGGGTGATTTGATTCCGGTTTCAAGAGCTTTAAAGGGGATTGGTGAGATAGAAACAACCATTTTCAGCTGGAGTGAGAGTCCAGGGTAATGATACTTAAAATCAGAGCCAGTTTATTCAGGAGAGAAGTTAGGAAACATTTATTTTCCATCGAGGATGGTAGAATTGTGGATCTCTTTCCCACAAAACACAGTGGGCGGGATTATCCAGCCACGCTCGCCCCAAAACAGGAAAATCCCGCCTGAGGTCAACGGACCTTTGCATGGTTCCCCCCACGCCCCCCCCCCCCCACCCCCCACACGATTCCTGTGGCAGACGGCACGGGAAAATTCCCCCCAGTATATTAGTGACCAATAATTAATGTTAAATTTGAGATTGATAGATTTTTTGCTAGCCAAAAATATTAAAGGATATGGAGCTAAAGCAGGTGATAGGCAATAAGGATATGGATCAGGCATGATCTTACTGAATGGTGGAACAGGCCTGAGGAGTTGAATGGCGTACTCCTGTTGCAATGTTCCTATTAACTGTAGTAAACGCTAGCTACTTGTTGAGGATATTATTGCCTTTCTATTCTGGAGGGAAGAACATGGAATGGGAACAGCAGCAACCACCTGTAGTGGCTGGACTGTTTAGAAGGCGATTGAAGGGGGTCTTCAACGTCTCTATTTCAATCAAAACAGTCTTAACTTTTCCAACTTCTCCTCACAACCAAAGTCCGTCATCCCTGGCCACATCCTGGTGAATCTCCTCTGTCCCCGATCCAAAGCACTTTATCCCTTTCCTAATGGTGCCCAGAATTAAACACAATAGTCCAACTGAAGCCTAACTAATGACTCATAACGTTCCACTGCATATCAACAATGACGAGACAGAGTACAGGAAAGAGATAATTTGGTAAAATGGTGCGATGACAATAATCTCTCCCTCAATGTCAGTAAAACAAAGGAGATAGTCATCGACTTCAGGAAGCGAGGAGGACATGCCCCTGTCAACATCAATGGGGACGAAGTGGAAATGGTCGAGAGATTCAAGTTTCTAGGTGTTCAGGTCACCAACCATTTATCCTGGCCCCTCCACGCTAACGCTATAGTTAAGAAAGCCCAGCAACACCTCTACTTTCTAAGGAGGCTAAGGAAATTTGGCATGTCCGCTAACACTCTCACCAATTTCTACAGATGCACTATAGAAAGCATCCTTTCCAGATGTATCACAGCTTGATATGGCACCTGCTCCGACCAAGACCATCACGCAAACCAGCCTCCCATCCATTGACTTCGAAAAAGCAGCCAGCAGAATCAAGACCCCCATCCACCCCAGACATTCTCTCTTCCACCTTCTTCCATCAGGAAAAAGATACAAAAGTCTGAGGTCTCGTACTAACCGACTCAAGAACAGTTTCTTCCCTGCTGCTGTCAACGACTTTTGAATGGTCCTATCACAATAGCTGATCTTTCTCATCACCCCTTATCGGTAACTGCAACACTATATTCTGCACCCCCACCTTTCCTTCTCCCCAATGTACTCTATGAACGGTATGTTTTGTCTGTAACAGTTTGCAAGAAACAATACTTTTCACTGCATCCCAATACATGTGACAATAATAAATCAATTCAATCAATTCAGTAAATTAATTAGATAGTTATTAACATTCAACTTGTTCTCCTAAGTGGAAGGAAATCTGCTGCCCTTACCTGGTCTGGCTTATATGTGGTTCCATCGCACTCCAAAATGGTTAACTGTTTACCTGCTCCCTGAAGTGGCCTAGAAAACCACTGAGTCGTGCCAAATAGCTACAAATTACTCCTCTCCAAACTTGTCCTAATTACTTAGATTTCTCCGCATGTTATTGCTTCAGACTGCATCTCCCCCAGGAGAGTATTGGAATGGTTTGTCAGCTATTGGCTGCAGCCCACCTCCATCAGAACAACACAGGGGTGTTGTGTGACAGGTCAAAGATATCGCTGCCAGAAATTGCTTTGTCATTGGGTCTCTCTCACTAGCATTTGGTCGTCTTTGCCTTAATGGTCAGGAAGAAGCTCGTCATTGTATAATGAAGCTCACAGGTGTTCCTTTCAGACAGATCATGCCTTGAATGGAAGCAGAAAAATAAAGAAGGAGAACTATGGAATTTATAAACAAATTCCCTGGAAGTGCAAGGAGCAATTGATGGAAGGCACATCAGGGGCCCATTAGGCAATCTTCCCAATGTCATAAACAGGAAAGATTTCTCCTCCATCAATATGCAGTTAGAATTAAATGTCTGTTAAAGGTAGGATGATTATTAACAACAAGAAAATGGCAACCGAACATTAACAAAATATTTTAAAATCCAATTTCACAGTGCAGGAACAAGATAAAATACCAGTCGCCACAGGGAATCTAAGAATAAGTAAAACAGAGGAGGTATGTCAATGTAATATAAGTTTTGAAAGATGGTAATGGGGAAAGTAATGACATATAATATAGACAAATCTCCCAGACCTGATGCTTTCCACTCCAGGATATTAAAGCAATCGGTAAAGAAATTGGAGATGCATTAATCTTAATTTTCTGAAGCTTCCTCAATAAGGGGATTGTGCCTTTGCATTGGGAAATTGCAAGTGTCACTCCATTGTTTTAACAAGGGCGAGAGGAAGGATCAGGTACAAACAAGCCTGTCATTTTAACATCAGCTGTGGGAAAGTTACTGTCATCCATCTTCAAGCACATAATGACTGAACACTTTTGACATGTATCAACTGGTAAAAATACATTCCATCGAAGAACAAAAACTGAGCAAGGAGGACCCATCCGTGGCTCACGCAGGAAGTCAAGGAAAGTATTAGGTTTAAAGAAGAGGCTTACAACATTGCAAAAAAGTAGTAGCAAGTCTGAGGTTAGGGAATGCTTTAGAAATCAGCAAAGGGCTGGCAAAAATTGATTAAAATGGGGACGGGGGTGGGGGGGGAACTAACATGGGAGTAAACTAGCCAGAAATACTAAAAACAGATTGTAAAAGCTCTAAAAATATATAAAAAGGAAGAGAGTAGCTGAAGTAAATAGCCGGCCCTTAGAAGCAGAAACAGGAGAAATTGCCATGAGGAATGAATAAATATTTTGCGCCTGTCTTCACAATAATTCCATACCAGAAATAGAGGATAACCTAAGAGCTAAAAAGTGAGGAAAGTAATCATAGGAACTGAAAATAGCAGGAACAGGCCATTCTTCCCCTCAGCCCTACTCCACCATTCAGTATGATCATGGGTAATCCTCTATCTCAACACCACACTCCTACACACTCTCCATACCACTTGATGCCATTAGAGTCTAGAAATCTATCTATTTCCTTCTTAAATCTATTCAGTGATTTGGCCTCCGCAGCCTTCTGTGGTAGAGAATTCTACAGGTTCACCATTCTCTGAATGAAGATGTTTCTCCTCATCTCAGTCCTGAATGGCTTTCCCCATATCTAAGACTGCGATCCTTTGTTCTAGACTCATCCCTGCCAGAAGAAATAGCATCCCTGTATTGTCTGTTCAATCCTGTCAAAGTTTTACATGTTTCAATTAGGTCTCTTTTCATTCTTCTAAATTCCAGTGAATACAGGCCTAATCAATCTTGCATATCCTCATATGACAATCCTGTCATTCCAGGAATCAGTCTGGTGAACCTATGTTGCACTCCCTCTATGGCAAAGAACATTCTTTCTTAGATCCCTACAGCGCAGAAAGAGGCCATTTGGCCCATCGAGTCTGCACCGACCAAAATCCCACCCAGACCCTATCCCCATAACAGCCTCACAGCGCCAGGGACCCGGATCCAATTCCAGCCTCGGGTCACTGTCTGTGTGGAGTTTGCATGTTCTCTTTGTGTCTGTGTGGGTTTCCTCCGGGTGCTCCGGTTTCTTCCCACACTCCAAAGATGTGCAAGTTAGGTGCACTGGCCACGTTAAATTGTCCCTTAGTGTCAGGGGGATTAACAGGATAAATAAGTGGGATTATGGGGATCGGGCCTGGGTGGGATTGCAGTCAGTGCAGACTCAATGGGCCAAATGGCCTCTTTCTGCACTGTAGGGATTCTATGATCATTGGTAGAAATCAATTTCCATGCCCATAAACTCTGGAAATTCCAACCCGAAACTTTCTGCTTCTCTTCCCCTGCGATAGCCTTTTCCATAAGAATATACAAAGTAAGAGGAGTAGGCCATTCAGCCCCTCAAGCTTGCTCTGCCACTTGATAAATCATGGCTGATCTGATAGTGGCCTCAACTTTCCTGTCTACCCAATATACCCTTTGCCTTGCTTGTCAGTCAAGAATCTATTTAACTCAGCCTTAAACATAGGCCTGCCCTGAGAACCTATATTTTTGAACAAGCTTTTGGTCACCTATTCTGCAGTGGTTAGCACTGCTGCCTCACAGCGCCAGGGACCCGGGTTCGATTCCAGGCTTGGGTCACTGTCTGTGTAGAGTCTGCATGTTCTCCCCGTGCCCACATGGGTTTCCTCTGGGTGCTCTGGTTTCCTCTCACGGTCTGAAAGATGTGCTGCTTAGGTGCATTGGCCATACTAAATTTTCCCTCAACGTACCCGAACAGGTGCCAGAGTGTGGTGACTAGGGGATTTTCACAGTAACTTCATTGCAGTGTAAGCCTACTTGCGACACTAATGGAAAAGATATAAAAATAATATCTCGTTATGTGGTTCGATTTCAAATTTTATTTGATTGCGTTCCTGTGAAGTGTCTCGGGAGGCTTTGCAATGTGCTGTATAAATGTAACTTGTCACTGCTGTTATTGTTTATAAACTTCTGTTGACATCCTGGGAACATAAAAGGCACTACGTAAATGCAATTTGTTCTCATTTTGTTTCTTATTATTCAAGCCAGAAATAGATCCACAGCTGCCTTCCTGAACTCAACTGTCCCATTCTCACCTGTAAGGTATCATCAGTGATTCTAGATCACCACTTGGCAGTTACGAGCGAGGGGCATAGCACAGGATGATGGGACCTCCATAATCTTATATACAAACCAACTTTAGACAAGGGGTTAATCGAAACAAATAATGACTACCTAGTTCAAGAAGTAATAAACATTATGAACTACATCCAGTGTTAAAATAAAATTTGTTCTGTGTTCTAGCTTAGCTGTTTTTAATATCCGTTTTTACAAGCACAAGCATTTTACTATATAGTATTATAGTACTTCTGAAAAAAGACACATGTCGAAGCTTTTCCCCTTGCACTCATCAGGACAATTCGCAAGAATGCCAAATGCAAAGGGAACAACAATTTATACTGCATGATAAGAGAGTGCCGATTGGTTGGCAAGTAGACTCTGATTGGTAGAGGCATTGCCATGGAGAATGCACCAGTCAACTGATAACTGACTGTTAACTGCTAAACTCTGTTTAAATTCAAGCCAGGCAGGTTGACTCTGAATGATCAAGGCATTGCCTTGGGGAATAAACAAGAGAATGGCTGTTGGGTATTTAATTTGGTTGAAAACAGGGCAATGTGTGTACTAGTTCTTTCCATCTTCAAAGGACAGGGCTCTGTGTATTAATACATGTACCTTCCAAATGTGCAATACTGCGATCCTGACTGATAACCTTAAATTCGTTGTTGATGTAATTCTTAGCACACTCAGGATTCTTTAGAAAATGTTGTTCAATTGCTGTTACATGTAATGTTGGATCCTGTGTTTTGCATTTTGCAAGCATGGGCTAGTTGGGTACAGTCAGTACCTTGCCTGTTGCGAACAGCCAAAGGGACATGCTGTTTGATACAATCTGCCAATCTTTGTGACATACAGCCTACATATCTGGCATCACATCGACACTGAAATTCATACACCACAATACTCCTTTGTGTAATAGGTAGAACATCCTATCTACAGGTTAGCTGCGGGTTAGACAGATTGGCCATACTAAAGATTTCCCCTTAGTATCAGGGGACTAGCAGGGTAAATACATGGGGTTGTTTTCAGTGCAGACTCGATGGACCAAATGGCCTCCTTCTACACTGTAGGGGTTCTAAGATCTTTCTGGCTTGAGGGCAGCTTCCTGTTAGTGAGAAACACCCATTGCTCCGATTGTTGAGATACCTTGCCCTTCCAGGATTATCTGCAGAGACTGAGCACTTTTCAGGACTAAAAGTGGTGGCCTTAGGACATTCATGGGTTTGTGGGATATACAGAGAGCAATGATCTGATCGGGCTAGTCATTAACTCGATGCATCCTATTTTAGCATCAAGCTTGCACAGTGAACAAACTGCTCAGGCCCTATTCACAAGGTTGCTGATGAAGCCAATCTTATAGCATATGGAACTGCAGGAATCCCAATGTGTATATTGACCAGTGAAGAGAAACTTGTGGGTGATGGTAGTAACATATGAGCACGAGTAGGCCACAAGTCCCTTCGAGCCTGTTCCACCATTCAATAAGATTGTGGCTGATCTGACTGTAACCTCCCGCCTATACCAAACAACCTTTCAACCCCTTGATCTCCTATTGTCTATTATCTAGATTATCTATCTAGCTCTGCCTTGAAAACATTCAAAGACTCTGCTTCCACCGCCTTTTGAAGAAGGGAGTTTTAAATACTCAATACCCTCTGAGCGAAAAATAAATCTTCTTATCTCTGTCTTAAACGAGAAACTCCTCATTTTTAAACTTCTACTTCTAGGTTCTCCAACAAGTGGAAAATTTCTCTCCACATCGACCCACTCAAGAGCCCTCAAGATCTTATATGATTCAATCAAGTTGCACCTTACTATTCTAAACTCCAAAGGATACAAGTATAGTTTGTCCAATCTATCCTCATAAGACAACCCATTCCTGGTATTAGTTTAGTAAACCTTCTCTGAACTGCTTGTAAAGTATTTACATCCTTCCTTAAATAAGGAGACCAAGACCGTACACAGTATTCTAGATGTGGTCTTACCAGTGTCCTGTACAACTGAAGCAAACGTTCCATTAGATTTCATAATTACCAAGTTGACCCTGTCTGATTACCTTGAATTATTCTAGGTGCCCTATCATAACATCTTTAATTATAGTTTCCAACATTTTCCCTGTGTCAGATGTTCAGTTAACTGGTCTGTAGATTTCCACTTTCTGTCTCCTTCCCTTTTTGAATAAAGGAGTTACATTTGCTATTTTCCAATCTAATGGCACCTTTCCTGAACTCAGGAAATTTTGGAAAATTAAAAATAAGGCATCAACTATCTCGCCAGCCACTTCTATTAGAGGGCATGGTGGCACAGTGATTAGCACTGCTGCCTCACAGCACCAGGGTCCCGGGTTCGATTCGTGGCTTTTGTCACTGTCTGTGGGGAGTCTGCAATTTCTCCCCATTTCTGTGTGGGTTTCCTCCAGGTGCTCTGGTTTCCTCCCACAGTCCGAAAGATGTGCTGGTTAGGTGCATTGGCCATGCTAAATTCTCCCTCAGTGTACCCAATCAGGCGCTGGAGTGTGGTGACTAGGGGATTTTCACAGTTACTTCACTGCAGTGTTAATGTAAGCCTACTTGTGACACTAATAAATCAACTTTAAGCTTATTAAGACCCAAGGATGAAGTCCATCAGGACCCAGGGGATTTAGAACATAGAACAGTACAGCACAGTACAGGCCCTTCGGCCCTCAATGTTGTGCCGAGTTTAATCCGATACCAAGATCAAGCTATCCCACTCCCTATCATCCTGGTGTGCTCCATGTGCCTATCCAATAACCGCTTGAAAGTTCCTAAAGTGTCCGACTCCACTATCACAGCAGGCAGTCCATTCCACACCCCAACCACTCTCTGAGTAAAGAACCTACCTCGGACATCCCTCCTATATCTCCCACCACGAACCTTATAGTTATGCCCCCTAGTAACAGCTACATCCACCCGAGGAAATAGTCTCTGAACGTCCACTCTATCTATCCCCCTCATCATCTTATAAACCTCTATTAAGTCTCCTCTCATCCTCCTCCACTCTAAAGAGAAAAGCCCTAGCTCCCTCAACCTTTCCTCATAAGACCTACCCTCCAAACCAGGCAGCATCCTGGTAAATCTCCTCTGCACTCTCTCCAATGCTTCCACATCCTTCTTGTTACTGAATAATCTATTTAAATAAAAGTACACACATTGCATTAATGAGGTGAGGTGACCAGAACTGCACACAATATTCCAAATGTGGTCTCACCAAGGTCCTGTACAGTTGCAGCATAACCCCACGGCTCTTAAACTCAAACCCCTGTTAATAAAAGCTAACACACTATAGGCCTTCTTCACGGCTCTATCCACTTGAATTTGTCAGCCCACAGCTCCAGCAGTTTGCTCAGTACCACTTCCCTGGTGATTTGTAATTTACCTGAGTTCCTCCTTCCTTTCTATTTCCTGATTTACAGCTATTTCGGGCTGTTCCCCTGTAGTGAGGACTGACGCAAAATACTTGTTCAATTCATCCGCTGTCTCCTTGTTTTCCATTAATTCCCCAGGCTCACTTTCTAAAGGACAAATGCTCACATTTTTAAACTCTTTTTCAGGGAGAAATTGTCCCCACTGGTGGAAAGGTTGAGAATCAGAGGACCCTAATTTAAGGTGAATAGCAAAAGAATCAAGGACAGCAGGAGGATTTTATTTTACATTGTAAGTGATTAGGATCTGGAATGTACTACTGAAAGAATGATGGAGGCTGGAGGCAGATTCAACTGTGGCTTTCTGAAGGGAATTGGATACTGATTTTAAGAAATTTGCAGGGCTATGAGGAAAAGGCAGGGGATAGGACTAGCTGAGCTACTCATGCAGAGAATGGCCTCCCACTGTGCTGTAACCATTCTGTGATTCAATGAGTGTCAATACCAAGTGCACCCTTTGATATTAGCAGAGTTGGAGGGTGGGAATAAATGAGAGAATGATACACACTCCCCATTTTAAAATCAGCCCTTTTTTATATATTTATGCTATAAATCATTATATTAATATTTGTGATAGAACCATAGAATCCCTACAATATAAGAAGAGTACCTCCCTCTGTCCTATCACATAACCCCACACATTTAGCACGGCCAATCCATCTAACCTACACATCTTTGGACACCAAGGGGTAATTGAGCATGGCTAATTTACCAAACCTGCACATCTTTGGACTGTGGGAGGAAACCGGAGCACCTGGAGGAAACCCACGCAGACACAGGGAGAACGCACAAACTCTACACAGACAGTCACCCAAGGCCGGAATTGAACCCGGGTCCCTGGTGCTGTGAGGCAGCAGTGATAACCACTGTGCCACCCAAATGGAGACTGTTGGCAGTACTGCAGCACCTTTATTGGTGGATTAGTGTGACTGCTGTGTGACAAGTTTACATTTTCATTGTAAAAGTTGAGATAGAATTTCACGACGGAAAACATTGACAGGAATTGCGTGCTGTTGTACAACTTTAAAGATATAGATATAGATGCATTTTTGTTAAGAGGTAGCATATAGAGATCCATGTTCCCTTTCAATTCACACCTCAACCTAACTTGATGATATATCATTGTTACTGGGTTAAAACCCTGGAACTCCATCAGCATTGTGGTACTACCTTGACCGCGTGCACTGCAATGATTGAAGGAAAAAATTCATTGCTGCTTTCTCAAAGACAATTAGCAGTAGGCAATAATTGTTACTGAATAATCTATTTAAATAAAAGTACTCACATTGCATTAATGAGGATACATTTACTCATGGTCCACTACAAGTTGACATCACTTAGCTAATAATGATGATACTGTATCAATCAGCCCTGATTAGTGGATTAAAGTGACCACTGCTGATAACTCATTGTAAAACTCATTGTTTTAAAATGCATTTGCTTTTCCTATTTCAAACTGTGAAGAATGAAAGGCTTCATTAGATTTATCAACAGAAAATCATTGAAAATTTTCTTTTGAAATAACTAGATTCAATTGGTTTTGAATTTGGTTTTTGGAGCAAGCAAGGAATGGATTAGGGTTTCCCTGGTGGATCTATCATCACTTGAGTATCAAGATTGCTGCCTAAAGGTTTTCAGGGCCTTGAGAATTTTCTTCATTATCAGTACACAAACACAGATGAGTAGGCTCTGCACTTCTTCTCATGTAGCCGTTTTAAACAAACCTTCCAAAATACTGTGAAAAACAGCAGATTGCATGATTACATTCCAGTTTCTAATTATTCTTTGGAGACAGTACCATCCATACCTGCACAGTTCACAATTCGGTTTGCACGAATAACTCCATTTGGCGTTTCTACATCCCATGTCCCATCAGATCTTGATGAAAGACCTGTTACAGTGGCAGGATAATACAGTGCTGCTCCGTAGTGCCTTGCTCCTGCTGCCAAAGCCATGGTGAGAGAGTAAGGGTCAATGTGGCCATCTCCAGGATTAAATAACCCAGCAAGAACCTAGAGAACAATATATCACATCGTCATATCCATCTAGAATGCTTCATTCACATTGAAACTTCACAGCAGCTGTAGGCTTTTTCTTATAAGTGTAATTAAAGTTTATTTATTAGACACAAGTGGGCTTACATCCACACTGCAATGAAGTTACTGTGAAAACACCCTAGTCGCCGCACTCCTGCGCCTGTTTGGCTACACTGAGGGAGAATTTAGCATGGCCAGTTCACCTAACCAGCACATCTTTGGCCTGTAGGAGAAAACCCACGCAGACACGGGGGGAATGTGCAAACGCCATACAGACAGTGACCCAAGCCGGGAATCGAACCTGGGTCCCTGGCGCTGTGAGGAAGCAGTGCTAACCACTGTGCCACTGTGCTGCACCTTCACTGAGGCAATGCAAACAATATGCTCAAAATGTGGAAAGTGCGATTCACGCTGGTAAGTTTCCAAGTTCCGATCTTCCCAGCCCCCTTGCTGGGGGAGTGGTGTGAAACATGACGCGGGATCGCAAAAGTTTGTTTTAATACATTAACATGTCATTAGTGAGCACTCTCTCTGGGGTTTCTCAACCCCCTCCCCCCCCAAACAGACAGTCAGCGGGAGCCAGCGTGACATCATGCCAACACCAATTACAATAGTTCTACATAAATGCAAACCTGGCACATTCACCTCCAAGGGGGATTTCAGAGGTGAGCGCTCAGGCAGCCACGCCCTGCACGGTGTGTGCTACTCAGGGGGCATCGGAGAAGTCTTGGGGAACACAGATACATTCAACTCAGATACGGGTGTCCCAGAATTACCAATTTGGGGAGAGGGGTCAGGAGGGGTCTCTTGCAGGGTTTACCTTCCCTTCAGGGGTAGTGAAGGCTGGTATGTAGACAGGGCTTCCCATGTCTTCCTTCCTGGGTTCCTGTCCATATCACAGCTGAAGGAGTGACCTTCCTTCGTGGAGACTGGCGAGAGGGTGGGAAGGTTTGAAAACGAGGCTCAGCAGTGGGGGTGGCTGTGAGTTACCCGGGTGGGGTCCATGAGAGGCCGGGCTGTAAGGGCAGAGTGGGGGTTTCAGGAATGGGCTGCGTCTCCCCTCATGCGAATTGAAGGTCCTCGTACTTGGGGGACGATGACTGTAGTATGATTGGAACCCACACTCAGGCAGCGGTGTGAGGACAAAGGGGAGAAGCTGCCCGGCAGTCTAAAACCAATGGTCAGGGGTGCTTGCATGTAACAGTACATCTCAATGAATCATGGAAGGCTGCTCAGCTCTGCACCTCCTGTGACCTGGAGAAACAGGATGCCCTCTGGGAATGAGCTGAATAGGCTAACTACTGGCCTCACAATTCAGCTGTGCTTCATCTGCCACAAGAGTCGAAGACACTTGGCTGAACAGCCACTCCAGCCTCCCCTTACTAGTGATCATGCCAATAAATGCTGTGCAGCCAAACAACACTGCCATTTAATGGAGGCCACTTTTTAACCCTTTGCAAGCAAATGTCCCAATCATTGAGCTGACATTCCAAGCAAGGTGCAACGTCACACAGATGACACTGATGTGCCCTCTATGCAAGATGTGATGGTGTTTTCTATCATCACGCACCCCAATTGAGGTCATGATAGGGTGCAACGGCAAGATTTCCCATCAGGATACAAGTACTGGTCAGATGCAGCCGCTCGACTGCCCTCTAACATGGCACCAGGTTGGGGGGTGGGGGTGGGGGCGTTTGGTGCCACTGAGGCCCTGGTGGGTCCACGGGCTGCATCCTGCTGGAGTTGACAGGGACCAATGTGGAGATGTGGCAATAGTGTCCGAGTGGAGGGTGTGAGGGAAGGCGTTGAGGCACCTAGTGAGTGTGCAGCCACTGGGTGGTAGTCCAGGCCTTAGAATCCTTTTCGTAAGATTTCCTCCTCTCCCATTTTTTGGGAAAGATTATGCCCATTGTTCTTTTTCACAGAGCATGACAGGCACAGCGAGCAGAATTCAGGGGAGGTGGTGGCTTGGTGGTGACGTTACCGGACTAGTAATCCAGGGAGCAAGGCTAAAGCTCATGGATTTGAATCTCAACACAGCAACTGGTGGAATTTTAATTCAGTTAATAAATCTGAAATTAAAAAGTTAGTCTCAGTTATAGTAACCATGAAACCATTGTCGATTGTTGTTAAAAACCCATCAGGTTTACTAACGCCCTTTAGAGAGGGAAATCTGACCTCCATATGCCAACCCACAAAGAGGTGGCTGACTCTTAATGCCATGTCAAATGGCCCAGCAAGCCACTACGTTGCATACAATCCCTACAAAACGGAATGAAACCAGACGGATCAACCGGCATCGACCAAGGCACCAGAAACGACAACGGCAAACGCGGTCGTGTCAACACTGCCAAGTCCTCCTCACTAACATCTGGGGCTAGTGCCAAAATTGGGAGCACTGTCTCGCAGACTAGTCAAACAACAGCCTGACATAGTCATTCTCACGGAATCATACCTCACAGTCACTGACCAGGATTTTCTGCCAGTTCATGCTGGCGGGATCTTACGGTCCTGCGGCGGCAAAGGCTCAACAGGGTTGACAAAGTCAGGACCAAAAGATCCTTCCGCCACCGGCCACGCCTCAGAGGGGAAGGAAAATCATACCCAAAGTCCCAGACCCCACCATCTCCATCCGTGGGCATGTCTTGTCCCACTGATTGGTCAGACCCACCAAAGGTTGCAGCACAATGGCATGCAGGTGGGAGGGGGTTGTCCTGGGAGTCCTCAACATTTACTCCGGACCCCATAAAGTCTCATGGCATCAGGTCAAACAGGGGCAAGGACATCTCCCGCTGATAATCACCTAAAAATGAGTTGTCAATCTGGTAGTACTGTCACACAGGACTACTTACATGCCAAACAGCGAAAGCAGCCTGTGATAGGTCCCACAATCAATGGGTTAGATCTAAACTCTGCATTCAAGCCACATCTAGTCATGAATAGTGGTGGACAGTTAAACAACTAACTGGAGGAGGAGGCTCCACAAATATCCCTATCCTCAATGATGGGGGAGCCCAGCACATCAGTGCAAAAGATAAAGTACCTTTAACCCTCATCTTCTCTGGGGCCTCTGAGGGGCCAGAATCTGCCATTGTTTTCTTACCAACAGACATTTTAAATCTCTAACATAAGGAGCGAACAAATTAAAGGAATTACATTGTTTTACAATTACATGATTCATTCGCCCTCTTTGCTGAAGCAGCAGAGGGAGGAATGTGTGAGGCTGGTGGAGTCAGGAAAAGGTCTTTGCAGAATGTAGCAAGCTAATATGATCAGACCCACTTCGCTTGGGGCTTATTCAGGGAGCTTTCAGACTGATCAAGGAACTGGGCCCTAATGTCTTTGGAGTGTTTCGATGGTAAAAGTATAATAATATGGGCGGGGGAGGGTAGTCAGCACGCAGCCTCCTCACCCCGGAAACCAAGTCGGTGAGGAGCCATAAAAAGTAATGGGGCGGATTAACAAGGGCTAAGTGGGTCTTCCACCCCTCACTGGGACGGAGGTCCTGCCTTCTGGAGCTGCCAGCCAAACCGATCTTGGCAGCACCAGGAAGGCGTCAGTGGCAGCTACTGGGACAGCAGAAGGAAAAGAGGAAGATAAAGACCTATGAATCCCTGGAGTAGGTACGTCTGGGGTCTTGGGTTGGGGGTGCTTTGGGTAGGTTAGGGGGAGGGACAGTGGGAGGAAAGGAGGTGCGTTTAAGGGAGGAAGCAGGTAGGAAGATGGGGTTCGACTTAAAGAGGGAGGGGGCGCAATCGGGAAAGGGTAGCCCACAGAGAGCGACATCCTGCTTCCTTCCCACTGTTTAGACATTTAAGTTAAATATATTGGGCTTCCCACTCTTCTGCCCATGCCAAACGTTTTATGGCGTAGGCGTGTATTATCTGAATAACTAGTCTAATTGACCGTTAATTATTCATTTAGATATCGTGGGCATGCTACCAAACTCAATGTGTGGGCACCCCCTGTGTTATGGGGGAGAACTCGGTGGTGCGTGGGATAGGTGCCCACCCCATTTGACGTCACCCCGCCATGAGAAACACACCCATCAGGGGCACGTAAACTTCAGCCCATGACGTGATGGTCTAGTCAGGGAGTTTATCTCAAATTAAGTTAAACGTCAGAAATAAATGCAGAAGAACATTTTTTCTATTGCAACAGCAAAAGCAATAATTTAATAAACACATCAACAATTATAAATAAAAACGTAATAAAGCTGCGGATACCTGAATGGACAATTTTTTTATTCATTCGTGGGATATGGGCGTCGCTGGCTGGCCAGCATTTATTGCCCATCCCTAGTTGCCCAAGGGTAGTTGAGAGTCAACTACATTGCTGTGGCTCTGGAGTCACATGTAGGCCAGACCAGGTAAGGATGGCAGATTTCATTCCCTAAAGGACACTAATGAACCAGATGGGTTTTTCCAACGATCGACAATGGTTTCACGGTCATCAGTAGATTCTTAATGCCAGATATTTTTTAAAATCGATTTCAAATTCCACCATCTGCCGTGGCGAGGTTTGAACCCATAAAGTGGCAAACCTTGTTTGAAAGCAGATTGGTACACAAGACTTGGTGTAATGAGCAAAGTAAAACTGACTACAAAAGGGAATTGTGCTTGCTTGGAAGATGCTCATTACCTCCCATGTAGCTAACGTTTGTATTAAATATTAACGTACATTTAAAAACAAAACTGAGTTGACAAGCAAGATCACTGCTTGAAGGGTAAGTGAGAAACCGCTCTCCAACACATTGCAAAATATCGTTCCAAGTAAAGCTTTTCTAAACATTGGCAAAAATATCCAAACTGCTTTCATAACTTAAATGGTTCAAGGTAAAAGGGTTACAAAAAGATAAATGAGACGTCAGCAAAGTGATCGAAACCGATTAAATCAACCAGTGCCAGTTTACCTTGTCAATATTTATCAGAGGGAAGAGTTCCTGCACCTTCTCGGGACTGACCAAGAACTGTGGCGTCACATTCCAGTGTGCCCGGGTCATCTGGTAATGAAATTCATCCACTCGAGTCGGGGTGGTGGCGATTCGGAGACTGCCAGGTTGATGAAAGCCAACTGCCTGTGGAAATGTTCCCAAAGCAACAGCTTAAGAATGTCAAACTGATTAACTCTGTCACAAACGTATGGACGAGACTGATAACAAAACCTCTCTGGCCCATGTTCCATATTTTAAAAACTATATAATTTCCAAGGGTGCCCAATATCAATCTGCGGCCTTTGTTTTTAGAAGTGCCCACAAAATGAGCTGAGAATTTACAAGCTGCAGCTGTGACAGATGGTGCATTCAGCAGTTTTACTATTAGCATGTTTACACTGTCAGAAAGCAACCATTCCGATGTTCCAAATGCAAACAAGCTCCAAGAATGGTGCATTTCCAAAGACAGAAAGGAATGGATCTACAGGGTTGGTTTTAAGTTACATGATAATACCAGTTCAGGGATGATACACATAAAGGCATGTGAAACTTGTCCACTGCTTTTGCAGTGTGTGAGGGTTACTGCTGCAGCTGTGAATACGCCCTGCTTATATTGGACTCAGGGAACTTAGCCAATGTACCCCCTCATATTTTTTTGAGTGGGTGGGCAGTTTATTTGAGGGCACAGGTCCTGGGTCCCTGGCGCTGTGAGTGCACAGTGGTTAGCACTGCTGCCTCACAGCGCCAGGGATCCGGGTTCAGTTCCGGCCTCGGGTCACTGTCTGTGTGAAGTTTGCACGTTCTCCCCGTGTCTGCGTGGGTTTCCTCCGGGTGCTCCGGTCTCCTCCCACAGTCCAAAGATGTGCGGTTAGGTTGATTGGCCATGCTAAATTGGCCCTAGTGTCAGGGGATTAACAAGGTAAATGTGTGGGGTTACGGGAATAGGGCCTGGGTGGGATTGTGGTCGGTGCAGACTCGATGGGCCGAACGGTCTCCTTCTGCACTGTAGGGATTCTATGATTCTATGAAGTGTTTGGCCCCTTTTTTTTATTTGCACAGCCACACAAAAGTTCACACATGGGAATTTAAAGGGCCTGACTTGTGTACAACTTGCTTCGGAATTCCATGCGGCTCACAGCTCAGAGGGAACGTTGCTGGCAGAAAGACGGAAGCAAATACACTTCCATACAATCGTACCAATTGATGGTCAAAAGTCACACTTGAGACGTTAAAGGCTGCGAATTCCATGCATCTTATTGAGAGCCAGGGGTGTGATAGGGTGGGACTTCCACTGTCACTACGTTTTCCTAAATCCTGGCGCTAACCCCCCCAGTGAAGGGATAAACCTCAATCAGTCCCAAGTATAATGACCACCAATTGTTTTACATTTCCCTCGGGGAGAAAAGGAGAGCCATGGAGGGATCAATTCACCTTTGACGGGGCTTCTATTTCGAAGATCCTCCAATCACCACCCCCACACCTAGCGCAACATGATTCAACTGGAGGAACCATTTCTCCTGGCCTTCTGCAACCCAATATTCCTTCCCCACCTACAAGCAAGCTGCCACTTCCCGTCTGCGCAATAACCAGCAGCATGCAAATACAGACCAGGAATAGAAATCACTTCAGCCTCGCAATCTAGAAATTGTCGCCTTTGCCATTCACCTCAGCCTCCATCCCCAGTTAAAGTTGGTGCTTTTGGGAGAGACAACAAACTTCTGACAAATTTGTCTCTTCTTCCTATCACTACGGTGTCCCATACAATAACTTACCATTATCATATGTAGATCTGGATTTCAGTTAAGTTACCATCTGTCTTGAGACATGAAGCTCAGTAAAGTGAGAAGTTGAGCCTCCTGCCTCAGCAGAAAAATGTGATCAACACATTCCCAGGCAGGGAAATTGGGAAAATTGAGCTGGCGTGCATCATCAGCCCCAGGAACATTATTTTAACTTGATAAGTTTCTTTTAAAGTTTTGTTTTTTTTCACACGATGAGCAGTTAATTAATTCATTTGATTATTAACTCATTTATTTAGCTTGTTTGTGCTCAAAAAAGTATGCACAAGGTCCCCCCGCCCCTGCATCCCCTTTAGAATTGTGCCCTTTATTTTATACTGTCTCTCCATGTTCTTCCTACCAAAATGAATTGTGACACACCTCTCACAATTGAATTTAATTTGCCACTTGTCCATCCATTCAGCCAACATATCTATGTCCTTTTGAAGTTCTACGCTATCCTCCTCGCAGTTCACAATTCTTCCATGTTTTGTATCACCTATAAATGTTGAAATTGTGCCATGTACACCGAGGTCAAGGTCATAAATGTACGTCAGGAAGGGCAATGGTCCCAACAGTGAACCCTTGGAAATTCCACTACAAACTCAAAAAACATCCATTAACCACTGCCCCCTGTTTCCTGTCACTCAGCCAATTTCGAATCCCTTTTATTCCATGACCTACAATTTTTCTTTCATTCTGAAGAAGTCATACAGACTTGAACCATTAACTCTGTTTCTCTCTCCACAGGTGCTGCCAGACCTGCTGAGCTCGTCCCAACATTTCCTGTACATTTTCTGTTTTTGATTTCAGATTTCCTCATGTCTGTTGTGCAGCACTGTGTGTCAAATGTCTTTGGAAATACATGTACACCACATCAATGGCATTGCTCTCGCCAACCCTCTCTGTAATCTCATCAAAAATCTCAAGAAAGTTAGTTAACATGATTTGCCCTGAACAAATCCATACGGGCCTTCCTTAATTAACCTGCATTTGTCCATCTGACATATTAATTTGGTCCCGATTTATTGGCCAGGATTTTCCCTCCAAAAGCCATTTGACGTTTTGCTGATTTGCCAAGTTTTCCTTCCTGGAAAATCCTGACCATTATTTCAAGATGTCCCCACCACTAAAATCAAACTGATTGGCTTATCTTTATACCCTTATTGGAACAAAGGTGTAAAAATTGCAATTTTCTCTGGAAAATTATGGCCAGTGCCTCTGCAATTTCCAATCTAATTTCTCTCAGTATCTCTGGATGCACCTTAGGGGTGATCTTATAGAGGTCTATGAAATAATGAGCAGCATAGATCAGCTAGATAGTCAACAGCTTTTCCCAAAGGTAGTGGAATCTAAAACTAGGGGGCATAGGTTTAAGGTGGGAGGGGAGAGATACAGTCTTTCACACAGAGGTTGGTGAGTGTCTGGAACAAGCTGCCAGAGGTAGCAGTAGAGGTGGGTACAATTTTGTCTTTTAAAAAGCATTTAGAGAGTTATAAGAACATAAGAAATAGGAGCAGGAGTAGGCCATCTAGCCCCTCGAGCCTGCCCCGCCATTCAATAAGATCATGGCTGATCTGAAGTGGATCAGTTCCACTTACCCTCCTGATCCCTATAACCCCTAATTCCCTTACCGATCAGGAATCCATCTATCCGTGATTTAAACATATTCAATGAGGTAGCCTCCACCACTTCAGTGGGCAGAGAATTCCAGAGATTCACCACCCTCTGAGAGAAGAAGTTCCTCCTCAACTCTGTCCTAAACTGACCCCCCTTTATTTTGAGGCTGTGCCCTCTAGTTCTAGTTTCCTTTCTAAGTGGAAAGAATCTCTCCATCTCTACCCTATCCAGCCCCTTCATTATCTTATAGGTCTCTATAAGATCACTCCTCAGCCTTCTAAATTCCAACGAATACAAACCCAATCTGCTCAGTCTCTCCTCATAATCAACACCCCTCATCTCTGGTATCAACCTGTTGAACCTTCTCTGCACTCCCTCCAAGGCCAATATATCCTTCCGCAAATAAGGGGACCAATACTGCACACAGTATTCCAGCTGCTGCCTCACCAATGCCCTGTACAGATGCAGCAAGACATCTCTGCTTTTATATTCTATCCCCCTTGCGATATAGGCCAACATCCCATTTGCCTTCTTGATCACCTGTTGCACCTTCAGACTGGGTTTTTGCGTCTCATGCACAAGGACCCCCAGGTCCCTCTGCACAGCAGCATGTTGTAATTTCTTTCCATTTAGATAATAATCCAATTTGCTATTATTTCTTCCAAAGTGAATAACCTCGCATTTGTTAACGTTATACTCCATCTGCCAGATCCTCGCCCACTCACTCAGCCTGTCCAAATCTCTCTGCAGACCTTCTACGCCCTCCACACGATTCACTTTTCCACTTATCTTTGTGTCGTCTGCAAACTTTGTTACCCTACACTCAGTCCCCTCCTCCAGATCGTCTATATAAATGGTAAATAGTTGAGGCCCCAGTACCCCAGTTATGTGGGTAACATTGTTATAGAGGGATATGGGCCAAACGCAGGCAATTGGGACTAACTTAATGGTAAAAACTGGGTGGCATAGACAAATTGGGCCAAAGGACTGTTTCCATGCCGTAAACTTCTATGACCTCATCCAGTCCTGGTGTTTTATCAACTTTAAGTGTTCAACAGTCTATCAAAGAACCCTTTTAGTGTCTGAATTACCTCCTCCTTTACCACAGCCTGGGTAATATTTCTTCCTTGGTAAAGAGAGATGCAAAGTATCAATTTAATACCTCAACTATTCCCCAACCTCCATGTGGAAATCCATGTTTTGCTGTCTACTCAGCCTTTGACCACCTTTTTATTATTTATGTGCCTGTTGAAGACTTTGGGATTCCTTTCTATGTTCCTTCTATGAACATGCTAGACATGTTCATACTCCCGCTTTACTTCTCTCATTTGCTTCTCCACTTGCCCTCTGAACTTACTATATTCAGCCTGGTTCTCCATTGTGTTATGGTTCAGGTCAGAAATTCCAAAGTGTTCTATGGAGCCTGCCTGGATCATAAGTTTCGCATCTTTAATTTGGCTAGGATAAGCATGATATGTTTCACTTCAGGTATGATTCAAATGACCCGCTAGGGAGCTTTAATCAAACAAAGTTTATTTAAGGAAATAGTTAACATGTATAGTAAGAAAATTTGCAAGAACGTTTATCAATTATAAACAAGAAACAGAACAACCACTGTAACGTATAACCCTTAACAAATATATCTAATGTGTTCCAATCAAAACTAAAACCTTCCATAGACAAAAACCTTTAAATAAGTTCAACACAGCAAAAACTAATGCTCACGTGATACTGGAAATTGAGTCCTTTGGTTGAAATCTGCAGTCCTCTGGATTTACTCAGAACAAGTTAAAGTCAAAAGAGCTTCTTAGAACCCCAGGGGTGACTCTGGTCCAGCTACCAACTGCAGAATCTTTACTGCAGGAAAGTAAGACCTTTCTTTCAGATAACCAACAGAATTTTCAAAACAACAGGGAGAGATGGAGAACACTTCTTTTTTAGCTTGCTGTCCCTCCTAAAACCCAGCTCAAGCTGCAGCCAAACACAAAGTGAAACCTTAAACTCACTGAAACAAACTGTCCAAAAACACATGACCATCCTCCTAACAATGGCTATTGCCGTGACTCCATTGAAGATTACGCCGCGACTGCAGCGCCTCTGCTCAGGCTGCTGCACAAGGGGGTGGAATGGGAGTGGGACAGCAAGTGCGAGTCGGCCTTCGTCCGACTCAAGGAGGACTTGCAAAAGGCCCCAGCTCTGGGAGCCATTAACCCCCGGGAGGAATTTTTCCTGGAGGTAGCAGCAGGCGGTGAGAGCCTGAGCGCTGTACTCCTCCAAGAACGGCATGGCAAGTTGAGGCCGGTGGTGTATTCCTCCCGAGTTCTCACAGAAGTGGAGCGGGCATACTCCAACTGGGAACGGCACCTGCTAGCCACATACTGGGCGGTGAAGCGGGTGCAGGTTTTTATTAGAATGGCACCCATCGCCCTCCTGACCCATCACACCCCAACCCAAATGTTGTTAAACGGCCGGATTAAAGATGGCACGGTCAGTAGTGCCAGGATCACCCGGTGGACTCTCTTGTTGTCCCAAATGGTGCTACGGGTGAAGGGGCTGAGTGAGCCACAGCTCGCAGCCAACCTGGTGTACCCAGGGGAGCCACACCATTGTTCCGTAGAGGGGGTATGGGAGGTAGGTTTTGGTTTTCGGGCAGGGCTGCATCCCACGGGTAGGGAGATATACGTAGACGGATCCAGTTCCGTATCGGGGGGCATCAGATTCACAGGTTGTGGGATCTGGGACCCCGAAGCAGAGATAGCCCTGGCCCTCAAGCTCCCCCACACACTGAGCGTTCAGCAGGCAGAGCTGGCCGCAGTGATGTATGTGGTCACACATCCAGAGCGTTTCCCCATTCCATACACCATCTGCTCGGACAGCATGTTTACGTGCAACTCGTGCACGGAGTATCTGGCCATCTGGTCCCGCCGAGGGTACACCTCCCCGGATGGGAAGCCCCTTGCCACAAAACCCCTGTTAGAGAGGATTGTGGCTGCTGTAGGACAGGGTGGGGATAGGTACATCCATAAGGTTAAAGCCCACTCCAAGACAGAGCCACGGGGTGAGGGGAACCAGAGGGCAGACAGTCTGGCCAGAGAGGGGGCTAGGTATGGGTTAGAGTGGGATCCTTACGGGGAAGGACAGGTGGCAGCAGTCAGGGGACAGCCCCAGAGAGGGGATCCAAGAGTGACCTTGGCCCCAGACTTAGCCACTGTTCAGGCACAGGACCCCGAGTTGAAGACCGCCATAGCAGCCCTGGGTAGGCAGGAAAGGGTAGAGGGTCCTTATGGAGAGAAGGACATGACCTTAAAGGGAGGCATGCTCTTTAGAGGGGACCAGTGAGTAGTGCCTTCCCAGCATAGGAGGGAATTCATAGAGGTAGCTCATGAGAGCCCCGGAGCGGGACACCCCGGTCCCGAGACCACCTGGCAGCGGGTAGAGAAGGTAGGATGGTGGCCTGGCCTCAGGGAGGACGTTCGCGACTTTTGTGCGAACTGTTTAGTGTGTGCCACGAATAACCCCGATCCCCAAAAGAGGAAGGTTTCGCTGGGGCACGTCCGTAGGATGGAGGGGCCCTGGCAGTCGGTACAGATCGACTATATTGGACCCCTTCCCACCGCCGCAGGGGGATACAAGTACTGCCTTGTATTAGTGGATGTGTTTTCGAAGTGGGTGGAAGCCTTCCCGTGCCGAACAGCCACCGCTGTAGGCACGGCCAAGATCCTAGTCAGGGAGGTGTTCTCCAGGTGGGGACTCCCGCAGTTTGTGGAGTCGGACCAGGGGAGTCATGTCACAGGGCAGGTCATGCAGGCGACCCTTAAGGTCCTGGGTATCAGGGCAAAATGGCATGTGGCCTATAACCCCCAGTCCTCGGGTGCTGTAGAGAGGTTGAACCGCACCATTAAAGAGAGGTTGCGGAAGGAGACCGGCAACTCTCCTAACCGGTGGGTGGAAGTTCTGCCCCTCGTACTCATGGGGATCCGGGCTAGTCAGTCCAGGAGTACAGGATATTCCCCACACGAGCTCATGACCGGGCGAGTCATGAGGACTCCGATTCATGTCATGGTACCTGCCCTGACAGAGGGACAGCTCAGGGAGGTCAATAGGGATAAGTTCGCAAAACAGCTGTTGGAACAGCTGAAGCAGGTTCACTGGCAGGCAGCCAGTAACATGGGGGCCCAGCACCGCAGAAACAGACTGCTGCTGGAGCCCAGCACAACTCACGAGTGGGCCATAGGAGAGCAGGTGATGGTCCGCAATTTTGCACGGGTGGGGACCTTTGAGCCACTGTACGCGGGGCCGTACAGTATAGTGGACAAGGCCAGCCCCATGGTATACACTGTTCAGCTCCCCCGCAAGGTGAGATGGTTTCATGTACCAATGCAAGCTCTTCGACCCCACCAGGGCCGGGAAGAGCAAGAAGGGAGTGGGGAAGGGGGTAGAAAGTGAAGAAGCCCCCGTAGAGGTGGAAACAGTAGGGGAAATATCCGACCCCACCGTTACCCAACAGGTGACAATGTGCTGTCCCAGCTGGGCAGCACCAGAGGTAGCGGCTGCAGTGAGGTTAGCGGTGATACAAGCACCCAGCCCGGGTGATTTTAAACTACCCGAGCATCAGCTCACCGGCCGGGTCAACTGCCTCAGTGAGGCCGAAGTTAGGGAGGCAGAGGAGATGGAGGTATCACCTCTGGTATGGGAGTCAGGGAGGGGTCGTCGGAGAAGCAGGGTCTCCAGACCCCCAGTAAGGTGGTCTCCCTCACACATGGCACTCAGGGCCCGACTCCGCAGCAAAAGGGCCTGGGTGGAAAGTAGGAGGCGTGGGGCACTACCAAGTGCGGCCACGGGTAGCCCAGTCTCCGCAGGGAACGGAGAGGGATTCCGGAAACCCTTTGGGGAAGGGGAGGCCAGGGGCAGTCAGGACCCTCGGCCCACGGAGGTCTGGACCGGACGGTCGGGCCAGGCAGACGACTGGCCTCAGCAGGGTGAGGATCAGTTTTAAGTTGGCCACCCGGAGACGGGTGGCAGTGTAAATAGATATAGGATTCACGTTCTGGTTGTTTTAGTAGTTTTCCGTGTAGATTATTCCGTGTATGTGATGTTTTCCGAATTGGGAACAGTAGTGTGGAGGTCGGGAACTTCCACTGTTTAAGAATGGACGCAGGGCACTAGGACCCTGGGGAGCCGGGCTGCGAAATACAGTACCACAGCCGGCAGCTTGTGAAATTGCACGGCGGCAATTTCAAAAGCAGTAACTGCAAGCGAGGAATACAATGGCGCCCTTCCGTTTGAAGTGGTTTCAGGAAGGGTGGATGGCAATGTGGAGGCAAGGAGGTCTTCTGTTTTGTTTTACAGATGGGTCCTCCTGCCATATGGATACTGAGTATAACAATGTGCCTGGAGATGTGCGAGACCCGCAGAGGGGAAATGGAGGAGTTGTTGGTATATGGGTGCTCTGGCGGCAGGGCACCCCTCGTGACTACCGATCAGGGAGACCTGGTGGCCTCGGAGCAGGCACGCTACTCCCACGTGGGGAGGTGGCCTGGGTGGCTGGGGTCGAACTCGACCAGGTACCCCAGCCACCAGAGCTTCACATACGGAGAGGCCTCTGTACTCTGCAAAGAGATACAGGTGGCGACTGACCGGGTTAGGGTGACTGAGGGCAGGCGGGTGTGTTTAACCTGTAAGGGGGGATGTTCCTTTGGGGAGGTGGTGGTGGCTCAGGAAGCTGAGCCCGGACATGAGGGATCGATCCTCGGACTGGGAACGACTGGACAATGATACCTACCGGACCATCACGGGGTCACCAGGAGGGATTACTGTATGTTGGGAGAAGTGGTGGGCTTATGACCAGGGGATATATTTGTGCCTATGGGGGTCTGCCAGGGTATGTCCACAAGGGGCATCGATCACCTTCGTGAGGTGGTGGCAAGACTCCGGGGGCGGGATAAATTGGGACCGCAGTGGGAAGGGATGCGTAACTCCCTGGGCTGGGATGACTGTGAAAGCTACCGAACTGCTGGTTCAGGTAAAGAGACCCCTGCCCACGGCCCAACCGATCGACCCCCACAACTGTCCGACAACCACCAAGGGGCCCGAGAATGGCCTAGTGCTCGTCCCCACCAAGAAGGTATTGTACCAGGGGGTACATTACGCTGTTGCCTCTATTATGTTAAATTTGACTGAAGTGCGTCTACCAGCATGGTGCCCTCGCGAGACAGAGCTATTATACCAGCCGTTGTTAAAAGATATGTTATTAAATCGATCAAACCTCCACAGCCCGAACCGAACCTCGCCAGTTTAACAAAAACCGCTACTGTATCCCAATGCTGTGAAGTTTCTGTATATATATATGCGGTAACCCCTACGTTTGGGGGCCGCTGGTTTATTGCTGTACTTGTTGTATTTAATGTTTTTCCATCCCGCATATTGCAAGGGATTGTTGTAATGTATCTACCTATGTCACCTTTCTCTGTGTTGCTGTATAGAAAAGGGATGTAGCTCAGATTAAGGGGCCTCTTCGGGGTACATGGCTTCACGGAGCCAGCAGAGGTGCTTATAGCTCTTGAGCCTGGAGGAGTTGCCTACCAACTTTGAAACGATACAGTCCGAGCAAGTCTGGATGTATCGTAGGGGCATCTGTAAGTTTTAGGGCAAATCCTCCATGATTAAAGAAACCAGGGATAAGGAAAATGGCCGACTGGCTGTCAGGAACCTTTACAGCCACATGAATATGCAAGAGGCTGGGAATAACGAGAAGGTCGAGACAGGGATAATCTAATCAACAGGAAACAAAGGAGAAACCATGGCCAGCAGACAAGGAGTAAATAGCCCAGCAGCAAGACAATGAGAACAGAGATTATTCCACCCACAGACAACATCAATGACTCAGCTCGCTGATGGGATTCCAATCAGGATGACTCAGAGAACATTTAAAAGACATTAAAATATCAATTAAGGGCGGTCCCGACAGTTCCGGCCCTTTTTGTTCCAGTCAATCGAAACTATCAATGATCAGAAACTGTTTTATGTGAGAGAATCACTGGTTCATGTTTTAAAAAGGGACAAGCAAGCTCTGGTCTCTCTCTCTCTTTTTCTCTTCGGACCAGCATGGCAGCTCTCTCTCCTCTCTCTTCTCCTGTTCCTGCCTGCCTCTCGTTCGTCTCCAGCATGCAGCCCGAAGTCCACTGAGCAATTTAAACTAGGATTGTGAATATCCTCTGGTAATTCGCGAAGTTCCTGAGATCATCATAGCGGATGAGGCTTTGGGGAAAGGGGGGGCTTTTGCATGCGCCTTTCATAGTTTAAGACACTGGTAAACTTGTGTAAAATAAGCATTCTCGTTGTGCCCGTTTTAATATTCCTTCCATAGCTATAGTCTTATAGAGCATAAGGCATTGTGTGTTGTTTTCCTGGTGTTTGGTGATCTTGACCTTGATGTTTTAATAAATATATATATATATATCTTTGACTTCCATTGGAGTCCGTTTCGATCTTTTCAATTTCTCACCAACGATCTCTGACCAAGTCACAATATTAAATATCCCTTACCATAATTCCGGAGTCTAGAACTGAGGGTACTCTGGGCGCTTCGAAACCGCCCACTCAGGAAAGACTGCCAGGTAAAGGTGGGCAGAGGCTTTCCTTTCCTCTCTCTCTCTCTCTCGGGGGCGCTACTCTAGCGGAGTAGGTGCAAGGTGGCTGTGAGTCCACCGGTAAGAGGGAGAGGATCACCCGGGCAGTGGTGGGGTTTGGACAATCGGTGTGCCAAGCCCAAAGTGAGCCCGTTGGGTAGAGTTAAAAAGGGGATCCCGCTACAGTCAACTGCAACATTTTTGCCAATTCCAAAAGTTTTGTTTTAGTCACCTTTTGTAAACAATCGTGCGTGACCTCTTCCACCCCCAAGAACTTTCTTAGCCTCTGAAAGACCCATTATTCCACAAGGCACTCCCTATTTAAACCTGCGTATAACACCTGAAACGAAAATACTAATATGTTCACCACTCACTGTCTTTGAGTTCAATAAGCTCAAATCAATCAAGAAATACAGATTTTAATCCTGGACAAGCCCCCAATTGTTATGGTTTAGGTCAGAAACTCCAAAGTGTTTTATGGAGCTTGCCTGGATCACAAGTTTTGCATTTTGAATTTGGCCGGGATAAGCATGAGATGTTTCACTTCAGATATAATTCAAATGACCCACGAGGGAACTTTTATCAAACAAGGTTTATTTAAGGATATAGTTAACATGTATAGTAAGAAAATTAGCAATAACTTCTATCAATTACAAAGAAAAAACAGGACAACTACTATCTCTAATGTGTTCCAATCAAAACTAAAACCTTCCATAGACAAAACCCTTTAAGCATGTTCAATGCAGCAAAGACTAATGCTCACGTGATACTGGAAATTGAGTCTTTGGTTGAAGTCTGCAGTCCTCTGGATTCACTCAGAACAAGTTAAAGTCAAAAGAGCTTCTCAGAACTCCAGGGAGAGACTCCCTGGTCAAGCCACCAACTGCAGAATCTTTGCTACAGAAAGGTAAGACCTTTCTTTCAGATAGCCAGCAGAATTTTCAAAACAACAGGGAGAGAGGGAAAACACTTCCTTTTAGCTTGCTGTCCCTTCTCACTGCAACTCTCACTGCAGCCAAACCCAACTCTCACTGCAGCCAAACCCAACTCTCACTGCAGCCAAACACAAAATGAAACCTTAAACTCACTGAAAAAAAACTGTCCAAAAACACGTGACCGTCCTCCTAACAATGCAGGATCGTAAAACTAATCCCAGAGTAAACACAAACAACCGCATTGGAGCAACGTAAGAAGCAAGAAAAGGACATTTCCAGTCAAGCCGGCAACAATGACATCACTGAAGCTGTGAGAGCTGCAGAAAACATGATTTTTAAAAAACTTTCTTCCAAGTACACTAACGTCACAGTTGTATTATCCACCTGATACCTGTCATAAGCACACTTCTTCATGTTAATCTCGATCTCTTTTGTCAACAGGAAACTCTGGATTTGTTTGCCCTGCCTTTTCCCTTCGAAGGAATATACTGTGAGTGCGCCCAAACTATCTCTTCTTTGAAGGTAGCCCATTGTTCAGCTAATATTTTTCCTGCCAGCCTTTCATTCCAATTTTTTTGGCCCAGATCTGTTCCTTTCCCATTGAAGGTGGCTTTGCCCCAGCTAATTATTCCTAATCTAAAGTCTTTTTTGTCCTTTTTCATAGGCAACCTAATCCTGATGATCATGCTCTCCTAAATCGAAAACAGAAAATGCTGTCAGGTTTGACAGCTTCTTTGGAGAGAGAACAGAGCCAACGTTTTGAGTCTGGATGACCCTTCATCAGAACGGTCCCTAAATGTTCTCCTACTGATATTTGATCCACCTAATTCCCAAGAACCAGGTCCAGCAGTCCTCCCTCGATGGACAGGAAACATAACTGCGGCAGAAAAATTTCCCTTAAACACAATCTAGGAACACTAGTCCCTCTCAGCCCTTTACACTACTACTATCCCATTCTATATTTGGATAAGTAAAGCCCACAAGTGTAACTACTTTATTATTCTTACAGCTTGCTGTAATTTCCTTGCAAATGTTCTTCTATATACTTTGCACTTGCTGATGGCTTATAGACTACGCCAAGCAATGTAATTGCATCTTTCTTCTTCCTTAGCTTGAGCTAAATAGATTCTGTCCTTGACCCCTCTGAGATATCCTCTCTCTCTGACACTGCAGTGCTCTCCTTAAACAATAAAGCACCATGTATCCCTCTTTTCATCCTTTCCCATCTTTCCTGGACATCTTTTATCCAGGAGTATTTAACACCCGATCCTGCCAGGTCTCTCTTACAACCACAACGTCATCATCCTCCACAGAAACTGCAAGACCTGCTGAGTTTTTCCAGAATTTTCTGCTTTTGTTTCAGATTATAGCATCTGCAATATTTTGGTTTTATCACATTTCTATGTTAGTCTACACCTGCAATGCACCAATGTTAATAATTGCACTCCATGCATTCACATTCTTGCACAGTAACCCTGATTTTGATTTTATTACTTTCTTCCCTTACCCTAACCTCACCTAATAACTTACCATTCTCTATATCTCGTGCTCTATCACTTCCAGTTTTCTGTAGGTTTCTCCTGGTTCCCATTCCCCTGCCAAGTTTGTTTAAATCTTCCCCAATGGCACTTGCAAATCACACTGCAAGGAACTCAGTCCCAGCTCTATTGGGGTGCAGCTCATCCGACCTGTACAGGTCACAACACCCTCAGAGCCAGTCCCAATGTCCCAAGAATATAAAGCCCTCCATCCTGCACCATCTTTCCAGCTGTTTAACCCTCCTATTTTTACAGTAATTTGTGCGTGGTAATGGGAGTAATCCAGAAATAACCACTTTTGAAGTCCCACTTGCTAATTTCCTACCTGGATCCTTAAATTCTGACTGCAGGACCACATCCCTCTTTCTGCCTACGCCAAAATACCAATGAGTACCATGACTGCTGGCTGTTCACCCTCCACTTCGGAGTGCTGTGCAGACAATCCGTGACATCCTTGACCCTGGCAGCAGGGAAGCAACACACCAGTGTGCATCACGTCAACTGCTGCAGAAATGCTTGTCTATTCCCCTAACTATCGAATCATTATTATTCTTCCAGTCTTCCCTTCATCCCCTGATACAGCTGAACCACTCATGGTTGCATGGTTTTGGCTCCAGCTGAACTCCCCAGATGAACTAACACTTTTATCAGTATTCAAAGCAAAGTACTGCTTGGAGAATGGGATGCTCCCCGGGGACTTCTTCACGACCTGCCTGTTTGTATTTGACTGTCTGGTGATCATCCATTCCCTTGCTCCCTGCATACTCATAGGTTGCAGGGTTACCACAGCTATAGATGTGCTATCTACAAAGCTCTCAACCTCACAGATGCAGTGCAGTGATGCCAACTGCTTTACACAAGTTCCAAAAATCCAGAGTTCAAGTTGTTGCAACTGATGACACTCTCTGCACAAATAGTTGTCCAGGTTATGGGAAGTGTTCTGCAGTTACCACATAGCACAGGATGTACATTCTAGACGTTGGAGCAGCCCTGCCATTTCTCTAGCTGGTAGTTAATAATCTTACTACTACTAATAAACCTATAAATTACTAATAAGCCTTGCTACAAATAATAACAGTAAGAAATCTCTCAACACCAGGTTAAAGTCCAACAGGTTTATTTGGTAGCAAATACCATAAGCTTTCGGAGCAGAGCTCCTTCGTCAGATGGAGTGGATATCCTAAGTGTGTTGATGAAGGTAGGGCAGTTGATGTCATATACATGGATTTTAGTAAGGCGTTTGATAAGGTCCCCCATGGTCGGCTTATGATGAAAGTGAGGAGGTGTGGGATAGAGGGAAAGTTGGACGATTGGATAGGCAACTGGCTGTCTGACCGAAGACAGAGGGTGGTGGTCGATGGAAAATTTTCGGATTGGAGGCAGGTTGCTAGCGGTGTGCCGCAGGGATCAGTGCTTGGTCCTCTGCTCTTTGTGATTTTTATTAATGACTTAGAGGAGGGGGCTGAAGGGTGGATCAGTAAATTTGCTGATGACACCAAGATTGGTGGAGTAGTGGATGAGGTGGAGGGCTGTTGTAGGCTGCAAAGAGACATAGATAGGATGCAAAGCTGGGCTGAAAAATGGCAAATGGAGTTTAACCCTGATAAATGTGAGGTGATTCATTTTGGTAGGACTAATTTAAATGTGGATTACAGGGTCAAAGGTAGGGTTCTGAAGACTGTGGAGGAACAGAGAGATCTTGGGGTCCATATCCACAGATCTCTAAAGGTTGCCACTCAAGTGGATAGAGCTGTGAAGAAGGCCTGTAGTGTGTTAGCTTTTATTAACAGGGGGTTGGAGTTTAAGAGCCGTGGGGTTATGCTGCAACTGTACAGGACCTTGGTGAGACCACATTTGGAATATCGTGTGCAGTTCTGGTCACCTCACTATAGGAAGGATGTGGAAGCGCTGGAAGGAGTGCAGAGGAGATTTACCAGGATGCTGCCTGGTTTGGAGGGTAGGTCATATGAGGAAAGGTTGAGGGAGCTAGGGCTATTCTCTCTGGAGCGGAGGAGGCTGAGGGGAGACTTAATAGAGGTGTATAAAATGATGAAGGGGATAGATAGAGTGAACGTTCAAAGACTATTTCCTCGGGTGGATGGAGCTATTACAAGGGGGCATAACTATAGGGTTCGTGGTGGGAGATACAGGACGGATATCAGAGGTAGGTTCTTTACGCAGAGAGTGGTTGGGGTGTGGAATGGACTGCCTGCAGTGATAGTGGAGTCAGACACTTTAGAAACATTTAAGCGTTTATTGGATAGGCACATGGAGCACACCAGGATGATAGGGAGTGGGATAGCTTGATCTTGGTTTCAGATAAAGCTCGGCACAACATCGTGGGCTGAAGGGCCTGTTCTGTGCTGTACTGTTCTATGTTCTATGTTCTATGAGTCAGAGGCAGGAGCTCTATATGTTCAAACTTCTCGTCACCCTCAGAGTGAACTCTCGCTCTCTCCTGCGCTGTTTTATGCCCTCCTGTGATCTCCTTCCCGCCCCTCTCAGAGTGAACTCCCACTCTCCCCTGCCCTGTTTTGTGCTCCACTGTGTTGTCGCCCTCAATGAAGTCTCGCTCTTTCTTGTACTGCTTTAGCCCCGTTATGTTCTCAGTCCTTCCCACTGCTCTGGAGTACAGCCAGTCTGATATTGCTGGCATTATATTATCACCCAAAATACTGCCCTATGAGAGGCTTGGATTTCTTTTCTTGATGTTGCTGAATGGTCACTCATTCCTTTTGCATTCAATCTTAAAGGGCAGTCGACTGATCTTTCAACTGTTTATTTTCTCATTGTCTTCCCTTTTGGGTCTCTTGTTTCCCTCCGAGGGCTCTTTTTGCCCTCTCGAGGGATCCCTTGTTGCACTTCTTCTGGGGTCTCTTGTTGCCTTCGGCAGAGTTTCTCTCTCTCTATCAGGGGTTTCTTGCTGTCCTTGGTGGAGTCTCTCTCTCTCTCTCTGGGGTCTCTTGTTGCCCTTGATGGGGGGGTACCCTCTCTATCTGGGGTTTCAAGCTGCCCTCGGCGGAGTTGCCCTCTCTCTGGGGTCACTTGTTACTCTCGACAGAGCTGCCCTCAAGTCTCTGAGGTCTCTTGCTGCCCTCGGCAGAGTTGCCCTCTCTCTGGGCTCTCTTCTAATTTGCTATGCACAGCCCGTTTTTTTCTTGCTTTAAATTTTCTTCCGTTTTTAAGACTGAGTGTGGCAACCATGTTTGTCATACAGGTTGTAGTTACCAGGATACGGTTGGCTTCCCTTGTTTTTTGAGGTCTTTTTGCTGGGAAGATCTTTGAAAAAGCTTTTTTTTAAATGGGACATGAACATCACTGGTTGGGCCAGAATTTATTGCTCATCCCTAACTGCCATCCATTTGAAAGTCAACCACATTATTATGGATATGGCTCTGGAGTCACAGTTAGGCCACACCAAGTAAAGACGGCAGATTTCCTCCCCTAAAGGACATTAGTGAATCAGCAACAATCAACAATGGTTTCATGATCATCATTGGACCTTTTAATTCCAAATTTTTATTGAATTCAAATTTCACCATCTGCTGTGGTGGAATTTGAACCCAGGTCTCCAGATCTTGCTCTGGAGGTCCCTGGGTTACTAGTCCAGTGACAACACCAGTGTCCACTGCCTCCCCAGATGTTGCATTTTGCAACAAATTAATAATGAAGGTAGAGTGTACTCTACTGTACTCTACTGGGCTTGGAACTTGCTTATGGTTCTGCTTTAGTTTGGGACAAAATTTGCTTTCCTTGTTTTAAAATGAGAGTGCTTGAAGCCACTTTCCTTCAGTTTAGAACGCTTTTCAAAACTAAGATTTCAACATTTCCAAAATGTTTGGAAGTGCTGCATTCCGAGTATATTGTAACTCTGCGGGAACTATTCCTCCTTTTTTAACTGTGCACTGCAGATTTTTGTATTTAACTCTGTCAGATTTTCCTGCAATCTACCTGCCTTTTTGTACATTTTTTGATACTGCAGCTGTCTTTGAACTTCTGCAATCCACTGAACCTGTGGGGCTGCCACCTAGTCTACAATGTAGGTACAGCTTCTTATTTTTCAGATGCTTTTGCACCCTGTCTGTGTCACTCAGGTCATTGCAATTTTCTTTGGGGTTGTTTTTTTTCAACTTTTCATTCAAGTTATCTTTTTAGTGCGCACCTCACTAGTTTCTAGTCCAGCTTCAGTTTTCTGTACCTTGAAATAACTGTTCTGGGTTCATGCATTTACCTTTCCTATCATAGCAGGTCACCATATCTGATTATAAGAGATCCCTCTGCTGCCTCCATGTCACTCACCTGAGGAAGCAGCAGCGCTCCGAAAGCTCGTGATTCCAAATAAACATTTTGGATTTTTACCTGGTGTTGTGAGACTTCTTACTGTGCCTCCATGTTGTAATACTATGCTTGGTGATGTCTCAATGAGGGGGGCTTGAGACTTTTATATTTAAACATAAATCATTTATTGCTAGTCTTTATCTATTTACAAATCCAAGGTATGGTCATGCATGAAGATGTTCCATGGGGGCAGGCTGCTTACTTAGAGCGTTGCTCTGGACTGTTCTCTCCCAGGATCACTTACCACGTGACGGTATACATCATACCCTAGGCGGTGCTATTCTCCAGTCCCACGTTAACCCTTGCTCTGCAGAGCATCTTTACATTACAATGACATGCAGGCACATAGCACAACACTTACCTTTCCAGTCTCTTCCTCCAATGTTTCATAAAGTTTGATGCTATAGTGATGGATTTTCTTCAAATTGATCCCAGGGTGAAAATATGTTATTAAACCAGCCTAATGGAAAATAAAATATTTGGATTTAAGACGTAAATAAACATAAGGAAACATGTAAGTGGCAGAAAATCTTACCTAAGAGGACAAGAACAAACAACTCTTTCAAATTGAACTATTGAAGAATTATTTAGATGAAAAAGAATTTTGCAACTGTTCCAACTCTTTATATTAGAATGCAGAAAATGTACAGCAAAAGCCACAATTTATTATTCTAAGTGAGAAATTAATTCTATTTTTCATTTTTTTATTACCCACACGAAGAATTTATTACTGTTGAGTAGTTACATGTTTAAATTAAGGCTCTATATTGAGAAATTCTGTACAAAACATATTATTGTAATGTCCTGAAAGTGTACCAAGTGTTTAGTGAATTGTAACATGATTAAAAATAAGCCATTATTGTGACCTGCCATTTCCTCGTAATGTTGCCTGCCTCAAAATCTGACGCGCACTGTATCCGCTCGGCTTAGTGTTGGCACTTTCACCTCTAAGTTTTTTAGTTACAGCCTCAAGACCCATTTCAAGACTTCAACACAATCTAGGTTGATACTGCAGAGCAGTACTAAGTGCTATCTTGTATGTATGTTAAACTAAGGTCATATAGACCTGTTTACATGGATGTGAAAGAACACATGGTACTAGTTGAAGAAAAGGGATGTCCTGTTGGTGTCCCTCCCTCAATCATAACCCCCAAAACAGATTATCCGATTATATATCTCATCTGTGTGTGGGACCATCTTGGGTGGAAGTTGGCTGCTGCATCGGCCTGCAAAACAGTTGGCAGACTTCAAAAGCAATTTGCTAGCTTAAAACACTTTGGGACGGACTGTTAGTCTGAAAGGCACTATATAAATATAAGAGTTTTCTTTAACATGTAAGCAAAGCAGAAAGCACCATCAGTTAGTAGCAGTAGATCACAATGATTCTGCAGTTTCAACCTCTTTACACAAAAACTTCAAAATAGATGAGAGTTCATCAACACAAAAACGCTTTCAAAATGATTAGTCAAGTTTAAAACTAACAGAAACATATCCCAACGATTCAGTACAGCAGATTTAGGAAGGTTAAACAATTCAGGTATGTTTCTAGTTAGTGTTAGACCTAGCTGTGTAATCAAGTTTCCAATGGACAGATCGTGGAATCAAGGACGTAACTAAAATGGATAAATTCCTGGTCTACCGATGGTTTGTCAATGCATGCAATGAGTTAGAATGACATTGAATGAATAGCAAACATAAATGTGCTTATACTGCACACGATTCTCTTCTCACCCATTTACACCTCACCCTATCGGCAGAGCATACTCCTTTCACCAATTTGTGTTTATCTAGCTTCCCCTAAGTTCATCTATGTTCCTCGCCCCACATTCTAACTACTCTCTGGTTAAGACATTCCTCCTGAACTCCCTTTTGAATTTCTGAATGGCCATCTTATGTTTATGGACTAAGAACAGAAAATGCTGGAAATACTCAATTGGTCCAGTATCATCTGCAGAGGAACAGAATTAACACTTCAGATCGACCTTCCACCAGAACTGATTGACAAAATGTCATTAACCTGAAATGTTAACTCTGTTTCTCCCTCCACAGGTGCTGCCTGCCTTGCCGTATATTTCTAGTATTTTCTATTATTTTAGTTTTCCAATCTCTGCAGTATTTTGCTTAGATATTTATGGGCTGTTAGACTTGGTCTCCCCATAAGTGGAAACAACTTCTCTACATTTACCTATCAAATGTTCTATAATCTTAAAGATCTCTTTGAGATCACTGCTCAGACTTCCCTTTTCTAGAGAAAACAGCCGTAGCATGTTTATTCTCTCACCCGATACAATTTCTGGTATCGCCCATGTCATTAGTTTTGCACTATCTCCAATTCCTCTTTAACTTTTATAATATGGAAATCAGAACTGTGCCCAGTACTCTAAATTTGGTCTTTTAACGGTGCCATAAAAAATTAACGTAACCTCCTTCTAGGAATGAACCCTCGTGGTTTGTTTGCTTTTTAAAAGGCTTTATTTACCTGTGTTAGAACTTACAGATTTCACTGGATGAAATTAGCACAATTAATAAACATATTCATCATCACTGCTAAAAATATTTAAACATATTTAATATTTAAACACCAATTTTTCAAAAATGCCTTGAATTCACTATTAGGTTCCTGAAAATTAGACATGGTTAGAATCCAGATTTAGAATTTAGATCTAATAACAAGTTACTATGGGGAACATGATAGGATAGTGATTATGTTATTAGACTAGTAATCAAGAGACTTGGACTCACAATTTAGAGACGTGAATTCAATTCCCACCATAGCAGCTAGGGAATTTAAGTTTAATTGATTATAAATAGATCAGGAATAAAAAGCTAGTATTAATAATGATGTTGATAAAACTAATGTTTTTCATAAAACTCCCTTTGATTCATCGATGTATTTTCAGGGAGCAAGTTTACTGCCCTTACCAATTCTGGTCTACATGTCTCCAGACCCTGAACAATGTGGTTCACTCTTAACTGCCTTCTGAAATGGCCCAGCAAGCCATTCGGTTATAGTCAAGAAGGTGGCTTACCATCTCTTTCTCAAGGACAATTGGAGATGGACAATAAATGCTGGCCTTGCCAGCACTGCCTGTGACTGCAAATGACAGAAGCTTGACCTAATGTTCCATACTATTCCAGAATGATTAGCTCTTACCAGAATGATTAGCTCTTACCATGCTGAAGTTTCTTTCTGCTAATTTTCCCTCATTCCTTTCCCCTGCATCTCTCCATCATGCGCTTATCAAAAAGACATCTTGATGACCACTTCTGCCAATTCCATACTATAGATGGTGATAAAATCAATTAAGTAACTACAGCACAGATTCAGCTCAATGAGTCCTTGCTGGGAGTGGAGCAATTTTAGTTTGAGGGACATTCTGATATTCCATTCCTTCATTTTGATTTGATTTGTTATTGTCACATGTATTAATATACAGTGAAAAGTATTGTTTCTTGTGCGCCGTACAGCCAAAGCATACCGTTCATAGAGAAGGAAACGAGAGAGTGCAGAATGTAGTGTTACAGTCATAGCTAGGGTGTAGAGAAAGATCAACTTAATGCTTCACTTCATGTGAAGAAGCCTGGGCCACATTCTTTCATCTAGCTGAGTTGCCCCTCACTGTCATCACTTCTGTAAAATCAGTTAGGGCTACCTGGAATTCTAACTATCAAAGAAGATTTTGTAGCAAACACACCATAAATGCATTCTTTATTATTTTGCTACCAATGACAAACAGAAACTCTTCACCCTATGTTGAAATCTAGTCTAAATCCTCTACATGGAGCAGTATTTCTGGACTTTTAAGAAAGTACGTTGTGGCAAACATTCTGTATTGTAGAAGTGTCAATTTTCCAAGAAATAATCAAACACTCTCGTTCGCTACTTGCAGCAGCCTTTATTTACATGCATTTATTTAACTGGCCATTGTGCTTAAATTTTAGGATGCAACTGAATATAGATTCAATCGTATAGAAAATGGGAAAGACTCAAATACTAGGTAATATTTCAGAGCACACATATATAATTACACTGAAATTATTTTCCAGGAGTGTAAATGATGGTGAAAAAAACATGTGCTGCAGCAGAAAAAATACATTATTTTAAACATGTTTACGATAATACAGGTTAATTAACATGTTTTTACTGAGTAATGAACGGATTAGTAATTGGGACACAGCAATGGAGTAGTTAACATATCATAGACCATGCAGTGTGCACATACTACAAAACTACAAATAAATAAAAATGTCACTTTTCATTGTACATTTGACATCAAAAAGAATCTTAAGAAACTGTACATTTACAATATAGCTACACTATATGCATCACACTATTAACAAAGTGCATTAAGTACAAAAGGATAAATATATAAAACATAGTGGAATATCACAGCCTTTATATGTATTATCAATCAGTAAAATATCCAGATATATCATTGCTTGTCAAATCGTGTAATATTAATGATCATCAAATCGTGTGATTCCATCAGGGGAGCCCGTCGTCTGCCGTTGCCCCCCTCCAAAGAAAATGGAAAACAATTAACAGAAAGCAATAAGAAATCACTTTTTCCAATATTATATATATATATTTAGAATACCATTCTCTGGAGAGTGCTTCAAATCTTGTGAATGCAATGTTGGCTGCAATTTTACCGTCCCACCCGACATCGGAACGGGCAGACCATGGCAAGGTCCGTTGACCTCAGACGGGATTTTACAGTTTCGGGATGAGCGAGGTCGTAAAATCCCACCCTATGGCTTTAAAACACAACTTGCACTTTTCTAAGATAAAAGCAAAATGCTGCGGATGCTGGAATCTGAAACAAAAACAGAAAATGCTGGAAAATCTCAGCAGGTCTGATAGTATCTGTGGAGAGAGAATAGAGCCTCCCTCCACAGACGCTGTCAGACCTGCTAAGATTTTACAGCATTATCTGTTTTTGTTAAACTTTTCTGATGTGTTTACAATGTCATTTACATCCCTACAGCACTCTATAAACTTTTCCTCATATCTCGGATACTTTCCTCCTAAGATTATGGTGATTATAGGGGATGGATTTTGTCATACGTAATCCCCACCTTCTGTCGAGAATATTTCTTGCCCAAGTACAAATCTGTGTGCCAGAAGTCAGAAAATTGTTCACAGTAATACAAACTGAAGATGTGAGCTGGCGAACCACTCAACTTCTGCCTTCATTGTTTGTGGTGTTATCTAAGCCCATTTGACTATTCACACATTCCCAAATATTATAGAAACTGTCCAGAATTGCTTTATATCTGAACAGGGAACATTACTTAATGTATTCATTGTAGAATATACTGCAAGTGTCAAACTGGCGTTGTGTTTGTCAAGTGACATAAAGGATTTCATGGCACTTGTTCGAAACGAAACAGAGTTCTCCCAGTACCCTGGCTAACATTCACCTGTAAACTAACATGACCAAAAAAAAGAGTTCAATTACTTTATTCCTGTTTGTAGAACTTCGCTGTAAACAAATTGCCTAATGTTGACTTGCCCAATAGTAACTTCATTTCAACAGGAATTTATTGACCTTTAGGATAGCCTGAGGACATGAAATGTAGTTTATAGGGCAAGTTTTTTCTCCCTGACAGCCTTGCCTGTTGCACTGCCATAATTCTGACAGCCCCACATTTAAGTTAAAGTTTATTTATTAGTGCCACCAGTAGGCTTACATTAACACTGCAATGAAGTTACTGTGAAAGTCCCCTAGTCGCCACACTCCGGCACCTGTTCAGGTACACTGAGGGAGAATTTAGCACAGCCAAGCACCTAACCAGCACGTCTTTCAGACTGTGGGAAGAAACCAGAGCACCCGGAGGACACCCACACAGACACGGGGAGAACGTGCAGACTCTACACAGACAGTGACCCAAGCCAGGAATCGAACCCGGGTCCCCAGCGCTGTGAGGCAGCAGCGCTAACCGCTGTGCCACACCGTGCCACCCATTGAAGTGCTCAATCATATTGCCATCAGTTGACACATGCAGCAATACGTAACTTCAATTCTGTTATAATGCCTGCACTCCTAAACTGACACTGATTTGTAAGTTATGTCAACCAAACTGTTGCATTTTACCTCAAGTATGTTTGTTTTCAAGAAGGGAAAAGATTCAAATGACAGCAAAGGTTGCTTTTCAGAGTAAATTAATATTTCCTTACTGCGTGCCATGTAGAGCCTGCTGTTAGCTCCGATTTTTCCAGCAAAATCACATCTTTCATCCCTGCTTTGGCGAGATGATAAGCCAGGCTAACTCCGACACAGCCACCTCCAATAATCACTGTTTCCGCTCTATCTTTCCACCGTTTTGCAGGGGATTGTGGCTGTTCATTTTCGTTGCTAATGTACGGAAGAACACAAAGAATTAATACAATTATTTCAAACTGTGTCACAGGCTGCATTGTATCACACGATAAAGTATTGAGAAACTTCATATATTCTTACACATAGACCATATTATACATATTTTGCATATAACTCGGAAGCTCTTTAGTGTCATTACTGTTCCCTTTAATATGCTCCCAACCATACTTTGATGAAACACTCACATTGCTATATGTATAGTCCGATTCACTGTAAGGACTGCCTCAGCACAGAATATGTGCCAAATGCATCTTACTGCAAAAATGCAAGCAGATCCAAGTAACGGCTAAAGGCAATTGTCCTCATCTGATCAGGTCATTATCACCAAGAGAGCTGGTGTGGGGAGATGGTGGTGTAGTGGCAATGTCACTGGACTAGTAATCGAGAGACCTAAGCTCATGCTTTGGGGGGGGGGGGCATGGGTTCAAATCCACCATGTTTAAAATTCAAAAATAAATCTGGAACATAAAGGTAGTTGTGGCAATGGTCGCCATGAAGCTTCCTACTGTCAAAACCCATCTGGTTGACATTTGAGAAGGAAAATCTGCCATCCTCTAACTGGTCTTGCCTACATATATGACTCCAGACCCATAGCTAGCCACTCAATTCAGTGGCAAATAGGGATGGGTAACCGAATGCTCACGTCCCACGAAAAAGGAAGACATGGACACAGTTAGGATGCAGTGGATTTTCTCCCTCTGCTGTGCGTTCAGCACGTTCCCCCACACTGGGGCTTCCCATCTCACAGAGGGCTTCTGAGCACATTCTAATCTTAGACTCAAATCAGAGCAAGTGAAAGAGGAGAGCGGGGTTGGAGAGAACAAAAATAAAGAGATATATAGAGCTCATCTCAATCTGCAAACGAGCCTGCAGGGGAATATTGCCTGTCCAATGTACACCAGTAAGTGTACACCATGCAACAGCCAGGATTTTGGTCACAGCGACTCAACAAACATGTTTCTTTATTTGCACGGAATGGAATATGATCAATGCCCGCAAGATGAAGCACCCAAATGGCAGAGCATGCAGAGGGTCTGCAGAGAACAAGGCTGGCTTCTGAAGGCACTCACTCACTCACCCCTCCGCGGATGGTGCGCTGCCTACGGGACGGACAGGAATCCAGCGGCAGAGCTCAGCTCCAACAGCCCGCTTCCCACCGAGGGAAGGCTTTAGCAGGCGCCACATGGCCAGATCCTTCAAACAAAACACTGCCGGGGCTATAGAGCTGCACAAAACAAACCCCCCTCCCCCTCACAGAGTCTGTGCACAAACTCCCCACCACCAGAAATCCCTAACTCTGGACACACTCCCTCACTCTGCAGCCCACAGACCCCCTCCCCACCCCCTCACTCACTCCTCCCCCTCACTGCACCCCTCACTCCTCCCCCTCCAGCCCGCTCCTCCCTCCCCGGGAGTCCAATGAGGCGGGGACAGGGGGGAGGCAGCCTCTGGACACAGGGCTATAAGAATGTGGCAGTCCAGCAGTGAGGAGGCTCTGGAGAGCGAGTGTCCAGTGACTGATCGGAAGCAAAGTGCCAGCACCGAGATGGCGCCAGTGGGGAAGGACGGAAAGGCCGCCGCCGCCAAAAGAGTAACAGCTTTTAGCCTCTTCCCGAGCCGGGATTAGTGTTAATATTTCTCTCTCTGTCTCTCTCGCTAGTTGTCACTTGTTGTCCCGCCAAGTTTACCTTCTCTCCACAGGAGCCGCAGCTTTCTCCACCGATGGCTCTCCGGTCCCGCCGGGTTTAGGCTCTCCGGTCCCGCCGGGTTTAGGCTCTCCCTCCCCAGCTGGGTGTATTTATTTGTCTCCTCGCTCCCTGCGGCGTCGTGCTTTTCTTGGCAAGTTTTTTTTTCCCCCGCCCTTTTCTTCCCGCCTCGCCAGCCCCGGCGCCAAGTGTGCGGGCTGAGGTAAAGTGGCTTCACTTCATCGCTGCTGCTGCTCAAACCACCCCCCCCCCCCGCTTCTTACCCCCACCACCTGCCCCTTCTTACCCCCCACTACCTGCCCCCTTACCCCCACCACCTGCCCCTTCTGACCCCCGCCACCTGCCCCTTCTGACCCCCGCCACCTGCCCCTTCTGACCCCCGCCACCTGCCCCTTCTGACCCCCGCCACCTGCCCCTTCTGACCCCCGCCACCTGCCCCTTCTGACCCCCGCCACCTGCCCCTTCTGACCCCCGCCACCTGCCCCTTCTGACCCCCGCCACCTGCCCCTTCTGACCCCCGCCACCTGCCCCTTCTGACCCCCGCCACCTGCCCCTTCTGACCCCCGCCACCTGCCCCTTCTGACCCCCGCCACCTGACCCCCGCCACCTGCCCCTTCTGACCCCCGCCACCTGCATCATTACCCCCCCTGCCCCTCAGCAATGCCCCGTTACCCCCCTCAGCAGCACAATGCAGATCAGTGGGTTTGACCCCAGTGGTGCTGCCTCGCTCCTCCCTCACGCACCCACTCTCCAAATGATCACTCTGCCAAATCTTCCTCCTGTAGCTTTGGTTAGATGCATTTATTTGAATATCCTGGCCATTAGGTTCGATGATGTGTCAGCTTTTCACCCCATTCTCCATGTGGCCCATCTATACTCCATCTAATGCTGGTTGGAACAAGAAACGAGTCAACTGCCAACAACATTGGCCAGTACTTAGTTCTCCAACAAAACGTTCCAAATTAAATGTGCCTGTAATATTTACATCAGTTCCCTTTATTTAATCATGCATCTAGTTTTTCTTTTCCCCCCCCCACCTCGTGCACATTATCCCATCTTAGAAGTGGGATGAAGTGGCACCATTAAATTAGTTGGGAACCATTTTCAACATGACATTGTCTATGAAATATTTGTTGGGAAGTTCTTGTCAATGCTCTTACTGATTGCCTTTTTAAGCAAATTATTGATGTGTTCCCAACCTTAAATATGGGCCAAACGCTCAGTGCAGTTGAGTAACACATACTTATAAACTTAAGCACTCGGGTGATCTACCTGAGGACTAGATTTTCTGTCCATTAAATGATGTGAGCTGATGTTTAAAATACTGTTGCTGTTTTGAGTGCAGTGAACCTCTCTAATGGCTATTTTAACACACATTTACAGTGATCTACGTTTCTGCTTCATGTTCTGGGTTTTTCTTATGGTTAAGACGTGAAATTTTATTGCAGGGACTTCTGGAGCGTTTGTCTGCCGGGGAAGTCATTATTGGAGATGGAGGATTTGTTTTTGCTCTTGAGAAGAGAGGATATGTCAAAGCTGGTCCCTGGACGCCAGAAGCAACAGTAGAGCATCCAGAGGCTGGTAAGGCCAAAGACAAAAGGGGGAGCGTAGACCCAGATTTTCACTCCCAGGCTGGGTGCATAGACAGGAGAATTCCGAGATCTACGAACCCGACCTTTTAAAATGGTTGCCCACTGAATTTTGTTCCGGGAGAGGGAATGAGGATTTCCGGGCTTGTCCATCGCCTTTAGCCATTACGGAGAACATTTCCATTGTTATGAAAACTTGTGCCTTAGTCTTATTGCCAACAACTCTGCTCTTATTTAAGATCCTGCCCCAATAGTGTGATTAATTACTGTTGCATGGGAACCATAGTAAGTTCAAGAGAAAACCTAATAGTCGCTGCATTTGATAAAAATATTATCTTCATCTAAAATAGTGTTTTAAAGGAAACCACTGACGTCCCCTAATCCTGATGTGAAGATGCCAGCGTTGGTTTGGGGTGGGCACAGTAAGAAGTCTCACAACACCCAGGTTAAAGTCCAGCAGGTTTATTTGGTAGCACGAGCTTTCGGAGCACTGCTCCTTCATCACCTGGCACTTTCATTCTTTGCACTATCTGATTCCTGCCAGTAGGGGGAGGGGTGGGGCCTAAGCTCACCAAAATGTCACCTGCTCACACTAGAGGGCACTATTGCGCATGCACAGATCTCTCTTCTATTGCACAGAACTGAGGAATCCTGTCAGTCACCCCTACTCCGATATCGTCGCTTTTCCCCCACCCCGTAGCCTGGTTGATCGCTGTTCATCGGTTGCAGAGTGCATAGCCTCCCCCGGCCAATCCCTAGTTGCAGAGTGCACAGCTGGCCCCCCAACGCTGTCCGCCTTCCCTTAGACCTTGCCCATTCATGGCCCTGCCCCTTCCCCTTAGGCCCTGCCCTATCATGCACCCTTAGGCCACGTTCCTATCATGGCTCTACCCCCTCCCCTTAGGGCTGGGCACTGTCAGACTGCCCAAAGGGCACTGGCCCCTCAACCCCGGATCACTCGGGGTTGGGGGGGGGGGAGGAGCTCAATGGCCTCCGGTCCTACTGGCGAGGCCATCACATCAAGTCCCTGTTAATGGGGACCATACGTGATTGTTGCTGGTGAGGACCTTCACCCACGAGGCCATTAAGGCAAGTGAGCCCAGACAATTGCATCCTGGGCTCACTAATTCTATTTAAATTAGAATTTAAATGTTGATCATGCCAGAAATCCGGGGACGGTAAGATGGCGAGAAGCCAGGCGAAAACCTGATTTTTTTTTTTGCCTCTCGTGCGATCTTACCAGCTCGCCCCACCCATCGACTGGTGTGACGAGCGGTAAGATTGCCCCCATCGAGTTTTACAGCACAGAAAGAGGTCTTTTGGCCCATTGTGTCTGCGCCGGCCGTCTGTAGCCTTGTAAGCTATGGCATTTTAAGTGTTCATCTGAATGCTTCTTAAATGTTTTGAGGGTTTCCGCCTCTGCCACCCTTTCAAGCAGTGAGTTCCAGATTCCCACCACCCTCTGGGTGTCCCCTCTAAATCTCCTACCCATTACCTTAAATATATAACCTCTGGCTATTGACCCCTCTCTCCTGAGGGGAAAAGTTTCTTCCTATCTGCTCTATGTCCCTCATAATTTTATACACCCCAATCAGGTCCCCCCCTCAGTCTTCTTTCTCTGCTCTAAGGGAATCATCCCCAGCCTAACCAAATAAAAGCCAAATACTGAAGATGCTGGAATCTGAAATAAAAATAGACAATGCTGGAAAAGCTCAGCAGGTCTGACAGCATCTGTGGAGTGAGAATAGGGCCAATGTTTTGAGTTTAGATGACTCTTCGTCAGAGCTGAAGATGAAAAAAGGACAAGATTTATACTGTAAGGAGGGTGGGGGGGGTTTGTAAGCGACCAAGATATCATAGACAAAACGACAAAGGGAATGTAAATGGTGGTGATAAAGTCTGAGAATGGTGCTAATGGCCGCCCATTAAGAGATCGGAATGCGCAAATGGCATAAGAAAGGTGCAAGGTGTCAAAGGACAACCTGTGGCATGCGGCGGATGGCCCTAGTGGGGTGGGAGAGACGAGATGGAAAGTGAGATTTAGAAGTGGACAAATGAAACAATGGAAAAAAAATTAAAAGTAAGAATATATTAGTACCAGGTTAACATTGTATGAAGTCAAGCACCAAGGTCCTGTTTCTGTGTACGTGAATCTTAGCAATAGCAGAATTGCCTCTGTGCCATTTGAAAATTGAATTCCTAAGGCACATGCAGCCAGTTCTGAGTATGGTGTAAGTGATATTTTTGTTACTATTCTTCCAGTGAGAGAGCTGCACCGCGAGTTCCTCAGAGCAGGCGCTACAGTCATGCAGACTTTCACTTTTTATGCCAGCGATGACAAGTTGGCGAACAGAGGAAATTACGTGGAAAAAAAATTTTCAGTAAGTCCCGACTTTTCGCCGTGATTCCATATCTTAGCTACAAGTTTCTATCCATTTGTGCAGACACACAGAGTGCTTAACTGCAAATAGTTTAGGATGCTCCCAATAAAATATGACTTTCTACAACAAAAACTGGAATTTATGTCTCCTTCAGCGGCAAACTAGGAAAAAAGTAACAGAGTCAAAGAAAGATTGGGATGGGTGACCAAAATCTTGGTAAATAGGTGGAATTTAAGGAAAGTCAACGGAAGAGAGCCTTTGGGGGAAATCCTAGCACATGAGGATAGTTGACTGAAGGATGGAAGCAAGGTTGCACAAAAGGCTGGAGTCAGGAAGGACAAGGATTTTAATAGATGAAAAGAATTTTAACTTTTAAGATGTTGCGGCACTGGGAGTCAGTACGGCTCAACAAGAGCGTGGTATTGGATAAGGAGGACTTGTTGGAGGTTGAGAAACAAGCTGCAGAATTTTTAATTGTCTGAAGTTTACAAAAGAAGCTTTGTCAAAGGTCTACTTCTAGGCCATGACAAAAATTGTTAGGTAAAAGGAAATTCATACTATCCTTATAGTACAAAAGGTCATTTGGCCCATCGAGTCTGTACCAACCACAATCCCACCCAGGCCCTACTCCCACAGCCCTAATTTACCCTGCTAATCCCCCTGACGCTCGGGTCAATTTAGCATGGCCAATCCACCTAACCCGCACATCTTTGGACTGTGGGAGAGAACTGGAGCACCCGGAGGAAACCCACACGGTCACGGGGAGAAAGTGCAAACTCCACACAGACAGTGACCCGAGGCTGGGAATTGAATCTGGGTCTCTGGCGCTGTGAGGCAGCAGTGCTAACCACTGTGCCACCGTGCCTTGTCATGTATACCATTGCACTATTTCATTCACTGTCAAGAACTAACAAATTAATGTAACGATAGGAATTTCAAACATACACTCAGTCAAATGTTCCTATCACAACAGTGTGTCAGACCCTACAAAATTAATTTGACTCTAGAAAATCTGCTTACGTACTGAAAATTTGTACAAGCTGAAGAGTAGATTTTATGATCTCACATTCTTGGCATAGAGCTTCATTGAGAGGGATTTTAGTGCTGAATTCCCTCGGCTATTCTGTTGCCATATTCCTGCAAAACAGGATAAACATGCTCCGTCCTGAATATTCAAAGTTTATTTATTAGTGTCACAAGTAGCTTTACATTAACACTGCAATGAAGTTACTGTGGAATATTATGGTTTCTTTCCCCAGAGTGGTCAGAGCTTTGAGCTGCATGGGTCTAGATTGTTATTGTAGCAGCTTTATGGAAATTATTATCTCCCATTGATTCTGCACACTCTATCTTGACGCGCTGGAGTATATCAGTAGGCGTTAACATTGTTTGTAGTGTTAACGGTCAGGATTTTGACCTGCAGATTTTCTATCCATCAGTGTTAACGAAGAGCTACTGACTTTCGTATCTAAATTCCTGACACACGTTCGGTCTATGATAATGCATGCAGGGGGGGGGCACAGACTTACAAATGCTACCCTTGCTAACTTGATACAAGTGACGAAATGAGCTGCCTGATAAAGTTGCTCCTCAGTTCATTAGTTGTGACATTTTGTTATTTCACTGTAGCCAGCCTGCAAAAAAAATGTCTCAACTTGTTTTTCCTCTTCCAGGGCCAGAAAGTGAATGAAGCTGCATGTGACATTGCTCGAGAGGTGGCTAACGAAGGAGATGCCCTCGTTGCAGGAGGAGTCAGCCAAACCCCTTCTTACCTCAGCTGCAAAAGTGAGACTGATGTGAAGGCAATCTTCAGGAAGCAACTGGATGTCTTTATCAAGAAGAATGTAGACTTCATGCTTGCTGAGGTATGCGACCTTTATACTTAACTGGATTCCTTAATCGTCATTGATGTATCTAAAAATGTGTCTGCGTTTTTAAAAATCTGGATTGCAAGAAGACGATAGAGCGGAGGAAAGGCTGTGCAGGAAGTTTTGGATGAGTTGCTTTTGGCATGTTTAATAGTTTTTACAGTACTTGTTTTGCAGCTAGTTGCCTGACTTGGGTTTATGTTAGTTCGTGTGAGTCATGCCAGATGAATTACTGCAGGTTACACTGCTCTTCATTTTCGTTTCCTCTATGTTTTTATGTTTCCTGAGAATTTCGATGCATTTCAAAAATGTTTAATTATCTTGTTCCCTCTTCTGGTAAGTATACATCAGATTCTTCACCTATTGTTGGCTCCCACCAAATTCCAGATTTCTCATAGATGGAGTTCTAGTTTGAAAACTCAGTGGCTAAAGGTTTCCTTTGTTTAATTGAAGGTACAAAGTGCCCGTTTCTGCTATTTATTTTGCAATCCACCAACAATGGTGGGGTACATCGTTTCAAAGTGTGATTCATAAATGCAGTTTCATTTAGTAGTTTTAATATTTAAAAAAAAAAGCCAGTCACCATACACTTAACACTTCTTAGACAAGCAGTTAACAAGAAACTTAACCAGTATATAAATATTAAAGTTTCAGCTGTGAAGTGCACAATATTTGTGCAAAATGGCTTAACGAAGATTGAGGAAAGCACTATTTAGTGCCCAAGCCTTCAGGTACTGGTAACCTCTGGAATGAAGCATACCAATCAGATTTTTGGTGGGGGACGATGATCCCAAATATGCTAAGGCCTAAACGAGTATGGAAATTTCCCAGTGAAGGAGAACTCCATATCAACTACTCAAGGACCTACAGGAGGTCCAGAAGAATTTGCACAGATTAAAGAAGAGTACAAAGGTAAGGTCCAAATAATCCTGTACAGTAGCACAGCATACACCATAGGTGGACATGAAGGGAAGTAATTGTTAAAAAGGTATGCTCCAAAATTGCTGTACTGAAGCAGAGAAATGTCAGCAATGATGCTTTAAATGGAACAGCGGGTTTTCTTTTTCTTGCCTAATTGCATGCAGTACGATGGCAAAGAAAATAATTTTTCAAAATTTCATTGCCCAAATTACAATCTCATAGTCTCCTATTTAAAGGCAATCCAATACATTAATGGAGAGTGTAGCATAGACAATGTGTAATGAAAAACCGTTCACTACGCATGAGCAAGGCAATAGCTGATTTATTCACCAAGGTGAGTATGGAGAATTTTACAGGTTGGAAGGGTGCGTACTGGATTAATGTGCCCATAATTGCTGCACCCGTGGTTCTGTGGACATTGAGGGTCCAATAATGCCCTTTTCGTTTGGCCATAACAGGACAATTCTTGTAGTGGATGGGAGAGAGTGATCTGCAGCAATGAGGGTTTCATTGCTGCTGGCACTACCAAGTTGCCATTTACTACGTAAATGAGCAGACTGCATTATGAAGGACATTATCTCATTTGGATGCAGGTATAACCAGCATCTCGAGAGCAAGTCTTGTGTGCAGTCAGGATGTGATTGTCCATGACCAACATAGTGGTCCATGTAATGACCACACCATACAGAGCTATTGTGCTAATGTACTGAATGTCCCACCTTCTGCCTCTAGTGCAAGAAAAACCCACGGGTTCCATGCACTGAACTGAAGAGCTCAACCTGAGTGATCAGCTAACCATTTAAACAAGGCACCAGTATACACTGGGAGAACTGATATTGATGAGAATGCAGAATGAGATATTCAGCAATGATGTTAGTTGATATTCGGGTTGATAACAAAATTGAGGTTGGCATCCTGACAACTAATGGCACTGCGAATAAAACGCTGAACAATCACTTGCTTCTGTAAACAACAATAGAAGATAGTATGATGCTGAATCAGTAATGTTATATACCACTATTTTCCACTGGGCATTGGACAAGATTAATGGAAGCAATAGGCATCATCGGAGCATCTCACAAATGGTGCCATTATTGTCATGGAGGTTTTGGGGTTCAGAATCTGGAATATGGTCATTGCTGCCCAATTGGGCCCAACTGGGCCCAGACAGGTTATCCAACCCATGGGGAAGATTGAGGATTTGTGTAGAAAAATCCCTATAGGTGACAGACGGATCCCCATCTCTAAGTCTGAGGAAGTTCTTGGGTTACTCCAAGAATTGTTTAGTACACCCTTGCCGGGCCTCATTGGAATCTTAGGCAGCTAAGAGCTGGTAAGGCACCAACACTCAAGTTTTTGAAGATAAATGGTCCTGGATGGAATTTGCTACCTTGTCATTTAAAACTTTATAATTCCCATAGGACATTTAGGAATAGCCCTGAACTTTTCCCTTCAGACCAGGGAGGGTAGAAGTCCTATTGGGCATCCAGTTACACTATGGTAGCTCTTGCTCTTGTCCCTCAGATTCAGGTCATTCACTCTGACCATGCTCTGTCTCCATAATTTAGGATAAGGTCTTGGTGTCTCAGAATTAGTGACATTAAGGCCCACTCTGCCTCATTTCTGGCAATGGAGTGGCTCACTTGAAAATTCTAGCCTGGGTGTCTTATGCTAACAAAGATCTGTTTTTATTATGAGACGCCCTCCAGGAATGGAAAGTCATTGGGTAGCGCAGCAGTAACCAGCTGGCTCAGAATTGAAGCTACTATTTAACATCATACAAAAAACAGCAAGTGCTGCTTCCATAAGCAATGCGCAGTAATTATGCAGGAAAGGAGTCCCTTGGCACTGATGTACTACCTCACTTGGGGATTGGGTACATCCACAAAGGACAAACGTAACATTTAAACCCCTACACCACTGGCACTGCATGATTTTAATAAAATAAATTCATTTTTATTACCTTGCAATCTGCGTGTTTTCATTGGGCTGGAAAGAAAATGTCAGATCGTGATGTGTCAAAAAAGCAACTGACCCCTGTAGGTGATTGAAGGGTCCCTGTGGTATAAGTGGTGAGAGATTTATGACCTTCATTGCACGAATGGTGACGAATGGCTGATTAGCCTATCTTTGTGACAGATCCTCCTAGTCAGTTTGAGCTGCCTTTAGCACATTTATAAGGTTTAATTGCCAAAGAGTTGCTGCATAATGCAGGGCTTCCCATTCCACCAGCCCCATTGCTGCCTTCAGCTGAAGCACGACAGTTACCCAAAACAGCAATTCATGTTCTCGCCATATCAGGCACTACTTTTATTGCTGCAATGATGCTTTGAAATCTCCCTTCACTAAACTCCCTAATTGTTCATTGTAAGTTAATTAGTCACTGCTCAATTCGACTGCGTGAATGGGGTGCTGAGTTTTATTGAAATTTGAACGTGTTTGAGTTTGCTCATTCTTAATGCAAAATGCTTCCAGTGAACCAAAGTATGGCTTTATGGTGGAGGTCAAATGATGATCGCTTACCAATTAGATGGGTCCTGAAAATTGGCTTGGAATACCACTGTATACTCTGCAATCTCTTTGTTTTATAAATAACATTGATTATATCTCGGGTACCTGCAAGTTTATTAAATAGATTAAAATGGGGGCATAGCAATTGCAGTAGATTACGCCAGGTACTCAAAGTCCATAGGAAAATAGGAATTGGGAGCAGAAGTAGGCAAATTCAGCCCTTTGAGCCATGATTTTCTTTTGGACCCAGATGGTCACACACTGCTCTGCTGGCCTGTTATCTGATAAAGAGATAATATGTTGAAAAATCTGTAATTGCATATTTTTTTGTTCCCTGTGTAAACCAAAGATATTTTAAAACTTTTAAGGGTGTGACGATTATCTGATCTGTTTCTTGACCTGTAATACTCTATAAAGTATCCTTCACCTAATTTAAATTATTTGTAAGTAAATCATTCCAGAACCCCCTCTGTCTTATTAAAATGAATTAGTTTCAGCATATCTTTCAAGGGAGTAGATAAAAATGAATTCAAAAGTATACTATGGAGAATCTATCACAAAGAGCTTGATGAACAAAAGTCAGCCTTTTGCTATAATTTATTTTCCAACCAAACTTCTGATCTCCTGAACACTCAATTCTCTCTGGAGCGCCTTGAGTCATTCTGTCTGAAAAGCACCACATAAATAATCAGTTTTTTTTTTAATCTCCTACACCATTTTCACAAACATTTCAATATTCAAAGGAGTAACGGTCTTTAAAGCTACATTAAGGACAGATCAATAATTAGTGTTTTCTAGTGATGTTACATACTTTATAACTTGCATCTAATTTTTAGCTAAACTTAGCAAGGAGGAAAATGTGGGCCCGTGGTTTTAGCTGGAAAACCTTTTGTGGAAAATTAATGGCTTGTCATTTTTTTTATTTTGCAGGAAGCCATTTCAAGATGAGAAGACTTGTGATATTATTCTTGTGTTTAAATGCCGGTGTTCTGTCTCTTGCAGTACTTTGAACACGTGGAGGAAGCAGAATGGGCGGTTCAGGTTTTGAAGGAGTCTGGCAAACCAGTTGGTGCCACCTTATGCATTGGTCCAGAGGGTGATTTGACTGGAGTATCGGCAGGGGACTGTGCCGTTAAACTCGTAAAGGCTGGTAAGGCAATTTCATTGGGAGGGGATGCGCATTGTCGGTGAGGGGAGGCTATGCAGTTTGACGGTTGACAGCACCATTTAAATTTAAAGTCACGAACTAAAGAGATTTTAAGGGTCGTGTCTTCAGTTCATGATGAAGGGGTTGTGGCTTTGCTGAAATTACGCTTGCTACTTGTCCTCCTGACCCCGTATCCCTGCTGGAACAGGCGTCGAAAGGTGCAAAGACTGCAGTGGTAAGTGGGCAGACAAAATCGCAGTCGGGCACGCACATCCCCATCGCTGCTGACCAGAAGATCTTGGCAATGATCTAATGGTCAAAGCACTTTGATTCCTCCTAATTATCTGATAGTTCCGCCTGTCAGAAATTGCAGTTGACTGTTACGCTTATTCACTTGCTTGCCCCCCAGCTGGCATGATATTTCAGTTAACTGTAACACTCAGCTTTGTGTTTGGTGGAAGAGATGGTATTTATAGCTCACTGAAAGGCTGGAAGGATTGAGTTGGTGAGCCCTTCCATGAGCATCAGTTCTGTTTCATAGCTAACTATTTGCTTACCATACTGACTCGCTTCAGGCCTAAATGGCCAAACCCTTATTTTCAAACTGTGGTGCCTCGGTCTAGTTCTTCCCTAGCCAGGGGAATCATACTTCCTCATCAAGCCCTTTAAGAATTTTATAAGTTTCAATGAGTTCCTCTTCTAACCTTGAGTAAATATAGGCCGTTCTGCTCAATTTCACCTCAAAGGACAATCCTCAACTCTGGAATCAGACTAATAAACCATTGTTGTGCTCCCTCTCAGGCAAGTATATCCTTGCTTCAGTAAGGAGCTGTATGCAATATTCAAGGTGTTGTTTCACCAAGGCTCTGTATAATTTGAGTAAAACTGCTCTACTGTTGCCCTTCAAATCCATTTGTAATAAATGGCCAATATACTTTCCTAACCGCTTGCTGAACCTGCAGGTTAAATTTCCTGTAAATCAAACACAGGGACACCCACGTTCCTCAGCCAACCCTTTCCTAGTCTGTTGCCTCTTGAGCAAAGTAAACGTGATGTTTCCATTCTTTGTTTTACAGGTGCTGACCTTGTTGGAGTGAATTGCCATTTTGACCCAACCACTTGCCTCAAAACTATGAAGCTTATGAAAGAAGGTTTAGAAGCTGCAAATTTAAAAGCGCACTTAATTGTGCAGCCTCTTGCTTTTCATACACCTGATTGCAATAAGCAGGGATTCATTGACCTACCAGAATTTCCATTTGGTAAGAGTTTAAACTTCCTGCTTTAATTCCACCTGATAAAATTCAATAGGCTTTAGGCTGAGTTTTATTTTTGGTTTGGATGACTTGGAATTTTAGAGTGTATGTAGTTGCTGGTAGGCCTCAAGCCCGTGGGCCCTTCCTGCTTGTTACTCTACATCCCTGACTTCAGTTGCACGTGTACGATTAAGAAGGGACAGACAGCTGGAGAAAAATGAAGCAGGAAAATATTAAAGATCTGTGCTGGCAAATGTACAAATTCTCTGTTCTGTCAATTGGAAAACATCAGCAAAATCATATTCTCACCCTGCTGCTGAGAACCTATTTGGCCTCTTATCATCTCTGACAAGGTGATCTTCACGAAATATCAGTAATGGTTTCGCGTGCATGAACCTTGGTTACATTTCAGAAACCTTTTATGACAGCACTGCAGCTTGCTATCCAATAAGTAGTGCAGTGAGGGTTAGAATTTTAACCAAAAGGACAGCGCGGTGTCACAGTGGTTAGCACTGCTGCCTTGCAGCACCAGGGACCCAGGTTTGACTCCTGGTTTGGGTCACTGTCTGCACGTTCTCCCCGTTACTGCGTGGGTTTCCTCCGGGTGCTCTGGTTTCCTCCCACAATCCAGTCCTAACATGTGCAGCTTAGTTTATTGGCCACGCTAAATTGCCCCTTAATGTCAAGGGATTAACGGGGTAAAAACGTGGGGTTACAGGGATAGGGCCTGGGTGGGATTGTTGTTGCAGGCTCGATGGGCTGAATATCCTCCTTCTGCACTGTAGGGATTCAATGAAAAGTGGATCCTTGGATTTGGTTGCCAACTGGGATCCTTGAAGTAGTAACACAGATCTAGTCGGTGTGTTTGTGACGCTTCTCCCGGGTCCCAGTATTAGGAATCTACAATTGATCTTCTAGCTCGAATCCAGTATCCAAAGTGCAAGTCTCTCTAGATGCTGCCGTAGAGATGGCTGCTGTTTTGAGATCAGACCAAAGTCCAAATGTATCCAGTGCCAGCTCATTTAGTCTGGACAAAACTGGAAAGACATCAGCCGGAATTTTCTGACTGTTCACACCAGTGGGATTTTCCTATCCCACTGCACCGAATGGAGATTTGACTTGTCGCCAAAATCTCCATCTTCGCTGCAGCAGGACCGTGGTGTGAGCGGGCGGTAAAATCATGCTCATCATCTCCAGTGACGTGACCATTCACTAGTCAGTACTGGATTTCAGATCCGTGCAACAAAGGAGAACTGGAATTCTAATTCCAGTGAGTTTTTAGCCTAAAAGTGCTCCCGCGTGTGACTGACGGGGAGAATGTGTCCTGATTGCATGTAACCATGTTAGCCCTTTTTCATGAATATAAATTATTAATGTTGACCATGTATTGGTGTAGGGTAAGGAACCTGGTTGGAGGACTTTGCAATTTTTTTGCATTACAATCTGTAACCAAAGGAAAACCTAGCAATGAAGCTCCTGAAATTCTGGGAAATTGGTAGTTTAAGTTGGGATTGCATCCTGCATTGCTGACCCCATGGAGTTTGCAGGATCAGTGGAAGGACTTTAGGGTTGCGTGGACCAAGTGGTGCAAACAGTACAACAGGTTCCTCTTTGCTGTCAATCTGGCATTGTGGGCAAGGAGGAAGGAGTGTTGTGAAGGTAGGAGGAGAGCTGTCCTGGCCTGGAGCCCCCGTCCTCCCCCCGTTGTTGGGTGGGTGGGGGGGGAGTTACCATTTCACTCCTCTATAGGACAATATACGCATGGCTTGATGTACCACCTGACAGAAATACCCCAGTAGATAGAGCTCTGACTCTGGAAATTGCAAGGAGCTGGAACCTGTTATGGTGGGAGCTTAGTGAAACTACCTCTTGTCTTTGCCACCTACCACCTGACTAAGAGACATCAATCCCTTTAGAAATGGTGGTTTGCAGAATGGTACAGGGTTAAGCTGAGAATTGTGAATCTGAGGCAGTTTTATGTGACTTGTATATCCAGAGCAGAAACAGCCAGAGAAAATAGAAATGCAAATAAAAGCAAAATACCGTGGATGCTGGAAATCTGAAATAAAACAAGTGGTGGTAAAGCTCAGCGGGTCTGAGAGAGAAACAGAGTCAATGTTTTGAGTCCGGTCTGGCCCTTCGTCTGAAGAAAAGTCATATTGGATTTGAAACGTTAACTCTTTCTCTCCGCAGACACTGCCAGGCCATCTGAGCTTTCGCAGCATCCTCTGTTTCCTATCGAAGATCTACAAAGTTGATTTAACATGAAATGGTTTCATTGTAGTTTGAGCGTGTGATTTACCACCCAAATCTGCTCTTTTTAAAGCTCTGGAGCCACGAATTCTCACCCGGTGGGACATGCATAAATATGCAAGGGCTGCATATAATCTGGGAATCCGATACATTGGTGGCTGTTGTGGATTCGAACCCTATCACATTAGAGCCATAACAGAAGAACTAGCAGCTGAGCGGGGCTTCCTTCCAATGGCTTCAGAGAAGCATGACGCCTGGGGAGGTGGTCTTGCCATGCACACAAAGCCTTGGGTGCGAGCAAGGTATGAATAACTAGAACTTCCTTCTGTACATCATGTATCTATCAAATCTGTTGTGTGTAGTTTGACTTTGTGGTATAAAACCGGCCTTAGCAAAGACCTGTTATATATCTCTCCCAATTTATTTTTTTTTTCTTAATTTCTTCAGACATTGGCTGTCCTCCAAATTTTCCAGTCCCACCCGTGATGGTTCCTGCCCCTGGCAGGAATGAAAAATCCCCAGCCTTTGCTTTACATCCACACCCAAAGTGCAAATACCTCCCGCTGAGCATTAGGTCTTTGAAGAATTGGGGAGCGAGCTTTTTCAACTTGCCTGAATCTGGTTCAAATTCTAAGCCGAGATCAGGTGATTTGTGATAAACTTTGCAACTACACCGCTGAAGATCCAGCTGTGGAGGTTGCTGGTGGTATTTTCCGGTCCTACTAAAGTCAATGGCCACTTGCGTTGCTTGCCAGTCGCAGCACTGTGGGACCCGTGAAAATCCTGCCAGCGGGAAGGGCTGGAAAATCCTACTCTTTGACTTCTCTTTAAACAAATTTAAGTACACTTTTATAGTAAAATATGGCAAGTCTTAATTGAAACTTAAATCTTAGTCAAAACTGAATTACTCAGGGCATTAAAAGCCAGAAGGCCCTTTTGACTAATTGTCTCCCCAATATCAAGTCTTTAAATAGCATCCAACCCTGTTTTTACATATTATTTTGTAAATTTACCCCAATCCCCTTTAAATTATGTTACGACCTCTCGACCCTGAAATTCCTTTCTTAGCATATGCTGTCATTTGCAGAAAGGCACGGAGTAAATGAGCACTAACACTGCTCATGCACATCTCTGCAGCCCACCTATCAGAAACTCCAGCACCACATTGAGAGGGATTTCTGCACAGATTCTATTCTTGCCACCTGAGTTCTCCTGATGGGCTGCATATCCCCTCCTTGAGGCCTACTTGGCAGATCAGTAGCCACAGCAGTGCCCAATTGCCACTAAAAATCAAGAGTAGGAAATGCAGGTTCCATCTTTTTGCTGTGACAGAAAACTAGGAAACAGCAGATCTGCCATTTTCTTGGATCTGATGGCCCCTCTCTGGGGTTACAATGGCAGGCCAGTGGAGCATGTGCACAATTTAAGTGTCTCATTTTTTTCTGATGATCTGGAGCCAATTCCCCTTGCTGACAATTCATTTAACCGTGGAGAACCATAGAATCCCTACAGTGCAGAAGGAGGCCATTCAGTCCATTGAGCCTGCACCGACTCTCCAACAGAGCATCTTACCCAGGCCCTATCCCTGTGACCCCCATGTATTTACGCTGCTAATCCACCTGACCCAAAGGGACAATTTAGCTGGCCAACCCACCTAACCCACACAGCTTTGGAGGGTGGGATGAAATCGAAGCACTCTACACTGACAGTCACCTGAGGCCAGAATCGAACCCGGGTCCCTGGCGCTGTGAGGCAGCAGTGCTAACCACTGTGCCACCATGCCACCCAGTGGAGATGGTCATCAACAACAATATCCACTGAGGTTTGTACCCAGTTTTTCACAAAATGCATTTTCTTTGTCCTGTTTTCCAGAGCTCAGCGGGCATACTGGGAGAAACTGGTGCCTGCATCTGGCCGACCCTATTCAGCCTCCCTCTCAAAGCCAGACAGCTGGGGCGTGACCAAAGGAGACAAAGACCTAATCCAACAAAAAGAAATGACAACAGAAAACCAATTGAAAGAAATGTTTGATAAGCAGAAGAATGTTTCTGGAATGGTAGTGTAATCAACCAAAAATGACCAAAATCAATCAAAAATTACCAAACTGAGTGAATAAAGTTTGAATCCATTGAACAAATGGTCTTGTGTTTATTTCAAAGAGTTTGCATAAGTTGTTAAAATGTGGGAGTAAATTTCTTTGTGGCTTCTCCCGGAGCTTCTAGCATATATCCAACAAGGATGCTCCCATAACGGCTGGCTGCCTCTTCCCTTTTCACATTCTTCTGATGGTTAAATGCTTCATGAGATCACCTCCAATGTGACCCCAGTGTGGTCTCCTGTAGAAGCAAACCATCGGTTACTGGCTCCAACACTTGAACTTTTCAACAAAGTCTTCATGAGTTCTCTCAGCTCAACTTTCAGCTCCATGCTGAAATTTTAATAAATGTGAAGTTGACCCATGAAAGGGTCCTGGAATCCAGCCATGGACCCCTTCCTGCACAGCATTACACCCTTCCCCTCACTGCCTCACACTCCTCCCCTCCCCCCCCCTGCCTCAGACCCTCCAATGGTGATTTTATTTCTAGCTTCATTTTGACACTGCGCCATTGATTCAGGGTCTCAACACAATGGTGCTGCATTTCTACTTCCAGACCAACTTCAACCTTCCCCTGTCACCGTTCACATCCTTCCCAGTTCATCCTGGAACCCCACGATGTGCAGCTAGGCCTCCCTCCAGTCAATCTCCAGCCTCGTCCATTGTATCCCTGAAGTCCATTGTGGGATTGTTGTCATTCCTGCCCTCCCTCCTGAATCCATCACTGTGAATGTCCCCATGTGGACCTCACCCTTCTCCATCTTGAGACCCAATCTGCATGATCAACTACAGAAGTCCTTAAAGTACCCCACTTTATTAAATTTTCCCCAATTACAGTCTGCAAATATCTGCGCTGAACATGCCGATTCCATCTGCAGCCCAGTACTGAGCCAACAACACCCGACCACCCCCTCTCCGCCCCCCCCCCCCCCGCAGGACCACCATGTGTGAGGCAATGAATGTACCCTGCACATTCATGCGCAAAATGAAAAAACAGCTCTTATTTAAAGTTTATTTATTAGTGTCACAAGTAGGCTTACATTAACACTGCACTGAAGTTACTGTGAAAATCCCCTAGTTGCCACACTCTGGCACATTGAGGGAGAATTTAGCATAGCCAATGCATTTAACCAGCATGTCTTCCGGACTGTGGGAGAATACCAGAGCAGCCAGAGGAAACCCACACAGACACTGGGAGAGCGTGCAGACTCCAAACAGACAGTGGCCTAAGCCGGAAATTGAACCCAAGCCCTTAGTGCTGTGAGGCAGCAGTGCTAACCACTGTGCCACCATTCCCTGTTTTATTCATGTCCCATTTTAAAGTATATAAGATCAGTTTACACCAGTGTCCTTGTTTCCCCATTTTACTGTGTTTTTTTTTACCTTCTGGGTGACTAGCAAACATTGAGGGCTACGAGAGGAAATCAAGCAATCATTATCACTTGGGTTGACCATAATAGGGAAGATAAAACTTGGAAAACTTTGTCACTTAAACTCGATAAGACTTGCATTCAAACTTGCCTTACCGGTTTGAACCAGCCTGAACAAGTTGAGTTCCTGAAATGCAGTCTCTGTTCAGAGAATCAGTGTTAGCTCTATATTTAGCTTTTACTTTGAAGGAACAAATGTTTATGTCCCACTTGGTGGAAGGAAGGCTTTTGGCCAAATTAGGTTTGATGAATTCTGAGAAGGTTGCATGTTACAGCTCAAATACAACACTTGCATGGATAGGTTTCTATGGAAATCAGAGGTAAGCAGAATTGAGGATTCGTGATTGATTAAAGGCCTGGAGAAACTCTCAATAAGTGTAATTTTATTTCGCTCTGAATATTAATCTCGTGTCTCCCAACTGCTGAAAAGTCAATAGCATCTCCAATCGAAAATAACAAGTTGAAAATATACTTCCATAATTAGACACAAAGGTTTGTGGGTTTTAGGTAGGACTCAATATTAGCGGGTCTTTTGTAATCAATGGGCCTATGGAATTCTTGAGGCACATACTTGATTGACCTTTAAGAAATTGTGTCATTCCCTCTCGTTTTTCCAGTAAAACTGGACAAAAAGTTTCAGGAAAATGGAGTCTATCTCGCGCTCCCAATTTCAGTGAAGTCCCGTTTTCTGAATCTTGTGCTGTAAATGAATGCAAAACACCAGCTCCTACTTACAACGGATAATGGGTTCGATTTTCGGAGAAATAGAATATGCACCATTTTCACTTTTCCCAATTAATTACCTTGAACTGGTCACTACGTTACAACATTTTTTAACAATGGTTCATTCCTATTTTATGGAATGCTACTCTTTTAGGGAAAGCTCTTAGTCTCTCTCAGAAACATTTCAATGAAAATGAAAACAAATTCTCGCCCCCCCCCCAGCTTTGGAAACTATTACCGATGGTGTACAATATTTGCTTTTTTGAAAGATTTACTTATCACCACATTGAGCATTGTTTAACCTTTCATAATTTTTAAATTTACAAATGGACAATTCAAATTTTATATACGCCAAATTGCGGTGGACGCTGGGACAGTTGAGTAAATTTAAGGAGGAGTTAGACAGATTTTTAATTGGTAATGGGTTGATGGGTTATGGGGAGAAGGCAGGAAAATGGGGATGAGGAGCATATCAGCCATGATCGAATGGCGGAGCAGACTCGATGGGCCGAATGGCCTAATTCTGTTTCTATATCTCATGAACTTATGTGAATGTGAAAATTGCCAACTAACGTGAAGCTCCAAAAAATAATTCTTTAGTGCACCTTCAAAAGGCTTATCTTCAAATCTTGCAAGGAAATAATTAAGTTGTTACACAAAAACATACATGACCTGAATAAAGACATTTACCTGAATGGAAAGCGAGTAATTAAAATGTTCACACAACTCTGTGCTGCAATATAGGGTGCTATATGAAACCACATGCTTGCAGAAGTTTCATAACCTGACAAGATTATTAATAGCTGACAAATGCCTAAGCAATTACATTAAGAACTTTAGCCTTTGCTGTAGAACCACACACCGCATTTTATATTTAGATACCTAAGTCATGGAATATGAAGTCCCTCATTAACACAAGCTGTAAAATATGGCTGCAGACCAGTTCTCAGCATTAATTCGCTCACACTAATCCATGCTGTTTCTTTTGTGTACATATTTAGAAATAAAACAATATGTTACTCATTATGAAGTAATTCATTATCATCCTACTCTTAAACTACTCTGAGGGATTAACTTTGAATTCCAAGTGATCCTGTAACATCCAAGTGTTTCATTTGCCTTGACTGCCAGAATCAATGCATCTGCTAATTACACACTAATTTGTTGTAATCTTGCTAGAGTTAGAATCATAGAATCCCCGCATTGCAGAAGGAGGCCATTCGGCCCTTCGAGCCTACACCAATGACAATCCCACCCAGGTCCTATACCCGTGACCCCACATATTTACCCTGCTAATTCCCCTGATACTAAAGGGCAATTTAGCATGGCCAATCAACCTAACAGACACATCTTTGGATTGTGGGAGGAAACCGGAGCACCCGGAGGAAACCCATGCAGACACAGACAGACAGTGACCCAAGGCTGGAATTGAACCCGGGTCCCTGGTGTTGTGAGGCAGCAGTACTAATCACCGTGCCACCATGACGCCTAATTAATTCAATATCTACTATTACTACTGTTAATTCAATATCTACTAACTTTTGCCCACACTCTGAAAATTACTCCTGGGAATGAACAGATGCAATAACATACATTCACCCAATGTTTTATTTTGCTTTTTAAATGCTGATGAAACAAAAATTTTCTTGAATCCCCCTCATCATCGTAATCCTATCTTCCATTGTCATGTGACCCCTAAAATTCTGCATCATTCTACTACCCTGGACATTCCGTAAAAGCTTTCTTGCTATTTTATGATGCAAAGTAAGGGTTATAAACTCTGGGACAGGGACTGATTTAGGTTGAAAAATATGAAGCAGAAGAGTATATGGATTTTCCAGCCGGGCTCGTCCCAAAACCGGAAAATCCCACCTGAGGCCAAGGCCTTGGCATGCTCCTCTCCCCGCCCACTACAGTTCCCATGGAGGTCGGAATGGGGAAATTCCCTCCATGAGCTTCAAACACATTTGTCATTCATCATCACTGACATCCTACAATCTACGTACGATGATGTATATGCAACAAATCTGTTAAGAATGGGGTACCTTCATATGATTCACTTTTACTGATGACCATATTTTAAAGGGGATTGGGGCAAATTTACAAAATAAATCTTAATTGAGACTTAAATCTTAGTCAAAACTGAATTACTCAGGGCATTAAAAGCCCCAGAAAGCCCTTAGGCTAATTGTCTACCCAATATCAAGTCTTTAAATAGATCCAATCCTGTTTTTACAAATTATTTTGGGAAAAATAGAGTATGAAAGTAAGGTAGCGGGGAACAGAAAAACTGACTGCAAAGGTTTCTACAGGTATGTAAAAGAAATGGGAGACTGCATAATGGGCAAAAAAAAATGGCTGAGGAACTAAATTTGAACTTTGTTTCTGTCTTCACAAAGGAAGACATGAATAATGTACCAGAAGTTCTGAGAGAAACAAGCTTTAGTGAGGAGCTGAAGGAAATCAGTATTACTAGAAAAATGGTTTTGGGGAAATTGGTGGGATTGAATGTGAATAAACCTCCAGTGCCTGATAATAAAAAAAGTTAAAGTAAAGTTTATTTATTAGTCACAGGTAGGCTTACATTAACACTGCAATGAAGTTATTGTGAAAATCTTCATCCAGGAAGTGGCCCTGGAAATAGGAAGACAGATTATTATTTGAATTGCTGTAAATTGAGAGAGGTGGATACTCAGTGAGACCTTGGTGTCCTCGTGCATCAGCCGCTGAAAGTAAATGCGCAGGTACAGCAGGTGGTGAAAAAGGCAAATGGTATGTTGGCATTCATAGTGAGAGAATTTGAGTATAGGAAGAGGGATGTTTTATTGCAATTGCATTGGTGAAGCCACACCTGGTATATTGTGTGCAGTTTTGGTGTCCTTATCTGAGGAAGGATGTTGCTATAGAGGGAGTGCAGCAAAGTTTTACCAGGGTGATTCCTGGGATAGCAGGTCTGTCATATGAGGAGAGAATAAGTAGGTTAGGATGATATTCATTGGGGTTTAGAAGAGTGAGAGAGGATCTCACAGAAACTTATAAAATTCTAACAGTTAGACAGGGTAGATTCAGAAAAAAATGTTCCCAATGGTGGGGTAGTCCAAAGCTACGGGCCATAGTTTGAGGATAAGGGGTAAATCTTTTAGGACTGATGTGAGGAGAAATGCCTTCACCCAGGCAGTGTTGAGTCAGTGAAATTCACTACCACAGAAAGTAGTTGTCAAAGCGTTGTGTGATTTCAAGAAGAAATTAGATATAGCTCTTGGGGCAAAAGGGATCAAAGGATATGGGGGGAAGGGAGGGATCAAAATATTGACCTTGATGGTCAGCCATAATCAAATTGAATGGCGCAGCAGGCTTGAAGGGCCGAATGGCCTACTCCTGCTTCTATTTTCTATGTTTGTATATTACACTCTTTTATCACTAAAGCTGGTTATGTACACAAAATATATAACCAGTGATAATACACAGGGTTGTTCACTCTTTGATTGGAGAATATTCTTGGGCATTGATGCACTATCAACACCCAGAGACGGAATCTGGAGTAATAGGCTTTTATTATATAAACTATAAAAGGGAACTAACTCTACAGCAAACTCTAACCGAGGGACTGGACCAGACTGAGGCAAAGGGGAGGAGCAGCCACCTTTATACCCCAGTGAACAGGGGAGGAGCCTCAGGCAGCACCGGTAGGGGTGTGCCCAGTCATCAGGACATAACAGTGGTTATCAGAACATAACAGTGGTTTACCACATTCACCCCGTTTAAAAAAAGAGTCCAGCGGGGGTGAGATGGGTGGAACTATATATACAGAGTCACAGATTAAGTCGGTTCGGTGGCTTGATCCGCCGCTGCGACCGCCGTAGTGTAGGTTGCGATGTCGGTTCCGATGGCCGCGAAGTCAGTTGCGGAGATTGCGGTGTCGGTTCGGGTGCCAAAACCCGATTATCGGACCCATCCATAGCCTCGTCCAACTGCCGGGTACGTGGTGACGGTTCCCGGGGCTCAGGCGAGCTGTACACAGGGGTGAGAGGAGTGAGCAGTGACCCTGGCGCTGCTTGGAGACCAAAAGAGTTTGGGGCTGTGGGGTTGAGGGGCGTAGTGGACTCCGGGGCACCCGCGGGTGCCAGGTCTCGAATCGAGACTGTGTCCTCTCGCCCATCGGGATACGCCACGTAGGCATTTTGGGGGTTGGTGTGGAGAAGCTGGACCCTATTGACCAGGGGATCCGACTTCCGGGTCCGAACATGCCGCCGGAGCAGAACAGGGCCGGGGTACACCAACCACGACGGTAGGGATGTCCCCGAGGACGACTTCCTGGGGAACATGAACATTCGTTCGTGGGGAGTGGCATTGGTTGCTTACACAGGAGGGACCTAATCGAGTGTAGTGCATCAGGGAGGACCTCTTGCCAGCGGGTGACTGGAAGACCCTTAGACTGCAGAGCTAGTAGAACGGCCTTCCAGACTGTTGCATTCTCTCTTTCCACCTGTCCATTTCCCCGGGGGTTGTAGCTGGTAGTCCGTCAATTGAACTCAAGACACGAGGCTTCGGTAACTGAAAGCTTTTATTGCCTAACAATGGAACTACTAGAACGTAAGTACACCATCCCAGACTGACGAGGTCCCGCCCGAGCAGGGGGTCTTATACCTCTCCCAGGAGGCAGAGCCCGACTGGGATGTGCCACAACAGTAACAACCACAGGTGTATTAATCCCACCCTAGCCCAACAACAACATTAGAACAATCCCACAGTGTGAACACCCTAGCCCAACAACAACATTAGAACAACCCCACAGTGGGAACCAACGATGGTTCACCACATTCACCCCTCCTTTGAAAACAAAGGCCGGGGGGGTGCGAAAACAGACTAAAAAAAAAGTCAACAGATTATAAGTCCAGACGGTCTGGAGGACCGCACCGTCGTTGTGACCTCCTCAATACCGGCGGTGACACCGGAGTAGGTGCTTGCGGTGGCGTTCTCTCCAAAACAGCGTCCGGCTGTCCTCTCGCGGACTCACAGGCCGGTTGACCCTGATGAAGCGGTAGTGCAGGGGATCCCGGTACATTCTGCGATGGCGCCGATCTCCGGGTCTCAGGCAAGCTGTACAGTGGAGTATAACTGTTATGCACTGGTCCCGGTGCTGACCGCGCCACGTCCGGGGGAGAAATAAGGGATAAGGGATTCGTCACTGGGGGTATGGGAGCGACAGGAGTTGCTACGTCCCCTGCGGGCGCCAGGTCTCGGATCGAGACTGTGTCCTCTCGCCCGTCAGGATATGCCACATAGGCATACTGAGGGTTGGCGTGGAGGAGGTGGACCTGTTTGACCAAGGGGTCGGAATTGCGGGCCCTTACATGTCGCCGCAGAAGGACGGGTCCTGGGTACGTCAACCAGGCTGGTAAAGACATCCCCGAGGACGACTTCCGAGGGAATGAGAACATCCTCTCGTGGGGAGTAGCATTGGTTGCCGTACACAGGAGGGAGCGAATGGAGTGAAGCGCATTTGGGAGGACCTCCTGCCAATGGGAGACTGGAAGGCCTTTGGACTTCAGCGCCAATAGGACAGCCTTCCAGACTGTAGCATTCTCTCTTTCCACCTGTCCATTGCCCCTAGGGTTGTAACTCGTGGTCCTACTAGAGGCAATCCCGTATGAGAGCAGGAATTGCCTCAAGTCATTACTCATGAACGACGAGCCCCTGTCGCTATGTACATAGCTGGGGTACCCGAACAGGGTAAAAAGATCACGGAATGCCTTGATCACCGTGGCAGTTGACGTGTCCGCGCAGGGGACAACAAACGGGAACCAGGAGTACTCGTCTATGATGTTAAGAAAGTACACGTTCCGATCTGTTGAGGGAAGGGGGCCCTTAAAATCCACACTCAGCCTCTCGAAGGGGCGAGTGGCCTTGACCAAATGTGCCCGGTCAGGTCGGTAAAAGTCCGGTTTGCATTCTGCGCAAATCCGACAGCTCCTTGTCACTGACCTGACGTCCTCCACCGAGTAAGGCAGGTTGCGGGCTTTGATAAAGTGGTAGAGCCGAGTGACCCCAGGATGGCACAGGTCATTATGGAGGGCGTTCAAGCGATCCTCCTGCATAGTAGCGCATGTTCCGCGCGAGAGGGCATCCGAGGGCTCATTGAGTTTCCCTGGACGATACATGATATCGTAATTATAGGTGGAGAGCTCAATTCTCCACCGCAAGATCTTGTCATTCTTGATCTTGCCCCTCTGCGTGTTATTGAACATGAACGCCACGGACCGCTGGTCCGTGATCAGGGTGAACCGCTTCCCCGCCAGGTAATGGCGCCAGTGTCTGACGGCCTCCACAATGGCCTGGGCCTCCTTTTCCACCGCTGAATGCCGAATTTAGGGACCTTGGAGGGTGCGGGAAAAAAACGCGACGGGCCTGCCTGCCTGGTTTAGTGTGGCGGCCAGGGCGAAATCAGATGCATCGCTTTCCACCTGAAAAGGGATGGATTCGTCTACCGCGTGCATCGTGGCTTTCGCAATGTCGTGTTTCAATGCCTTGAAGGCCAATTGGGCCTCTGGCGTGAGTGGAAAAGTCGTGGACTTAATAAGCGGACGGGCTTTGTCCGCGTAGTTGGGGACCCACTGCGCATAATAGGAGAAGAAGCATAGGCATCTCCTCAGTGCTTTTGCGCTAGCGGGCAAAGGAAGTTCAGCAAGGGGGCGCATACGGTCGGGATCAGGGCCAATGACCCCGTTTTCCACTACGTATCCCAGGATGGCTAACCGGCGCGTACGGAATACACACTTCTCCCTGTTGTAGGTCAGATTCAGGTGAGATGCAGTGCGTAAAAAGTTCTGGAGATTTGTGTCATGGTCTTGCTGATCACGGCCGCAGATGGTGACATTATCCAGGTACGGGAAGGTAGCCCGCAGCCCGTTCTGGTCCACCATTCGGTCCATAGCACGCTGGAAGACCGAGACCCCATTGGTGACACCAAATGGAACCCTAAGAAACTGATACAGACGACCATCCGCCTCAAAAGCCGTGTAGTGTCGGTCCTCTGGGCGGATGGGGAGTTGGTGGTAGGCGGACTTAAGGTCTATGGTGGAGAACACCCGGTACTGCGCAATCTGATTGACCATATCAGATGTGCGCGGGAGAGGATACGCATCCAGCTGCGTATATCGATTAATGGTCTGACTGTAATCAATGACCATCCGGGGTTTGTTCCCGCTCTTAACCACCACAACCTGTGCTCTCCACGGACTAACACTGGGCTGTATGATCCCTTCTTTGAGGAGCCGCTGAACCTCAGATCTGATGAAGATCTGATCTTCAGCGCTGTAACGCCTACTTTTAGTAGCGATGGGCTTGCAGCCTGGTACCAGATTCTTGAATAAAGAGGGTGTGGTGATCTTTAATGTAGAAAGATTGCATGCGGGGCGCTTTGGACAATTTGGAGACTGCAGCTGGTCCCCTACTGTCAGCGAAGGGAGTGGCCCACCGTACTGTAGGATCACACTCTTCATGTGGACCATAAAGTTTAGTCCGAGGAGAATTGGTGCGCAAAGATGCGGCAACACAAGGAGCCTGAATCGCTCGTAAATTGTGCCCTGCACTTTCAGAGTTACCACACAACGTCCTTGAACAGGGACAGACCGGGACCGTGATGCCATAGAGATTGTCTGTTTGGCAGGTTGAACCTGGAGTCCACACCTCTTTACAGTGTCAGGGTGAATAAAGCTCTCAGTGCTCCCGCTGTCAAACAGACAATAAATTGCACGACCATTTACCTTTATGTCCATCATTGAACAGTCAAGCCTGTGGTGCTTAGCCTGGTTCAGAGTGATCGACGCCACCGTTGGCCCTTGAACGTCACTGCAGGCAGCTGAGGTCGATGCTGAGGACCCCTGCTGGTCGCTCCTGGTCGTCGTCGACCAAAATGGCCGCCCCCATGAATCGCACATGGTTGAGGGCGCCAAGCGTAGCGACTCCTGGTGGTCATCCTCCTCCGACTCCGTCGACCACAATGGCGTCGTCCTGGACTCGCACGTGGACGAACCCCGTGGGTACTTCGACGTCGATGGTGATGATCCCCGTTCTGAAGGGTCACAGGCTGCACTGCCGTTCTTGGGCTTTGATCTGCACACCTTCGCGTAGTGCCCCTTTTTACCGCATTGATTACAGACCACCGCTTTAGCAGGACACTTTTGTCGTGGATGCTTGGCTCCTCCGCAGAAGTAGCACCGCGGGCCGCATGGGGCTGCCGCCGTCGTCGGGTCTACATGGGAGCACGCCATAACACTGCACTTCGAGCCCGTGGGGCGAGGAGGGATTTGCGACTGCTCCTGCCACGTTGTCTCCACGTGGTCCTCCAGATACAGGACCAACCTCTTCGACGCCGCCTCAAGCATCTCAGCCGTTTCCATAGCTTGGGTCAGGTTGAGATTCCCCTTTTCTAGCAGCTTGAGACGGATGTACGAAGACCCGACCCCTGCCACAAACGCATCTCGGGCGAGGTCGTACATGTACTGCTCAGCCGACACAGCTTTGCAGTCGCAGCCCCTGGCTAGCTGCAAGAGCTCATTGGCGTAATTCTCCATGGTTTCGCCCGACTGCCGACGTCGTGTAGCGAGGAGGTAACGAGCGTGGATCTCATTGGGAGGTTTCGTGTAGCGCTTTTTCAAAAGCTCGAGGGCCCTCGGGTAAGTGGTGGCCGCACGGATCGCGAGGTAGACAGTGTCGCTTACCCTCGCATGGAGGACCCGGAGTCTGTCGTCATCTGTGATGACCGCTGCGGAGGCTGCCAGGTAGTCCTCAAAACACTTCAGCCAGTGGTCGAAGGTGTTAGAGGCGCCCACCGCACGTGGATCCAGCGTCAGACGCTCTGGCTTTAAGATTAGTTCCATACTCTCCTTTCCGTCGAGAGCTTAGTGTTAGGCAATAAAATTGATGCACGTCAATTGAACTCAAGACACGAGGCTTCGGTAACTGAAGGCTTTTATTGCCTAACAATGGAACTACTAGAACGTAAGTACACCATCCCAGACTGACGAGGTCCTGCCCGAGCAGGGGGTCTTATACCTCTCCCAGGAGGCGGAGCCCGACTGGGATGTGCCACAACAGTAACAACCACAGGTGTATTAATCCCACCCTAGCCCAACAACAACATTAGAACAATCCCGCAGTGTGAACACCCTAGCCCAACAACAACATTAGAACAACCCCACAGTGGGAACCAACGATGGTTCACCACAGCCACGTAGGCATATTGGGGGTTGGCGTGGAGGAGCTGGACCCTATCGACCAGGGGATCCGACTTCCGGGTCCGAACATGCCTCCGGAGCAGAACAGGGCCGGGGTACACCAACCACGACGGTAGGGATGTCCCCGAGGACGACTTCCTGGGGAACGTGAACATTCATTCGTGGGGAGTGGCATTGGTTGCTTACACAGGAGGGACCTAATCGAGTGTAGTGCATCAGGGAGGACCTCTTGCCAGCGGGTGACTGGAAGACCCTTAGACCGCAGAGCTAGTAGAACGGCCTTCCAGACTGTTGCGTTCTCTCTTTCCACCTGTCCATTTCCCCGGGGGTTGTAGCTGGTAGTCCTACTCGAGGCTATGCCTTTAGAGAGTAGGTCCTGACGCAGTTCATCACTCATGAACACATGCATTCAACATTACATAAATTCTTGTGATTTAAAACGAATGTCTGTGCTTTTACAGACCCAGAATGTAAAATGCAGAATCAGAATATCAGAGTGTCCTGGTGCGAAAGATTCAATCTTGTTAAAATTAGTTACTAATACAGCTCGGTTTTTAGTGTTATTGCTTCCTGTTCATGCTACAAGGAGGACACCTGGAACCAACAGGGCTTTTAATTGCAGTGATTGAAAAGGCACTATGACTGTATCATTTTATGTTGCAGATATTTTGCAACATACAGTTAAATGCAGCAGGGCAAAACGTGATTTAATTTAGATTTTGGAACATAATTCCCAGATTTTCACACTCAGGTTAGCCAGAATGTGCACCCACATCATGATTATCTGCTTCCTTACAGCTCTGGCAGTTTGCTGAACCGCTGTGCCCAGAGCTGCTTCTGCACCATCGACACATCATTCCCTTCTTCGTCTTCCTGTTCTGCTTCTTCCACGTGAGACCTATTGGTGGGAGCTGGAAAACGGCAGGAGCCTGCAGGCAGTCAGGATCTCAAGGTTGCAAGGGCTAGCAAAGGTGAAGAAGACATGCCTGCCTTTGCAGCCTAAAGTAAGAAGTCTCACAACACCAGGTTAAAGTCCAACAGGTTTATTTGGAATCACGAGCTTTCGGAGCACTGATCCTTCATCAGGTGAGTCAAGGAGCAGCGCTCCGAAAGCTCATGATTCCAAATAAACCTGTTGGACTTTAACCTGGTGTTGTGAGACTTCTTACTGTGCCCACTCCAGTCCAACGCCAGCATCTCCACATCTTTGCAGCCTATAGGCAGAATATTGGCAGCTGGCTGGCGGTCCTAAGGAGAAGAAAATAAAATCTGGAACAATGACAAAGATCAATATCATTTAAGCAGTTAAAAATATATATTGAAGGTAAAAATTTAGCAACACTAAAGATCTCACCTGCTTGCTGACCTTGCACAGTGAAATTTATCATAGTGATGAGATTCAGAGTTAAGAAAAGAATCTCTAATGCCCCATTGTGTCATCCAATGGCCACGGCGTTGTGCTTTGTTGACCTGAAACAGTTCTTAAAGTATTCTAGCGACGCCTGCTACATTAATGGGAGAACGTTAGTAAAATTGAGACAGTGCCAGCATCACCAGATGTGGATGTAATGTTGAAAAGCCCACAGGCTGGTGTTCACATAGGACTTTTGAATTGAAGGACAGAACAGGCTCTGTGTGATAACGTGACCCCCGTTAGGAGGTGTGTTCCCTAACGGCCAGGTGGGTGGGCCAGACCCTATGGAGTGTCGAGGGGGGAAGCCGAGCCAATCGAGTGCAAGGCCGTGTATCCCGGGACGGGGGAAGATCCATTGTTGCAGCCAGGGAGGAGTACTGCGCAGTAGTGTAGTTATTCTGTCTGATCCTGTTTGTAGATGTAGTTGTTTGTTCATTGCCAATCAAGCCGTTTGTTCTGAAAGCCTCATCGAGTCACCTTCGATTTATTACACTCTGTAACACATAGGGTCGGGCAGAACAGTTTTTGCAACAATATTACAGTGGCAAAGCACAGGCTTAGTTAATTGTATTTTGTTGCGTTTACATGTCATTATCTTACAGCTGTTCTCAAAATAGACAAATCACAGTAAGGACCACATAGGACTGAATTTCCGGAGTAGACACCAACAATAACTCCGGTAGGAATTTGGCACAGTTACTCATGTAAGGGTCAGGATACATCAATCTAGCCTTTAAGTGGCAAATTTCAGTTGGCCTTGTCAAGGGCAAAGGGCAGAGTTTACTCACACCCCTTGCAAGGTTAAAGTCCAACAGGTTTATTTGAAATCATGAGCTTTTGGAGCGCTGCTCCTTCATCTCCATTCACCTGATGAAGGAGCAGCGCTCCAAAATCTCGTGATTCCAAATAAACCTGTTGGACTTTAACCTGGTGTTGTGAGACTTCTTACTGTGCCCCACCCCAGTCCAACACCGGCATCTCCATATCATGGCTACCATTGACACCGCTAACCACCGGTTCAAAGTGGAGCTTCTCCAAGAAGATCTCCACTCACCTGATGAAGGTACTCCTTGCAAGGTAATTGAGGCAGATGAAGATAGACTGGAGATGGACACTCCCTGTGGCTGAGTTCTACCCTGTGTCAAATAAAGTTGTAATGCTGAGTGAGATGAATGCCAGCCTCCATAAAGGCAAAAGTGGGCCCCAGAATAGGGGGCTTGCCAGGGAAAGGACCCTATTATGGGGGGATCTCGGGGAGGAGATGCACAGAGAGGTGGAAAGGGGCAAGCGGGAACTGATGTGGATCGAGTGGGGAGTTGGGGATTAGGTTCAGTTGTTGGTGATTTTGCTTCCTTCTCTAGCCAATTGCAACTTTCTGTAACTTGAGCTGTGTAAATTGTAACCTGATAGGCTCATTAAATAAACAAGATTAGACAACATGGTGTGCCATGACTGCAGCATGTGGGAATCTGTGGAATGTATTGCAATCCCGGACAACCATGCCTTTAGCTTAGGTAAAATCGGCCCCAAGTTGCTGAGCTGGAGTCTGAGTTGCAGACATTATGGGAGGGGGAGAGTTGCCTGGACTGGACGCTTTGTTCCAGGAGGCAGTCACTATCCTCAGGTTAGGTAGAACTTCAGCTGATCAACCAGGAGGATGTATCAGCAGCAAACACCTCATATCTGTCAGACAAAGTCAAGGACTGAGGCTCGTCCATCACTACAGTAATCATAAGCGATTGCAAACTACATAAAGTCTGGGTAAACCTAATTAGTACTAATGTTATGGAGGATGAATTCTTGGAGTGCATGCAAGATGGCTTTCTGGAGCAATATGTTGAGGAACCAACTAGGGAACAGGGTATTTTAGATCTAGTATTGTGTGATAAATAAAGGGCTAATGAATATGTGGTATTTTTAAAGGTAAGGCTTGCAGACCACAAAGGTACAAATAAACTAGAGCTTTATTAGGAAGGTGTTTACTCTCCAGGCTGTTCGGATAGACTGTGCCAAATGGCTGATGACACCATCAATACATCACATGATCAGACTCTTAAAGTGACCCTGTTCCAACTGGGAACAAACATGAAAACGCAACACTTTCCTCCCCCTTTACATCAGAGGCTCTTGCACTGAAATGCAATACGTTAACAATCAAAATCTACAATATGAACAATTAATAAATACAACAGGCAATAGGTTCCATGTCTTGGAGGACGTTGATTCCTGTGTGGTTGTTGGTGAGCCTCAGGTCTCTGTTTTTTTGTGTTGACTGAAACCTCTGGGGTTTTTTGGTTGAGTTTGGACATTGCCTATAGTTGTCTCAACCGGAATCGAAGTAGGATTTGGAGGCTGACTTGGTGTTGAATTGTCCTCAACTGAGGTGCTGTTTTCCACAGTAGTTTCTGCTTTTGTCAGGAATGTTTAGGTCTTCACTTGGCACAGTTTGTTGAGGACTCACAGTTAACTCTGTCTCTGGGAAATTAGTTACAGTTGCCCAAAGTTGATCAGCATGTCTTCTCCACACGACATCATCTGGAGTATTAATGGTGTAGGAGGCTGGTCCTGTCTGTGCTAAAACGATGGCAGTTTCCACTTCTCACTGGTGGTATAGTTCCTTGCCAATACTTCCTGACCTTTCTGAAAAACACAGCACTTAGCCCTGTTCTCATGTCGCAAAACCTGACTTTGCTGTTTCCTCTCAACAAGTTCTCTTGTCTTAGGCAGCTTCTGCAAATCAAATGCTGTCCATACCTGACTTTTTATTATGAGTGATGGTGGAGAACTTTGGGGTTGTCGAATGTATGGTATTCTTGTGTGTCATCAAGAATTGTATTAGTCATTGAGGCAATGATCCTTGCTCATAAGTTACCTTCAATGAATGCTTCATTGTCTGAACAAACCTTTCAGCCAGCCCATTTGTGGCAGGAGGACTAGAAGTGGATCAGATGTGTTGGATTCCATTCTCCTGGAGATAATTTGTGAATTATTGTGAAATGAACTGTGGCCCATTGTCGCTAACAAGTTTAGGGCAGCACGGTGGCACAATGGTTAGCACTGCTGCCTCACAGCGCCAGGGACCCGGGTTCGATTCCCGCCTGTGTGGAGTTTTCACTTTCTCCCCGTGTCTGCGTGGGTTTCCTCCGGGTGCTCCGGTTTCCTCCCACAGCCCAAAGATGTGCGGGTTAGGTTGATTGGCCATGCTAAATTGACCCGAGAGTGTCAGGGGAATTAACAGGGTAAATGAGTGTAACGGAAATAGGGCCTAGGTGGGATTGTGGGGTTGGTACAGACTCGATGGGCCGAAGGCCTCCTTCTGTACTGTAGGGATTCTATGATTAAGTTGTTCAGGGTAACTGAATCTTGCAAAAATCTCACCCAGTTTTTTAATTGCTTTCCCCGAGAACAGTGTCTTCATAATGTTGTCTTCAGGCCATTTCGAGTGTGCACCTACCACAATAAAAAACATTCATCCTTCAACTGGTCCGGCAGAATCTATATGAACTCTTTGCCATGGCCTTTCTGGTCATTCCCATGGGTGTAATGGCACTGGTGGCAGCAAGATTCAAAACGCTGCACAAGCTGAACGCATACGTGCCTTCTCCTCTATTTCATTATCGAGCCCTGGACACCAAAACTAGTTTCTGGTTATCTCTTTCATCCTTACTGTACCACAGTGACCTTTGCGCAGTTGCTTTAGTACACGTTTCCTTCATTCTGGTGGAATGGTGACCCTCATTCCCCAGAAGAGACAACCAGCTGCCACGGAGCCTTTGGTTAACATATGGCTTCAACTCCAGGTTTTTTCCCGCAGTCTTGTCATGAAGTACATGTCCATAACTTCTGACAATAGTGGATCATTTCTAATACACTTCTTAACTTGTCCTGCGGTTACAGGAGTGTTATCGACTTCTTCGATAACAGGGCACCTTTATAGGGCGGCACGGTAGCACAGTGGTTAGCACTGCTGCTTCACAGCTCCTGGGTCCTGGGTCCTGGGTTCGATTCTCGGCTCGGGTCACTGTCTGTGTGGAGTTTGCACATTCTCCTCGTGTCTGCGTGGGTTTCCTCCGGGTGCTCCGGTTTCCTCCCACAGTCCAAAGATGTGCGGGTTAGGTTGATTGGCCAGGTTAAAAAAAAAAAATTGCCCCTTAGAGTCCTGGGATGCGTAGGTTAGAGGGATTAGTGGGTAAATATGTGGGGGCCTGGGTGGGATTGTGGTCGGTGCAGACTCGATGGGCCGAATGGCCTCCTTCTGCACTGTAGGGTTTCTATGATGATTTCTATGATTTCTTCGAAACAGAAAATATTACCACTCAAACTATTCACTGATGACTTGTTAGGTAAAGGTAATCCAGAGAGTCCATCAGCATTCCCATGGAGATTTGATTGACAATATTTTATTATATATGTATGTGCTGACAATAGCAATGTCCATCTCTGCACCCAGCTCACTGCTAGAAATGGAATATTGATGTGCGTGCGGCCTGAGTATCACTGTCGATGATCCGTTAGTAAAGTAAATTTCCTTCCATATAAGTATTGTTAAAAACATTTGATCCAAAAATTATGCCTAGAACTTCCTTTTCTATCTGCGTATATCTCATTCCTGCTTTGTCCAAGGCTCTTGATGCAAACTCTATTGTCTTCTCTTCATCATTGGGCATTATGTGAGAAGCCGCTGCTCCCACACTGTAAGGTGATGCATCCCAAACCAGTTGCAAGAGTAACTTCAGATCAAAGTGTGTCAGGCCTTTGGCTTGTTTGAAGACCTTCTTACACTGACCCACCCATTTCCATTTCCTGTTTAGACACAATAAGTTGTGTAAAGGCTTGAGAATAGTTGATAGATTAGGGACAAACCTTTGATAATAGTTTGGTAAGCCCAAAAATGATTGAAGTTGATTTACGTTTTGAGATTCCGGATTCCTCAATTATGGCTTTTCCTTTTGCAGGTGATCTGTGCAATGCCTTTGCATCTACAATGGGCCCAGGTATTCAATAGCGGATTTGAAGAACTAACATTTATCCTTCGGTACTTGTAGTCCATAATCTTCTAGTCTCTGGAATGTTGCATCTCAATTTTGAAGATGCCTTTCTTCATTCTTTCCAGTAACTAAGATTTGGTCTAAGTAACACTGGACTCCTTCTAGTCTGCTTAGAATTTTATCGGAGTTATGTTGAAACAACGCAGGTGTGGACGTATTGCCACATGGAGGCCTTTTATCGAAACATAGAAACTAGAAGCAGGAATGGTCCTTCCACCCCTCCTCTGCCATTCATTTTGATCATGGCTGATCATTGAATTCAATATCCTGATACCCCCTTCCACCCATATCCCTTGATCCCTTTGGCCCCAAGAGCTATATCTAATTTATTCGTGAAATCAGACAACGTTTTGGCCTCAACTACATTCTGTGATAGTGAATTCCACACATTCACCACCCTCTGGGTGAAGAAATTTCTCCTCACCTCAGTTCTAAAAGGTTTACTCCTTATCCTCAAATTATGACCCCTACTTCTGGACTCCCCCACTATTGGGAACATTCTTTCTGAATCTACCCTGTCTAATCCTGTTAGAATTTTATAAGTTTCTATGAGATCCCCTCTCACTCTTCTAAACTCCAGTGAATATAATCATAACCGATTTAGTCTCTCCTCATATGACAGACATGCCATCCCAGGAATCAGCCTGGTAAACCTTCACTGTACTCCCTCTATAGCAAGGACATTCTTCCTCAGATAAGGACACCAAAGCTGCACACAATACTCCAGGTGTGGCCTCACCAACGCCCTATACAATTGCAGAAAAATATCCCTATCCCTATACTCAAATCCTCTCGCTATGAAGGCCAACATACCATTTGCCTTCTTACTACCTGTTGTACCTGTGTGCTTACTTTCAGGTATATGAATAGCCCTTCTGCGTCACGATTGTTAAATATTATTGTGAATCTGGATCCACATTTATCTGGAGATAAGTTTGACTACAGTCAATGTTGCTGAAATGGTGGCCTCCAGCCAACACACAAATAAACCATCACTTAAAGGCAGAGGGTACTGCTCTGCACACAATACTGGATTGATAGTGACTTTAAAATGTCAACATACGTGCACCAAACCATCTTTCTTCATCATGGGTGTTATTGGCATGGTCCAATCGCTTACATCAATGGGTTCAAAGAACCCCCCCCCCCTCCGTCTTGATCAGCCTCTCTAATTCTGCCTCTGCCTTAGGCCTGATGGCGTACTGCATTAACCTAACCATCAAGCATCTTGCTTTTCTTTTGTCCTTAATTTTAGTTTAACTGAGATATCTTTCATGCTTCCCAGCTCGATATTAAAGACAATGGCATGTTTCTTTATAATCTTTGATAGACCTATTTCAGACTCTGACATGAGATTCATCTCGGCCCAGTTTAGTTTGATTCTCTCCAGCCAGGTTCTCCCCATTAGGGCTGGATTGTTACCTTTAATGACGTACAAGTCTGTGGTCCATCCATTTAGCTGCACATTTATATCAATATGGCCCAAAAACAGAACTACTTCTCCATTATAGGTTTTTACGATTATGTTTGAGGGTTTTAAAGTGATGTGTCATAGTTTCTCTTGGTAAACAGTTTCTGGTACCAATGAAACTGTTGCTCCGGTGTCCATCTCCATTTTCACCAGTTGTCCATCCAGTAAAGGAGTGACCCAATAACGGTTTGTTGCACTCACAATGGCCAATACATTCAAGACAGTTCACCATCTGACTGGGATTCTGGTACTTTTCCACATCCTCTTGTATTCTGTGGATCCTTTTCTCTCTATTCAGTTTGCCATTTGATACACTTGGTTCTTGCTTTTTATAATCTTTGTCTGGGACTTTTTGTTTATTTCTCCATACATGAACGTCCAATGTGCCCCTTTATACCCCAATGCCTGCATTTTGCATCTTTGCACCAAGCAGTCAGTTGCTATGTGCCAATTGGGGGCCATTTTGAACCTGTGTCTGTGTTCAGGTTTCAGATGCTATCTTATGGACTTTAGTGTCTGTGCTTAATTATTGGGTTTCCTTAGCTGCTAATTCCATAGAGACCGTGACTTCTAAAGCCTTCTTTAGATCTAAGTTGCTTTCTGTTAACAGCCTTTTCTGGATAGCTTCGCCTCTTAACCCACACACTAGTCCGTCTCTAATGGTGCCATTCAAATCATCTCCAAATTCACAGCACTCAGCTAATTTTTTTAAAGTAGCTACAAATTGTGTGATTGACTCACCTTTTTGTTAGTTATGTTTATGGAACATGAACCTCTCGACAATGCAAAAGGTTTAGGTGAGAAGTGGCCCTGCAATATCTCCACAATCTCATCATCAGCTTTTGGTTTTTCAGGCTGTACCAGATTTTTGCAGGAGGTTGAATGTTTTCCCTCCATGATAACCGAGGAAATGTCCGCTTCAGATTTGTTCGCTTGGACAATGTAATCGAATCTTTCAGTGGATGAGGTCCACCGCTTGGTGTTCTTACCATATGGCCCCATAGCACCCAGAACTCCTGCTGGAGAGAGCATGTGGCGAGCTTCTTTTCGATGTTGTTTCCTCTGAAATCTTTGTTTAAATTTCAATTCCTTCAATGGCTGCTACTGATATTTGGCACCTCTCTGTCACCAGCTTTGGTGTAGTGATGTTCTTAACTTCTTAATCCTTCTCAGATGTCTGCAGCACAGATGGGTGATTTTTCTATATTTATTTCATTTCTCTGGGGAATCTGCCAGCGTGGTTCTGATCTTCTCGTCGCCAATTTTCTTTTGTCCTTTTTTTAAAGGATAGGCTTGCACACTGTGAAGGTGCAAACAAAGAAGAGCTTTATTCGAAAGGTCTTTACAGGCTGTTAGGAAAGACTGCGCAAAAAGGCCGATGACATCATCATTACATCACATGATCTGACTCTTAAAGTGACCCTGTTCCAACTATGAACAAACATGAATACACAACAGAATAATCTTGGAAAGAAGCCTTTACGAAAGAGTGACCATTATATGATAGAATTTTACATTAAGTTGGAAAATTATGTAGCTCAAAATTCTAACAGGGTTAGACTGGGGTCTTAATCTAAACAAAGGAAACAATGAAAGTATGAGGACAAATTGACTGTGGTAGATTGGGAAAGTATGTTTAAAAAGTTAGAAGGTAGACAGGCAATGGTTAACATTTAAAGAACTAATAGTTTACAACAAAAATACATTCCTTTAATACTCAAAAACCCGTGTCTGCGTGGGTTCCTCCGGGTGCTCTGGTTTCCTCACACAGTCCAAAAGATGCGCTGGTTAGGTGCATTGGCCATGCTAAGTTCTCCCTCAGTGTACCCGAACAGGTGCCGGAGTGTGGCAACTAGGGGATTTTCACAGTAACTTCATTGCAGTGTGATGCGCGTTATCACACACGAGACTTGAGATGCTCAGGAAATAAAGGCTTTTATTTGCTGTACAACGAAGCTACTAATTATATACACGATCCCAGACTGAGGGGTCCCCTCAGAGCAGAGACCTATATACCTCTCCCAGGAGGCGGTGCCCGACTGGGATGTACCACAATAACTATAATACAAGGTGTAACAGCCCAACCCTAACCCCAACAGCAACAAGTAGAACAACCCATCCCTAACCCCAACAGCAACATATATACATACTTGTAGTACTGGCCAGACCCTGGCGATGGTTCACCACACAGTGTTAATGTAAGCCTACTTGTGACACTAATAAATAAACTTAAACAAAGGCTCAGTCGTTGAGTATGTTTAAGACTGAGATCAATAGAATTCTACATATTAAAAACATCAAGGGAAATGGCGATAATGGCATTGAAATAGAAGGCGAGCCATGATCCCATTGAATGGTGGAACGAGATGCTTCTGGTCAAGCGAGGAGGAATCTGTCCTCCCCACTTCTCTGATGGGCACAGTAACAAATCTCACAACACCAGACTAAAGTCCAACAGGTTTATCACCTGACTCACCTGATGAAGGAGCAGCGCTCCGAAAGCTCATGATTCCAAATAAACCTGTTGGACTTTAACCTGGTGTTGCGAGACTGCTTACTGTGCCCGCCCCAGTCCAACGCCGGCATCTCCACATCTCTGATGGCCAGTGGCCGAGTGCTGTGGTTTCCAGCAATATCAGGCAGGCAGGGACTCGCGATGGGCACTTAGTAACCTGGTCCTATATGCAAATGACGTGAGTCAATAAACTCCAGTGGTCGGCACTTAGGTGGATCCGGTGGGCATAATCCTGGTCAATGTTCTGGGATTTTGCCCCATATATTGTGTCACAAAACATAGAGGTGATTAAAAGGGAAAAGCAGAATGCAGTGGATGCTAGAAACCTGAATAAAGCACGACAATCCTTTCGGAATTCTGAAAGAAGAGGGGAGGGGTTGGGGTTGGGTGGCAGACGATGTATTTGCTGGTGGCGCTCAGTCTGCAAACAGAACCCTGAGCTTGTCATTTTAATTCTGCACCTTGCTCTCACACTGACATCTCTGACCTCGGCCTACTGCACTGTTCCAGTGAAGCTCAACAAGGGGTTGCGAAGCAGCACCCTCATCTTTCAGTTAGGTACTGCTTGAATTGTTGAGTTCAACAACATCAGACCATAATCTCCACCCCCATTTTGTTTCCTTTTCTTTACACAGAACCATAGAAAAGTTACAGCATAAAAGGAGGCCATTCGGCCCATCATGTCTATGCCAGCCCGAGGACACCCAGGTGCCCTTTCTAATACCACCTTCCTGAACCCAGTCCATTGCCCTGTAGCTTACAGCATTTAAGGTGCAGATCCAGGTTCCAATTTTTCTCTTATTTTTGCTTTCTGACAGCAGTACAACTGTTCCATGCACATCTTTTGTTTCTTTATTTAACTCCCTGCACCAATACCATTTCCTTCAGCCCTGGAAGACTAATTCATTCAATCTCTCCTGTCTTCCACCCTATCACAGACCTTTCTTTTGTCTTATTCCCACATACTCCTTGCTCAAAGCCTATTACATCTCTCAGTTTTTTCAGTTCTGAGAAAGGTCACAGACCTGAAATGTTACTTCTCTCTCTCCGCAGATGTTGCTGATTCTATTTTATTGTAGAGGTGACTGAAGTTTTGTTAGTAATACCCAAGGGGTGCTGTCTTCAGTTACATTAATTTGTAGTGCAGCGCTTCCCAAGCTATTATCCAATATGACCCATGTTGACACTTGCAAACTAACCCCAGATGCTAATGAAAGAGCACAAAAGTAGCAAAATAACATTCGGTATATAATTATTAAAGTTTGTGTATTATGGATGAACAAATAAACACATCATACGAATGTGAAAATCTGCATTTTAGGGCCCGAATTCACCACTGCGTCGCGCCCATTTTTGGGTGCGCAAACGTGGTAAAGTCGGGTGTGAGGCCATTAACGCGATCTGCGCCCGCGTCCGCGCAGATGGCCACTTTATCGAGGCCCGGGAATGGCCGCGGTCCGATTCGCGCCCGAAACGGTCGCAACGGTGATTTAAATGCATTTGCATGCATTTCAATTGAATTAATGAACTGCCCGCCCACCTTTATCAGCATTTCCCCCTTTACCGCCGTGTTCGCCAATTTGGAATCGGGCTGAAATGGACATGCTGAATAAAAGTCTGAATCGGGCGCTCCAGCTGCTGAAGAGGTGGGTTCAGAGCTTCCAACGGCTCTCTGACTCAGATCAGTGGTGGGGGGGGGGGGGGGGGGGGGGGGGGGAGGGGGTGGGGGGAGGCCCGATTGCTCACTGGTGGGGGGGGGAGTGGGGGGAGGCCAGATCTATCTCTGGTTGGGGGGGCGGGCGGGGGGAGGCCAGATGCACCTCTGGTGGGGGGGGTGGGGAGTCTGCTGCCACTTGCGGGCGATTAATGGGGGGGAAGGGGGCAGGGGCTTTGGGTAGCGGGGGGGGGTGGATAAGGGGGACAATGGTGTCTGTGGGGGCCATCGCCCCTGGGCCGCTTTCACCGCTTTTTGCTGCTCGGGAGCGATCTGACACGGGCCGTTTTTTCAATTTTTTTTCGAACTGCGCCTGCGCAGTTCAGAGCTCCGATCATTCCGGCCGCGCTAAGCCCCGCCCACAGCGCGATTCAGACTCACGGGTTTTTTTTCAGGCTAAGTGTTAATGGGAGTGCCTGAAAGCAGATTTCCAAGTCGGATCTGAATTCTGCCCAGATTCAGCACTTAGAATGAAAATGGTAAAATTGGGCCCTTAATGTTCTTTTTAAAATATTATTTTATGTGCTTACCAGGCCTAATGCGACACATGCTGTGACAGTTTCTCAAAATCTCAATTTACTGTCTCAGGCTGAGTGCTCCCTGGATTTAGTCTGAGAGAGGAAATTCACTGTCACCATCATTTCTTTATAACTATCTGTCAAGGTGAAGCCCCCTCTGCTTTTCCATTTCCACATTCCACCTCTTATTTTCATTTCAAAGACTATGGAGTGGACAGCAGAGGAGTATAAGACCCCACTCCAAGACTGAGTGAATGTGGCTCGAGTATCACCCTGTGTTAGGTATCAAAACAAGCAGAGAAAGCGTAATTGGAGGCATAGTGCAGATGGGGGGGCTGTGAAATTTATTTATTTATATCATAAGTAAGCTTACATTAACACTGCAATGAAGTTACTGTGACAATCCCCTAGTCACCACTCTCCGGTGCCACGGAGGGAGAATTTAGCATGGCTAATGCACCTAACCAGCACTTTTTTCGGACTGTGGGAAGAAACCAGAGCACCCGGAGGAAACCCACGCAGACACGTGCAGACTCCGCA